>NW_026688162.1:0-351377 GCF_030445035.2 Dasypus novemcinctus
TTCCACTACAACCTCTCTTTTAAGAAAAGGTTGTTACAGGGGCTCAAACAGGAGGGCAGGCTCAACGACCACAGCCAGTGGCAATCATGAGAGCAGACAGTGGAAGTGCCACCGTGGCCACGTCCCGTTCAGCCACGCGGAGAGGCGACACAAGCCGTGTGTGGACGAGCCTCGACACCACATGGAGTGAAAGCAGCCGGGCACGGGGGCCACGGTACAAAACACCACAAGGGGTGAAGCCGCGGGACCCAGCGGTGATGGGGGGTGCCGGGAGGGGGAGGGAGCGGTGAGCAGACAGCCCCCCACAAGCCGAACTTCAGAGGCAGCCGAGGAGAGGTGGAGGCCAGGAGCCGCCACGTGGCAGCTGGTGCCAGCCCCCGGGTCTCCGGGGAGAAAGCAGCGCCTCGGTGACGCCCTGACACGGATGGCCCTCTAGCCTAGAGCCTGGAGCCGGGGAAGTCCCGCTGTTCAATCCCACCCCTTCCTCGGAACGCGGCTGAGCAGCCGAGGAACCTCGAGCAGACGGGGGCTCCTTTGGGGCCGGTGAGAACATTCCAAACTAGGTAGAGGTGGTGGCCAGACAACCTGCTACACCTCAGAGTTCATTTGTAAATGGCTGGTGTTAGGTTGGTTTAGCTTGGTTATACAAAAACGGGACGTTCACTAAGCTGGCGGGCAGGGGGGAGGGCCGGGTCCACCCCACACCTCCCCCACCACAGCCCACCCCACTGCAGCCTGCCCTCAGCCCCACCCACCACGACCTGCCCTGCCCTCGGCCCCGCCCACGACCTGCCCTCGGCCCCGCCCACGACCTGCCCTCGACCCTGCCCGCCACACACCCTGCCCTCGACCCCCGCCCGCCACACACCCCTGCCCTCGACCCCGCCCGCCACACACCCTGCCCTCGACCCCGCCCACCACGACCTGCCCTCGACCCCGCCCCACCACACAACCCTGCCCTCGACCCCGCCCATGCCACACACCCTGCCCTCGGACCCCGCCCGCCACAAACCCTGCCCTCGGCCCCAACCGGACACACACCCTCCCCTCGGCCCCGCCCCACCACGACCTGCCCTCGGCCCCGCCCGCCACGACCTGCCCTCTCGGCCCCGCCCGCCACACACACCCTGCCCCTCGGCCCCGCCCGCCACGACCTGCCCTCGGCCCCGCCCGCCACACACCCTGCCCTCGGCCCCCGCCCGCCACACACCCCTGCCCTCCGGCCCCGCCCCGCCACACACCCTCCCCTCGGCCCCGCCCGCCACACACCCTCCCCTCGGCCCCGCCTCGCCCAGCGCACCCTCCCCCTCGGCCCCGCCCCGCCACACACCCTCCCCTCGGCCCCGCCCGCCACACACCCCTCCCCTCGGCCCCCGCCCGCCACACACCCTCCCCTCGGCCCCCGCCCAGCCACACACCCTCCCCTCGGCCCCGCCCGCCACACACACCCTCCCCTCGGCCCCGCCCGCCACACACCCTCCCCTCGGCCCCGCCCGCCACACACCCTCCCCTCGGCCCCGCCCGCCACACACCCTGCCCTCGGCCCCGCCGCCACACACCCTGCCCTCGGCCCCTGCCCGCCACACACCCTGCCCTCGGCCCCGCCCGCCACACACCCTGCCCTCGCCCCGCCCGCCACACACCCTCCCCTCGGCCCCCGCCCGCCACACACCTGCCCTCGGCCCCGCCCGCCACACACCCTGCCCTCGGCCCCGCCCGCCACACACCCTCCCCTCGGCCCCCGCCCGCCACACACCCTCCCCTCGGCCCCGCCCGCCACACACCCTCCCTCGGCCCCGCCCGCCACACACCCTCCCCTCGGCCCCAACCGACACACACCCTCCCCTCGGCCCCGCCCGCCACACACCCTGCCCTCGGCCCCGCCCGCCACGACCTGCCCTCGGCCCCGCCCACCACACACCCTCCCCTCGGCCGCCGCCCGCCACGACCTGCCCTCGGCCCCCGCCCGCCACACACCCTCCCCTCGGCCCCGCCCGCCACACACCCTCCCCTCGGCCCCGCCCGCCACACACCCTCCCCTCGGCCCCGCCCGCCACACACCCTCCCCTCGCCCCGCCCCGCCACACACCTCCCCCTCGGCCCCGCCCGCCACACACCCTCCCCTCGGCCCCGCCCGCCACACACCCTCCCCTCGCCCCGCCGCCACACACCCTGCCCTCGGCCCCGCCGCGCACACACCCTGCCCTCGGCCCCGCCCGCCACACACCCTGCCCTCGGCCCGCCCGCCACACACCCTGCCCTCGGCCCCGCCCGCCACACACCCTGCCTCGGCCCCGCCCGCCACACACCTGCCCTCGGCCCCGCCCCGCCACACACCCTGCCCTCGGCCCCGCCCGCCACACACCCTCCCCTCGGCCCCGCCCACCACGACCTGCCCTCGGCCCCGCCCACCACGACCTGCCCTCGACCCCGCCCACCACGACCTGCCCTCGGCCCCGGCCCGCCACACACCCTCCCCTCGGCCCCGCCCGCCACACACCCTCCCCTCGGCCCAACCGACACACACCCTCCCCCTCGGCCCCGCCCACCACGACCTGCCCTCGGCCCCGCCCACCACGACCTGCCCTCGACCCCGCCCACCACGACCTGCCCTCGACCCCGCCCGCCACACACCCTGCCCTCGGCCCCGCCCGCCACACACCCTCCCTCGGCCCGCCCGCCACGACCTGCCCTCGGCCCCGCCCGCCACACACCCTCCCCTCGGCCCCGCCCGCCACACACCCTGCCCCTCGGCCCCGCCCGCCACGACCTGCCCTCGGCCCCGCCCACCACACACCCTCCCCTCAGTCCCGCCCACCACACACCCTGCCCTCGGCCCCGCCCACCACGGCCTGCCTGCACGGGCCCACCCCACCACGATGCCCCTTCCTGGTCTCAGCCCCGCCCATGACACGCCCCTCATCTGTAGCCCCACCCTGCCCGCCACAAGCGCTCAGGTAGCCCCGCCCCCACGACCACGCTCTACGCTTAGCCCGCTCCCACCACCGGCCCCACCGAGCCCAGACAGGCCAGCCCTGTAGCCCCGCCCACCCAAGCCCAACACGCCCAGGTAGCCCCGCCCACAGCCCACACGTGGCAGCCCATCACGTAGCTGTCACCCTCAGCCCCACCCACCACGACCCGCCCTGCAGCCCCGCCCACAACACACCCCTCACCTGTAGCCCCACCCCACCACGGCACGCCCCTCGCCTGCTGCAGCTGTGGATGTGGTCAGGACTTCCAAAAATGGGTGTTGGATTATGTTTGTGATCTGGGCTGTACCTGGGCGGGACTGAGTTACGACTGGGGCTTTGATTGGATGTCATTAGGGCATCAAGCCCCTGCCCACCAAGATAAAAGGCGGCAAAAGGCAGAGTGGGGGGTTTCTGATGTTGGAGTTTTGATGTCGGAGTTTGATGCTGAAGCCTTAAAACTGGAACCCGGGGAAGACAGCTCCCAGAGGAGAGAGAAGCCAGACTCTGGAAGGGAGGGACCCTGAGCCCAGAGAGAAGCCAGACCCTGGAAGGGGGGACCCTGAGCCCAGAGAGAAGCCAGACCCTGGAAGGAGGGACCCTGAGCCCAGAGAGAAGCGGACCCTGGAAGGGGGACCCCTGAGCCCAGAGAGAAGCCGGACCCTGGAAGGAGGGACCCTGAGCCCAGAGAGAAGCCAGACCCTGGAAGGGGGGACCCTGAGCCCAGAGAGAAGCCGGACCCTGGAAGGAGGGACCCTGAGCCCAGGGAGAAGCCAGACCCTGGATGACCCTGAGCCAGAGAGAAGCCGGACCCTGGAAGGGGGGACCCTGAGCCCAGAGAGAAGCCAGACCCTGGAAGGGGGGACCCTGAGCCCAGAGAGAAGCCGGACCCTGGAAGGGGGGACCCTGAGCCCAGAGAGAAGCCGGACCCTGGAAGGAGGGACCCTGAGCCCAGAGAGAAGCCAGACCCTGGAAGGGGGACCCTGAGCCCAGGAAGAAGCCAGACCCTGGAAGGAGGGACCCTGAGCCCAGAGAGAAGCCAGACCCTGGAAGGAGGGACCCTGAGCCCAGAGAGAAGCCAGACCCTGGAAGGAGGGAGCCTGAGCCCAGAGAGAAGCCGGACCCTGGAAGGAGGGACCCTGAGCCCAGGAAGCCTGGACCCACGCACACGTTGGCCGCCATCTTGCTCCAGATAGGCTTTGGTGAGGAAGGAACTTCCGCCTTACGACCTGGAGTTCGCAAGCCCCTACCCCAATAAACCCCCTTCCCGAGAGCAGCCTGCTTCCGGCGTCCTGCCTCGGCACCCAGCGCCCCCCCCCGCCCCGGCGCACCTGCCGGGCGACGCTCTGCACCAGCTTGTCCATGGTGAAGCCGATGTAGGCGTGGATGGTGAACATCTCGCGCAGCGTGTCCTCGTACTGCGTGGGCTCCACGCTGCCCTCCAGCAGGCTGCGCACCATGTCCAGGAAGGCGGGGTAGTACTCCTCCAGCTCCACCTCGCCTGCGGGGGCGCGGCGTGAGCCTGGGCGGGGGGCTGGCGGGCGCCTGCGCCTCGAGGCAAAGAGCAAGGAGGGCGGCCTCGGGTGTGCCTGCCCCTTGCCTGCGCGTCCGTGCGCCGAGGCCCGGGAACCCCTGGGATGGCGACACCGGCCCCGGAGGCCGCGCGGCCCCAGAGCCGCCCAGCCCTGCCGGCTTCCCTGAGAGACGCCAACTTGGGGCTCTGCCACCCCGCCCGCTGGGAGCCCCCCCGCCCCGTGGAGTGGGGACGCACCGGGACCCCTTCCCAGGAGCCGAGCTCCATCGCGCTCACGCACTGTGCGCGGTGTCCTGCCGGCGGCCGCCCCTCGGCCCCTGGCCCGCCCCGCGCCGCCCCGGGCCCCGCGCGCGCTCACTCGGCTGCTTGAGGCGCAGCTCCATGGCGGGGTCGGCGCCCTTCTCCCGCCGGCCGTCGCACAGCAGCTTCTCGCGCTCCTTTTCGGCGCGGTACTCCAGCAGCTGCTTCTGCGCCTGCCGGTAGAGCTTGAGCAGCCGCGAGCACAGCGTCTGGTGCAGGCGCAGGAAGAAGTACCAGTTGTTGTTGGCGAAGAACAGGCTGTAGACGTCGTCGGGGGGCCGGGGCTGCGGCTCTGGCGCCGCGCCCTCCCCGGGGGCGCCCTTGTCCTCGCCGGGGCCGCCCTGCGCCCCGGACGCCGGCCTCTTGCGCTCGCCGGTCCCCTGCGCCCGCGCCCCGGGGGCTGTCGCGGCCCTCGCCCGCCGCCTCCTCGGGCGCGCCCGGCTCTGGGCGCTGCGAGAAGAAGAGGCCGGGCACGAAGCGGCGCAGCAGGCGCTGGATGGCCGCCTGGTCCTCCTCCTGGATGGCCGCTGCCGCTCCACGTAGAAGCTGACCAGCGCCGCCGCGTCCTCCAGGATCTGCCGGTCCTCGTAGACGAAGACCAGGTGCGGCTCGCTGCCGGGGGCGCCGCGGCCCCCCGAGTGCTGCTCCTGGTGCTGCGGGGGGCACGGGGCGCTGGCGTCAGGCCGCGCTCCGGGGCGCCCCCCACCCACGGGCACGGACGCGGGGGCGCACCTCGTCGTAGACGCTCTCGATCTCGTTGAGCAGGCTCTTGGAGCGCAGCGCCTTGGTGTCGTTCTGCTTGAAGTTCACGGCCTGGTGGTCCAGCGACTTGAGGTACGCCTTCTCGTACTGCTCCCGCCACACCTTGTTGAAGCCCTGCTGCGCCTCGCGCCACTCCTCCTCCTTGGCCTTGAGCCTGCGCGGGGCCGCGCGCTCAGCGGGGGGGACCGGGCGCCCCGCAGCCTCGCGGCCACCCTTCCTGGCCCCGCCCCTGGCCTGCCTGGCCCGGCCCCTGCCACCCCTGCCGCCCGCCCTTGGCCCCGCCACCGCTCTGCCGCCCGCCCCGACCCCCAGCCCGCTCCCGCCCTGCCTGCTGCCCGGCCCAGCCCAGCCCTAGCCCCAGCCCCCTGGCCTGCCTGGCCCCGCCCCTGGCCTGCCTGGCCCCGCCCCCTGGCCTGCCTGCCCCGCCCCTGCCGCCCCTGCCGCCCCGCCTTGGCCCCGCCACCCGCTCTGCCGCCCGCCCCGACCCCCAGCCCGCTCCCGCCCTGCCTGCTGCCCGGCCCAGCCCAGCCCTAGCCCCGCCCCTGCCCTGCCTGGCCCCGCCCCTGCCCTGCCTGGCCCCGCCCCTGCCGCCCCTGCCGCCCCGCCCTTGGCCCCGCCACCGCTCTGCCGCCCGCCCCGACCCCCAGCCCGCTCCCGCCCTGCCTGCTGCCCGGCCCAGCCCTGCCTTAGCCCCGCCCCTGCCCTGCCTGGCCCCCGCCCCTGCCGCCCCCGCCCTTGGCCCCGCCACCGCTCTGCCGCCCGCCCCGACCCCCAGCCCGCTCCCGCCCTGCCTGCTGCCCGGCCCAGCCCAGCCCTAGCCCCGCCCCTGGCCTGCCTCGGCCCCGCCCCCTGCCCCACCCCTAGTCCCAACCCACCCTGGACCCGCCCTTGGCCCCGCCCCAGCCCCACCCCCTGGCCCCACCCCCAACCTGCCCAGCCCCTGCCTCCCAGCCCTGCCCCCCGCCCCCCACCCTGCCTGCCGCCCAGCCCCGCCCCCCGGCCCACCCCTGGCCCCACCCCCAACCTGCCCAGCCCCTGCCTCCCAGCCCTGCCCCCGCCCCCACCCTGCCTGCCGCCCAGCCCCGCCCCCGACCCACCCCTGGCCACCACCCCCGCTCTGCCTGCCACCGGCCCCCGCCCCAGCCCCGCCCCCAACCTGCCCAGCCCCTGCCTCCCTGCCCCGCCCTTGGCCCCGCCCCTGCTCTGCCTGCCGCCCGGCCCGCCCCCGGCCCGCCCTAGCCCCAACCCGGCCCCACCCCCGGCCCGCCCCTGCTCTGCCCGCCCCCGGCCCGCCCCTGCTCTGCCTGCCACCCGGCCCCACCCCCGGCCCGCCCCTGCTCTGCCCGCCCCCGGCCCGCCCCTGCTCTGCCTGCCACCCGGCCCCAACCCCCGGCCCGCCCCTGCTCTGCCCGCCCCCGGCCCGCCCCTGCTCTGCCTGCCACCCGGCCCCACCCCCGGCCCGCCCCTGCTCTGCCCGCCCCCGGCCCGCCCCTGCTCTGCCTGCCACCCCGGCCCCACCCCCGGCCCGCCCCTGCTCTGCCCGCCCCCCGGCCCGCCCCTGCTCTGCCTGCCACCCGGCCCCACCCCCCGGCCCGCCCCTGCTCTGCCCGCCCCCGGCCCGCCCCTGCTCTGCCTGCCACCCGGCCCCACCCCCGGCCCGCCCCTGCTCTGCCCGCCCCCCGGCCGCCCCTGCTCTGCCTGCCTCCCGGCCCCACCCCCCGGCCCCGCCCCTGCTCTGCCTGCCGCCCGGCCCCGCCCCTGGCCCCGCCCTAGCCCCAACCCGCCCCCACCCCCTGGCCCCGCCCCCAACCTGCCCAGCCCCGCCCTAGCCCCGCCCCGTCCTGGCCCCGCCCCCCGCTCTGCCTGCCGCCCGGCCCCACCCCCCGCCACGCGCCCCGCCTCCCCCACCGCACCCCCGCGCCCGCGCACCGCTTCAGCACCACGGGGACGGCCGTGCCCGGGTTCTTCTTGAGGCTCTCGACGACCTCGGGCGCCTTGTCGCCGTAGATGCGGCAGACGGCGCGCCGCTGGATCACCTCGGACGTGCCCCCCAGGCAGTCGTCCAGGCGGAACTTGTCCTGGTCCTCGGGCGACATGCGCGACAGCTTCTTCTGCACGCTCTCCAGCACGCGGATGGTGGCCAGGTTGGTCTCCAGCACCACGTCCAGCTGCGGGCGGCGCGGGGGGCGTCAGGGCAGGGGGCAGGGGCGTCAGGGCGGCGGGGCCCACGGCGGGCAGCGGGGGTCCTGCCACCAGACGGCCCCCACGGGACGCCCCGGGGCCGGGCGGGACCTGGCCGTGGCGGCCCGGTGGCCCCAGGGACAGCGCTGGGGGCAGCTGGAGGGGCTCCGCGGCCGGTGCCTCACCAGGGCACACCTGGCTGCTTCCAGGAGGACCCCGAGGCCGGGCACGGGGCAGTGCGGGGTCCATGAGGGGCCATCCAGCCTCCACCGCGGAGCGGGACGTGCAGAGCCCGGGGGACTGAGAGCGCAGGGGTCAGCGCACGCGAGTGCACGCGTGTACACACGGAACACACCCACACACCTGTACTCAATGCCCCCCACGTGCTCCTGCAAATACTCATGGGCTCACACTAACACGTCCACACGTGTTTTCACACGTGCTCCTCCACACGGCCGTGCTCACACACACGGACTCACGCTAACACGTCCACACACGAACTCACAATGACCCACGTGCTCGCGCTAACACGCCCGGACCCTGCACTCACGCGCTCCCCCATGTGCTCACGCTAACACTCATGGACTCACGTAACACGCCCACACGTGTACTCACACACGCTCCCCCACGTGGCCATGCCAACACACATGGACTCACGTTAACACGTCCATACACATGTACTCACACACGCTGACCTACGTGGACCCACATGTGCCCCCCTGTACCCACGCTCACATCTTCAACACACCAACATGCTTCCACATGCCAACACGCACGTGCCCTCCCGTGTACACACAAACGCCTGTGTACTGGCGCGCACACACGTGCCCTCTCACACCCGCCAGCGCTTGCACGCTCCCGGGCGCACACCACGAGCACAGGGGCGACCGCAGGAGCCTGGCCGCGACGGCGGACGCCCTGCCGGGGCTGGGTGAGGAGCAGCAGCTCTGGGACGCCTCCCGGGGGGCCGGCCGGGCCCCTCAGTCCCTGCGCTGCTGCCCGCCACCCTCGCCATCAAAACGCCAATTTTGAAAAATGTGGCTGGTGGAGAAAAAGGAGCAGCCCCAGAGGTCGGCTGACCCAGGTGCTTTCCGGAATTTTCCCTGCTGTACCCCTGGGACCCTGGTGCTCGGAGGAGCCTGGGAAGATGACGTTCCCAGAGAAGACGGACAAGCGGCCCACGGGCGCATTAGAAGGGGCCCGTGCCAGCACCTGCCAGGAAACGCAAACTGAAAGCAGGTGCGGCCGGGGTCGCCCGGCGGGTGCGTCTGCGGGAGACGTGCGGCCACGGGAGACAGGGGTCGCCCGGCGGGGCGGCTGCGGGAGATGGGGGGCGCGGTGGGCTGGGGCCCAGGCACCCGCAGGTGGAGAGCGGAGCAGCCGCGGACCCACGGCAAGGCTGGCGCAGAGTCGCCGCACGGCTCAGCGAATCCTCTCCCGGGAGGAAGCCCCCGAGAGCCGCAGGCAGGGGGGACGGCCCCCCGGCCCCCCATCCACAGGCCGGAGGCAGACGCGGCCCCAGCGCCCGCGGGCAGGCGGAAGGCCGAGCCCGGGAAGGGGAACGCGGCCCGGCCACGCTGCCGCCTGGGCCCTGGGAAGCGCGACGGGTGGGGGGGGCCAGCAAGGGAAGTGGGCGCCCTGCGTCCCCTGGCAGGAAACATCTAGAACACACCGACACAGACGGAGGAAACCGACAGGCGCCGGGGCGCGGTGGCCATGTAAGTGGCCGCTTCCCGGGCATGGGTTCCTGTTTGACGGGGAAGGAACCTTCCGGAACGGACGGGGTAAAGGGGCGCGACGCTGTGGGTGGACTCGGGCCGCTGCACGGACACGTGGACGCGGTCGGGTGTCTCTGGGGGCGGTGTGCAGGGAGCGCGGTCGCGCTTCAGGGAGCCTGCCGGCACGTGCGCGAGGTGACAAGGATCGAGGGGAAGGACAGCGGGGGGGGGGGGGACGGCAGAGGTCACGGGGGAGGGCGGAGGTCAAGGGGCAGGTCAGGGGGCGGGGCAGCGGGCAGCATTCACCTCGAAGCGCTCGTCCTCGCAGCGGTGCAGCTGCCTCCTCGTAGAGCGTCTTCTTGGAGCTGACGAAGGTGGAGTCTTCCGACCACGACGGGAAGGACACCCAGGTGTCGTTCAGCACCTGCGCCGCGGGGCGGGGCGGCGTCGGCGTGATGGGCCAGCCGCGGCCCCACGCCCCCCGCGGCCGCTGGGACCCCGCCACCAGCCGGACGCCCCCGTCGGCCGCCGCGGCCCGCCGCCGTGACCTCACAGGCGACGGCGTCACGACACGGGGCACGACGTGAGGCCGGCAAACGTTCCCCTGGTCGAGGGCCAGCTGCGGGCCCCCGCCGTCGCTGCTGTGGGGCGTGAACGCAGCCGCGGACGCCCCGTCAGGGAACGGGCACGGCCGCGTGCCAAGGAAACTTTCACGGGCAAATAAAAGCAGAGCTGGTGGTGGGCTGGGTTCAGGGAGCTCCTGCCTTCTGGAAACGCCGGGGTGACATTTCCACCACCCCGGGAACATGTCCAGGGGTCCAGGGATAATGCTGGACGGGAACACACTGAGGCCGTGCGCCCGGGGCGGAGCTGGCCTCGGCAGAAAGGAGCAAACGCAGAACGGGGAGCACGGCACACGCGGCCGCGGGGGTCTGAGCGCGCCCTCTGTCCCCGGGCCTGCGGGTGTGCGGTGGCGGCGCGGGCGGCCCCCGCGCACCTCCTTGCAGATGGCGGTCCGCCCGCTGCACCTGGGCTGCTGGTAGGTCTTGGGCAGCGCCCGGTAGCTGGACCCGATGCGCTTGCAGGACGCGTAGTCCACCTCCCGGCCGAGCCCGTCGCCCGCGCGCGCTCGCTCGCGGGGGGGTGCCAGCGCCAGCTCCTTCACCCCCAGGAAGGACTTGAACTGCGCGAAGAGTTCCGGGAATTTCCTTTGGGGAGAGAGGCGGGGCGGTGAGGGGGGCGGCCGGGGCTGCGGGCCTTGGGGTGCCCCTGCCCCCGCCCCGGCCCTGGGGAGGGTCTCGGCCCACTGCTGAGGGGGGTGCCTGGCGTCGGGTCTTCCTTGGCAGGAGGAGGCCGCCCCCAGCCCCGCCCAGTGAGGACAGCCACAGACGGACAGAGGGACACGAATCGGCGACGTGGGCGGGGCCTGGCCGCGGAGACGCACCAGCCGCCGGCGGGAAGGACGCGCCGCCGCAGGCGACAGCAGCCGAGGCTCGAAGGCGGCGCCGAGCCCAGGGCCCCGTGCCGTGTGGTCCCGTCTGCAGGGAAAGCACGGGCCGGGCTGCGCGGGGCCTGCTAGGGGGCCGGGGCTCCTCTGCGGGGGAGGAGAATGTTTCCAGAACCTGACGGACGGGGTGGGGGCCCCGCACAGAACGCGTTCCCGGGGGCTGAACCGCTCGTTTTAAAGCAGCTGACGTCACGGGGCGTGGACTTAATTTATCCTGGTAAACGGAGGACACGCGCAGCCGTGCAGAGGGGCCACCACCACGCGCCACCGTGCGCCGCTCGCTCACCCCCTGGATGGGCCCCGTGCGCTTCCGGAAGCACCTCTATGCCCCCTTGCCGCCCCGTTCTCCGGCTCCTCCTGGTGTGCTGGGCGCCCCCTCCCCGGCTGGCAGCCGGCCTCTGGCTGTGTGACCACCCAGCCCCACATCAGACGCCCGGATGCTTCCACGTGGCCCCGGCTCTGGGCCTGCCCTTCAAGGCGGCGTCGGAGCAATTGAAAGCGCAGCCCTGACGGGCCATGCGGCCCGGGCCGCGCCTTCCAAGCCAGACGAGGCCCGGGGGCTTGACCGCAGCGCCGTCCAGAGGGAGAAAGTGGAGGCAAGTGTCAGTCGTCAGAGCCCTAAGACACGGGCCACGCGGCACCTGAGGGAGGCTGTGCGACGCGGCGTTAGAGACGGAGGCGCCAGAGGACGGAAACAACCCAAGTGTCCACCCGCCAAGGAATGGACACACAAAATGAGGTATATGCACACGACGGAGTACTACGCTGCAGTGAGAAGAAATGAAATTGGACACATGTGGTAACATGGATGAGTCTTGAAACGTTATCCCAAGCGAAGTAAGCCAGACGCAAAAGGACAAATACTGCAACGTCTCATTAATATGAACTAAACACCAATAATAAACACATGGAATCAAAACCTAGAATATAGGTTATTAGGAGATAAGAGGCAGGTACAGAAGAACTATGGAGACTTAATGCATGTACAAGTTTTAATTAGCTTGACTGTAAAAGTGTGGAGATGGATAGAGTTGATAGGAACACATTATAGTGAGCAGCAAGTAGTTTACAAACGGGACTGTAACTGAAAAAAGTAATCTGGGGAAGTAAATGTCAGTAGAAAGTTAAAGAATAATCTAGGGACTGAATAACACAGTGAACCCAGAGGCGGTTGTGGCTAAGGGTACAAATGCAAGAGAGTCCTTCTGTGAGCTAGAGCAGATGTACATCACTACTGCAGGGTGATGGGAATAGGGAGAAACACGGGAAAATGACAACTGGTGTGACCCATACACTGCGGTTAACAGCAACGCTGTAATATTCCTGCTTCAGCGTCAAAGCTGTCCTGTGTTGATAATGGAGGTGTACGGAAAAAGTGTGCCAAATGCATGCTAGAGGTCGTGATAGGCGGTCACAGTCTGATGATATTATCATCTGTAACAAATGTTCTGCTGGGGTGTGGAGTTGTGTGAGAAATCTACACATCTGCATGATTGTTTTGCAAGTTCACAATATCTGTAACAGAAATATATTTTTTAAAAAAATAGTAGGGGTTGGGGGGAAAATAGGCCAAATGTAAGGTAAGGGCTGTAGTTGGTAGTAATATTTTGACGTTGCTCTTGCATAGTTTGTAACAAATGGTTTACAGCGATGTAAAGTGTTGGTGGAGGAGTGATGTACGAGACCCTTGTGTGATGTTAAGTATGCACAGTTTTTAGGTTCACAATCTTTACTATACACTTACTGTCTATGCATGTTCATGTATGAATGGTACACTTCAGTAAAAAAAAACCAAGAAAACAGTGGCACCAGGAAGTGAATGTGGCTCAAGCGGCTGAGCTCCCCGCCTACCACGTGGGAGGTAATGGATTTGTTTCCCGGTGCCTCTTGGAGAAGACGAGCAAGACAGCGAGCCAGTGTGAATGGCTGGTATGGCGAGCTGACGCAACAAGGCGACGCAACAAGGAGACACAAAGAAGAAAGACAACGAAAGACACAACAAACCAAGGAACGGAGGTGGCTAAAGCGATTGAGCACCTCTCCCACATGGGAGGTCCCATGTTCGGTTCCCGGTGCCTCCTAAAAAGGTGAGCAGACATGGAGAGCACACAGCAAGTGGACAGAGAGAGCAGACAGCGAGCGCAAAACACCGGGGGAGGAGGGATAACTGAAAATAAATCTTAAAAAAATAATAAGGAAAAAAAAAAAACGGTGGTGTGGACTCACGTGACAGGGAAAGACATCAATGAAAGTGTGACGTTTAGGAAAAAGCGGAGGCCGCGGCCTGTCATGGCATGAGCCTGGGAAGTCGCGCTCAGCGGCGCTCGGAGGCTGGGCCGCCCTGGGCCCTGTGTCCCACCTGCCTCGGCCCACTCAGGACAGGACTGAGGGAGGCACCGAGTCCCGACGATCACGCAGGAGCCCGCGGGCTCGCGGCGCTGGAGGACAAGCCTCCCAGGCGCCTGGGGGGGAGCCCCCTGCTACAGGAAGGGCGGGGCCAGCGCCCACGGGGCGTCTCGCGTGGGCTCCGCAGCCCTCGCCGGGCGACTCCCAGCCGGCAGGGCGCGGTGAACACGCCCTCCACCCACTCACGCCTGCCCACGGCAGGTGCCGTCGAGGGCCTCCCGGAGAGCCCGGCCCCCCGAAACCCCATGGGGGCAGGTACGAGCCTGTGGCGCAGCCAGGGCGGGCGGCTCGGCCCAACTCGGGCCGGGGCTGCGAGGGCGCACACGTGGCTCCACCCGCCTCCGTGCCCCCGCACGCGCGCCCGTCGGGGTAGCAGGCTCCGTGGCCGCACCTCCCCGTGCCCGCGGGTGGACCGGCCGACCCCAGGCGGCGGCTGGAAGCCCCGTGCACCAGCTTCCTGTCGCGGGCGTGCCGGGACGAGGGCAGGCGGTGCCCGGCTGAGGAGGTCCTCGCGGGCCCCGCGGCTGGCGCTGGCACGGGTGACAGCGCTGCACGCCCACCCGGGGGCAAAAGTGGGGAAACCGAGAGGACGGGCGGGCTGGACCCGCGCCGTGCCCACCGCGACGCGGACCTCGCTGCCCGCGGGAGGCCGACCCGGGCCGTCCTCCCCACGCACGTGACGGTCTCCAGAACGTTCCGGCAGGAGAGCCAGGCCCGAGCCAGCAGAGTGGCCACGGCCGCGGGGGCGCAGGGGCGCGGGGGCGCCGCTCACCCGAGGAAGGGGCTGACCAGCTGCAGCAGCTCCGAGCCGGACACGAGCTCCTGGTTGAAGAGCGCGATGCAGCGAAGGAAGTTCTCATACACCTCCTGGCTCCGCAGCACCCGGCGCACCTGCGGGCGCGGGGCGGGGGGCGTCAAGGGCGGGCAGAGGGCGCAGCGTCCTTGACGCCACGCGCCGAGGGGCCAGGGGCCTCCTGCAGGAACACAGCCGCCCACGGGCGCCCAGGCTCGCCCCCCACCCCGCCCACGGGCGCCCAGGCTCGCCCCCCGCCCTGCCCACGGGTGCCCACACTTGCCCCTCCCCCGCTCCCACGCCCCCGCCCACGGGCGCCCAGGCTCGCCCCCCGCCCCGCCCCCCGCTCACCTTGTCGAAGAAGGAGAACTCCTGCAGGGTGCCGTACCGGCCCACGGCCGCGATGGACAAGTCTTTGGGGCCGCGCAGCTTCATCTTCTTCTGCGGGGAGAGCGGCGTGGGCAGAGGCTCTGCGCGCGGGAGGCCAAGCGCGCCCTCGCCAGGCCCAGCGCGGGCCCCCAGCCGTGCGGCCCCCCAGCCGTGCGGCCCCCAGCCGTGCGGGCGGCGCAGGGGGAGCTCTGGGCGGGCGCCGCGGTCAGGGCTCGGAGGACGGGAGCGCCCTGGGGACGCGGCCGTGGGGGCGCGGGCGGCCTCGGGAGCGCGCTGCGATTCTCGAGGGGAGGCCCGGCCCTGCCCGGCTGCGCTGCCCGCCCCACGCCTCGGGGTGGCCTTGGGCCTGCCGGGCGCCTCGGGAGAACGCTGGGGGGACGCTGAGGCCTGGCCGCGGGGCGCAGGCGGGGGCCGTCCATCCCGACCCGAGGAACCGCGGCTCGGGGCCAGGGTCTCCTGACAGCGGCAGGGCCCGGGGGCAGCCCCCAGCCCGCCTCGCCCCCGGGACCCCGTGTGGCTGTGCCATGCCCCTCCCCCACCCGGGACCCCCAGCAGGCAGGGACGCGAGGCCCGTGACCCCCGCTGACCACCTCAGGGGGCCCCACTCGTCTGTCCTGGCTCTGGGGACCGGGTCGTGACACGGGCGGCCACCACCTGCGGGCAGGACGTGCCGGGTGGACATGCGGGCGGGAAGCGAGACCGCCCTGGCCGGCCGGGACGTGGAGGGACCCCCATGTCGTCCCCCCACCACCCCTTGTGCTTGACGGATGGGGAAACCGAGGCCTGGGCAGGCCGGCTCCCCTCCTAGAGCCGGCGCCTGCGGCCGGCGGTGACTCCAGCGGCCCCGCGTGGGCTGCGCTTGGCTGCGCGGTTGGCGCACCCACCCCCGCTTCTCCACGGGCCACTGGGGGCTGCACCGTGTCCCTGAAGGACACGCTTCAGCCGGGCCCGGGACCCCTCACGCCACTGCTGCCCTCGTTGGCTTGGAGCAGGCGGCCGCGCCAACCTGCCGAGATGGGCGCCTGCGCCACCTGTGCCGGGACAGCGCAGCGAGGGGCCGTCCCGGGGGTCTTGGCGCGCAGCCCTGCCGGTGCCTCGAGCTCTGGACGCCCATCTCCAGGCCTGGAAACAAGCCCGTTGCTCCTGTGGTTTCGAGCGGCCCCCGTCTCAGCGCTTTGCCGCAGCCTCCCCAGGAAGCCGACCGCGCCCGCGGCCAGGGCGCCCGGGCACCCCTGGACGGGGAGCAGCCGGCGCCACGGAGCTCGGGGCAGGCGCTGGGTCTCCACCGGCAATCCCCCCACGGCGCTGCTGGGGGGCCCGCTCCCACTGGCTGCAGTGTCACCCCGGGGGCGGCTGGGGCTGGGGGGTGCTGGCCGCCCTCGCCCCCCTGGGGCGGTTACCTTGGCGGGCCCCGACACGGGGGCGCAGCAGCGAGGGCCGGGCGCGCTTCTTGCCGTGCTCCAGGCTCCGGTCGTGCTCGCTCTTCTGGGCGCTGGGCGCCTCGCACGGCCCGTTGCCTGTGAACTGGGCGCGGGGGCCGTCGGCCGGGGCGGCAGCGGGAGACGCCGCGGGGGCCGGGGCCGCCCCTGGACGGGAGCGGGGGCACCCGAGGGGACGGCCCGAGGGGCCGGGGCGCCCCAGCCGGCAGGGCGGGGTGTGGCCTGGCGTCGCGAGGGGTAGGCCCCCGGGGCCAAGGCCCAGCCTCCGCCTCCCCGGGCAGCAGGGGCCAGCGTGCGCGTGCAGGGGAGTTGGCGGGGGACGGGAGTGTGTTGGGGACACTGAGCGAACGAGGCGGCTTGCCACGACGCCCGGGGCTGGCGCTGGACCCGAGCGGCAGGGCTGGGGGGCCGCGGGCTTGGCCGGAAGGGGTGCGCTCCCCGTGCCCGTGGGGGATTCCGGGGGCCCCGGGACAGGGACCACTCTGGGGGCAGCACGGCCGAGACGACCCGCTCTGGGCTCTGTGGCCCCAGAGCACAAGGCCGGCGGCTGGTTCCGGCTGGGAGGACACTGGGGACACCGGGCGGGCTGGAAGGGGGTCCAGCCCCCCCAACCTGGGCTCCGCGCCCCAGGCCGGCACAGAGCACCCCCTCCCGATCCGGGGGCCGAGAAGCCGCTCCGGGTGGGGTCGGGACCCAGGGGTGGGGGGGCCCCAGAAGGCGTGCCATCCTGCCCAGGCCTCAGCGCACCCAGGCCCCTCCCGGGCCCCATCTCCGCGCGGGGACGGACGCGGGCGGGGCGTCGAGGGCGGGGGAAGCGGGGCCCCCCGGCCCGGCGGGCGCACTCACCAGCGAGCGCTTGGCCTCGGGCAGGAACTGGCCGAACTCGGAGAGCAGGTCCTCCTGGCCGCGGAAGAGGCTGGCCACCTCGGTGAACACCTCCTGCTCCGACATGCCGCGCGGCGGGCGGCCCTTGGCGCCCAGCTGCTCCTTCTGCCGGGCGGGCTGCGCGCGTGAGGGCGGGAGCCCCGGGGGGCCGGGCCCACCCCACGCTGCGGCCTGCGCCCTGGAGGACGCGGGGGGGGGGGGGGGGGGGGGGGCAGGCGGGGCTGGGCTGCGGGGCGGCGGGCGGGACCGAGCGGGGAGGCGGCCGGGCCGGGTGGGGACGGGGCGGCGGGCCTGGGGGGAGCCCGGGGTCGGCCGGGGGACGAGGGGGCAGGTGGACCGGGGTCCCCGAGACCCCGAGCGCAGAGCCGCAGGACGGCCGGGCCCGCGCTCCCCCCAAGAGCACCGGGGCACCCCCTGCCCGGCCTGGGCACCGCCGGCTCGTCCTGAAACCCGGGGGACGTCAGGCCCGCTGGAGAAGGAGGAGGTCTCCCCCCACAGTCCTGGTGGGCTCTGACGCCCAGGCGCCAACCCCTGACACGACAGTAAGTAGCAGGGGCCGGCGGCCGGCGACACGACGCCCGAGCTGACCGACGCTTCGAGACGCGCACGGAGACGGGGCGGCGGCACGTTCCGCTCGCCGGGGTGACCGAGGCGGGAAGGACGAGGCCGGCAGGGACGCGTGGAGCATCCACGGGGAAGAGCCGCGGTGGGGCCCTTCTGGGGGAAACCGGGCGCTATCGCGACACGCCGGGCGTGCGCGCCTGGGGGCACGGGGCGGCTTGCCAGGAATTTCTCCTGCAGATGCAGCGCTGGGCTGTCGCGCTTGCTTTGAACACAAGAATCAGCTGGAATGCGACTCTCGCTTCAACGTGATTGATTCTCGTCCTTTGCAAACGACCGCTCGTTAAAATTTATTTCTAACTCCAAAGCTGACACTCGTGGTGGTGTTTTTTTAAAAAAAGGTTTATTTATTTATTTATTTACCCCCCTCCCATTGTCTGCTCTCTGGGTCCATTCTCTGTGTGTTCTTCTGTGTCTGTTTGCATTCTTCTCTGCGGCACCAGGAATTTGTCTCTTTTTGTCACGTCATCTTGCTGCATCATTTCTCCGTGTGTGCGGCACCATTCCTGGGCGAGCTGCTATTTTTCACGCTGGGCGGCTCTCCTTACGGGCGCACTCCAAGCGCGGGGGGCTCCCCTACGCGGGGGACACCCCTGCGTGGCAGGGCACTCCTTGCGCACATCAGCACTGTGCGTGGGCCAGCTCCACATGGGTCAGGAGGCCTGGGGTTTGAACCCTGGCCCTCCCGTGTGGTGGACAGACGCTCTATCCATTGAGCCACATCCACTTCCCCCGTGGTACGCTTTTGTAGTCGTTCGCAGACACGCGCAAGCAGCAAAGAACTGGAGCCGGCCGACACGCGTTCCCAGCTGCGGCTGGCCAAGGCGCCGCGCTGCCCTCCTGCCTGAGCGCTCGCGCTGGACGCGGCGTCTTCCGGAGGTGTACCAGGTGCCGCCCTGTCCACATGGCTGTGCTCTCCGCGTGTGTCTTCTATCTAAAACGGCCCCCTAGTGTAGGGCCACCGCTTGCCGTCCTGGCCCCAGCAAGGCTGAGACGCGCCTTCCGGAGAGAAGGCGTGGTGCGGCGGCCCCGGTCAGACGCGAGGCAGAGCTTGAAAAGGACCCGACGGCGTCGATGTGACCCACGGTGGCTTAAGGCGGCACCTCAGGAGGACGGAGAGCTAAAGAGCTCCCGGGGAGCGCTGCCTGCCGGTTCAAGGCGGAAGTGGCGGGCAGGGGCTCGGCCACGGCCGGCAAGGTCCTGCGTGGACCCCGACCCCCTCCCCGGAGGGGCGGTTCAGGCTTCTCTAGAAGCGAGTCACAGGGACGTCACGGAACGCGGCTGCCACGAAGAGCGCAGACCGCACGCGGGGACGGCCGGGGCACGAGGCAGGCCGTGCACCTGCTTATCCGGGACCTTGTCTGCAAAACACTGCGGGACGCCGGCCGGTGGAAATGAGCCGCGCAGGGACCCGCGACACGTGCTGGGGCCACGCGTCCGCACGGTCAGCGCTCCGCGGCGACTGTGGGCTGACGCCCCCGGCATCCTCCTCCGCGAGCCATCCCAGGACACTCTCGAGGTCAAGGGCCAGGCCTGCCGCCACTCTTGGCCTGTCACCTGCGCACGCGGGGCGGGCATGTCAGGAGGGCGCCTCTTCTCCTGGGCGTCCCCGCGAGGCTGGCGAGAGCCGAGGTGGGCCGTGCTTTCCGTTGGCTGCCTGACGCCGCGTGGCGCGGTCGCTTCTAGGCGCTCAGGTTCTGGGGTGCGGCGGAGCCGTCGGGGCCCCTGGAGCACGCAGGTCACGCGCAGGGGTTCCACCGCCGCTGCCCTGGGCTGACCCGCGCCCAGTGACCTCAGCTGGACTCACTCGACGCCGGGGGCGGCGTGACCGACGTTTCACGCGTAAGGACGTGGGGTTCGGGGAGGTGGGGGGCAGGCGGGCGGCGGAGCTACGGCCCTCCCCGCGGCCCACCAAGACCAAAGCGCAGTAGCCCGCGGCCCCCAGGGATGGGGACGAGCGCTCTAAAATCACGCAGCGGTCCAGCGGCCAGCGTCTGGAGAGGTGGACAGCCTGGCGGCGGGCTCCGGGCTCCTTCTCCAAGCAGGAGCTGCGCCCGGCGCCCGAGGCATGGCAGCGGCCGCCTTCTCAGCGGTCCGCCCTGCGTGGGGCACCACCACGCCGCACACTCCCCCTCTCGCTCACTCCGAGGGGGCCCCCGGCCCGGCGCTGAAGCCCTGGCCAGGCCTCCCCGCTTCCCCCGCTTCCCCCGCTTCCCCCGCTTCCGTCTTCCCAGGCTGCACGGCTGGTGCGCTGGCTGGCGGGCGCCGCAGCACCCAGAGGCAGGTGCCCCCTGCCGCCACCGACCGCGTGCGTGACGACCGACGCTGGGTTCCTCGGAAGAGCCTCGCTGGGCCGCAGGCGCCGCGCCCGCCCGCCCATCGTGACGTGTGCCCAGGGAGGAGCCGAGGCCCCGCGGGCGAGCGCGCCTGGTCAAGCGGGTGCTGCTTCGGGGGGCGCCCCAGGGTCGATGGCCCCGCCGGGCGCGTCCTGAGCGGCCCGGGGCGTCCCGGTCAACCCCCCGCGCCTCGGGAGCCCAGGAGGGGCAGGGGAGGCGCTGGAGCGGGCTTGGCGGGGGCTGCGTGGCCGCCCGGAGCTGGGGCGCGGGGTCCCTCTGGGGGCGGCCGCCGCTCCAGGCCCTCAGGGAAAGGGGGCAGAGAAGCCTCCAAGAGGCGGGGCTGCTCCTTCTCCCCTGCCATTCTCCGTTAAGGAACAAAATTAGTTTGGGAAAATCACAGTCCGACGGCTCCAGCCGGCGACAGAATGACGAGCGAGGCACAGCCAGCAGTCCCAGGGGAGAGGCGGGGACTGGCTGCTGGAGTCACAGCCGTGTGGCCCCCAGAACGTCGGGTGCGCGGTGACGAGGAAACAGAAACGGGGAGAGTGAATTTACCGCACACCGACCCCGAGGCCGCGGAACACTGGGGGGTTAGCCGAAGCCTTCCACCGGCTGTCTGAAGTACTTTCGGCGGGCTGGAGGAGCCCGGGATGGAGCACGTCAGGCCCCAGACCAGACGTTAATAAAATAAGGATGTGGAGATGCAAAGGCGCGACACCCCCGTGCTTACTAAGAAGACGGCCAACTCTCTTCCTGGACCGCAGTGGAACAAAGCCCCAAGGGAGACTGGCAGTTTTACAAATATGTGGCCATGAAACGAGACACGCGTTTACACCACCGGTGGTCCAGGAGGGGCTGGCCAGGGAAATGGGGGAATCACCTGAGATGAAAGAAAACGAAAACACAACAGACCCAAAGTTAGGGGTGCGGTGAGGGCAGCGCTCGCGGGGGAATGCGGCGCTCCAGACTCTGAACGCTGAAAAGGAGGAAAGGTAAAGAAACCCGGGGGCCTAACTGCACAGGTGAAGACCTGGAACGAGAAAGGCCAACTAACCCTAAGTCAGCAGAGGGAAGGAGGCAGTAAAGACCGGAGCAGGGATAAAGGGAACAGAGAACAAAAAAACGACAGAGACAATCGAGAAAACCCAAAGCGGGTTTTTTGAAAAGATCAATAAAGGCAACAAACCTTACCCCAGACTGACAAAGAGAGAGAGGACACAGATAACTAAAATAAGTACCGATCATGGGGCACTGCCACCGACCTGACAGAAATAAAAAGGGTTACAGGGGAGCACCGGCAACATCCACACGCCGCCAAGTCAGAAAACCTGGACGAGGAGGACCAATTCCTGGAAACATAAACATCACTTACTGCGGAGCAAGAAGAACTAGGAAACCTCAGGAGACCTGTAACAAGAGACAGAGCCAGTAACCGAAAACCTCCCGACGGAAAGGTCCAGAACCAGATGGTTTCACGGTGGAATTCGGCCAAACAGTTAAAGAAGATTTAGCACCGATTCTTCTCAAACTCTCCCAAAAAATGCAAGAGGAGGGGTTACTGCCTAACTCACTCCCTGGCGCCACCACCCTGACACTAAGGCAGGCGGAGAGAGCAAAGCGAAGAGGATTGGAAACCAACATCCCTTAGGAGTTCAGGTGCCCAAATCCTCAAGACTTGGCAAGCCGAATCCAACAGTGGACTACAAGGACTTCACACCAGGACCGCATGGGATTTACTCTAGGAATGCAAGGACAGGGGCACATCAGACTCAACGAAGGGACAAACCAGTAAAATCAAACGAAAACAATCCATGTGATCATCTTTTCCTTTTTCCCAAAGATTTAGTTATTTACTTATCCCCCCCTTCCCCTCCTCCCGCTCTGCTGTTTTCTCTGTGTTGTCTTCTTTTCCCATTTTCTCTCCTCTAGGATTCACCGGGATTCGATCCTGGGGACCTCTGGTGGGGAGAGAGGTGCCTGTCAGCTGTGCCACCTCAGTTCCTGGTCTCTGCTGCGCGTCACCTTGACTCTCCCCTTCTCTCTCTTTGGATACCTCATTATCCTGCTGCGCGACTCCCTCGCGCGGGTGCTGGCTCACCGGGCGGGCCTCGCGCGGGCACGCTCTCTTTTCTTCTTTTTCGCCGGGGGGCCCCAGGGATGGAACCCAGGTCCGCCCATACGGTCGGCAGAAGCGCTATCACTTGAGCACATCCACCTCCCCATACAATCATCTCGACGCAGGAAAATCCACCAGCCTCTCCTGCTACAAACACTCAAAACGCTGGACTAGAAGGAAGCCTTCTCAACGTGTGAAAGGGAAACCCACAGCGGACAGCACTCGACGGGGAAAGGCCGAGCACGCGCCCCTCACTCTGGGAACCAGACAAGCATGCCTGCCATCACCACTGCCAGCCACCGCTGTTCCAGAAGCTCTAGCCAGAGCAATCAGGCAAGAGGGAGAAATAAAAGGCATCCAGATTGGAAAGGAAGAAACCAAATGATCCCTCTTCACAGATGACGTGATCCCATATACAGAAAATCCCAAAAAATCCACGAGAAGCTACTGGGGCTAATAAATCCAGCCATTATATCGCAGTGTGTAATAGAAACACACAAATCATTTGGGTTTCTGTAGACCAGCAATGAGCCATCTAAAAAGGAAGCCAAGAAAACAATTCCATTTACGATAGCATCTGAAAGAATAAAATAACTGGAAATAAATTCAACCAAGGAGGGGAAAGAGTACTGAAAAGTATAAAGCACGGCTGAAAGAAGCTGAAGAAGACTTGAACAAGGGAAGGCATCCCGTGCTCACGGGCGGAAGACAATACTGATACCAAATCTGCTGAAGTGATCTGCAAATTCGTTGCCATCTCGACCACAATTCCAGCCGCCTTTTTGCCTTTTTTGCAGAAATGGCAAAGCTGTTGCTCGGTTCCCAGCGAACTGTAAGGGGCCCCGAAGAGCCAAGATGACACTGAAAGAGAACAAAGCTGGAGGACTGCCACCTTGATTTCAAACCTGACGACAGAGTGATTGAAGTCATTACAACAGTGTGGTCCTGGCACAGGGCCAAGCTCAGGGACCAAAAGGAATCGAATCGCGCGCCCCGAGTTTACCCCACACGTCAGCAAGGGTGCCACATTGGTCCAGCGGGGAGAGAGGTCCCCTCCCCGAGGGGTGCTGGGACAACTAGACATCCACACGCCGAAGAACGAACGTGGACCCCTCGCCACACACAAAAGCAACTCAAGACAGATCAATGACAAAAACAGACACGCTAACATTATTGAACTCTTACTGAAAAAACATAGGGAAATATGTTCAGGATATTAAGATTTTATACCAAAAGCACAGGCTGCAAGAGAAAAAAAAATAAAGTGGACATCATCACAACTAGAAGTTTTGGGCATCAGAGACCATCATGCCAGTGAGAAGACAAACTACGGAATGGGAGAAAAGAGCTGGAAGCCATGTACCTGACGAGGGTCTAGCACGTGGAAGACATCAAGATCTCCTACAACTCAACAATGAAAGAAACAGCCGAATTTAAAAACCGGGCCACGGGTGTGAACAGGCATTTCTCCAGGGAAGACTGTGCAAATGGCCAGGAAGCGCGTGCACACGGTCTCAACATCACCAGCCGACAAAGACATACAAATTCAAACTGCACCAGCGCTCGACCCCCACTGGGGCAGCGTGACTTTTTTAAAAGCTGAGAACGACGCGTGTCGGCGCGAAGGTGGAGAAACAGGCACCTGTCCACGGCCGCAGGCGCTGTGGAACACCGGCTCGTGGCTCTCCGGAAGTTCAACGCGGACTCACCACACGGCCTGGCCACTCCGCCTCTAGACACAGCCTCGGAAACGCACAGCAGCTGCCTGCACCCGACGTTCACCCCGTTACTCGCGAGGGCCGAAAGGGGGAAGCAACCCGCGCGCCCACCCACGGAAGGGGAGACGCACCACGGGCCCCGCCCCGCGCCGGTCCACGCCGCGCCGCTGCGGGGACGGGCCGCCAAGACGCTGCCGAGTTGAAGGCCCAGACGCAAAGGGGCCAGTGCCGCCTGGGTCCTCGGGCGAGACGCTTGGAAGACGCTAGCTCACGGGGACAGCAGAGCCGTGGGGACGGGGCAGGGGGAGGGGGAAGGGGCTGCGCTAGATGGGTGCGAGCTTTGGTTTATGAGCATGTGGAGGGTGGGGGCGGTTCCCGGGCCTGTCCTGTGTTTAATGTCAAAGAACCGTCCGCTTAAGATGGCGAACATACGCAGGGGTGTCCCCCGCGGAGGGGAGCCCCACGCGCAGCGAGCGCGCCCCGCAAGGAGAGCCGCCCAGCGCGAGAAAGGCGCAGCCCACCCAGGGGCGACGCCGCACACACCGAGAGCTGACGCAGCAAGACGACGCCACAGAAAGAGACAGATTCCTGTGCCGCCGACAAGAACGCAAGCGGACACAGAAGAACACACAGTGAACCGACACAGAGAGCGGACACCTGGGGGCGGGGGGAGAGATTAAAATAAATGCAAAAGTAAAATGGCGGCCGTGAGTTCTATAAGGTACATTTTACGATTAAAATTAAGTAAGCTTTTTTTAAAAAACAAACACGAAGCACCGACGCGCGCTACATGGGTGAACTTGAAGACGTCGCGGGCGCGGAAGGCAGGCCCCAAAGGACACCTGCGTGTGGCTCTGCGGACGGTAAGTGCCCAGAACACGCGAATCCACAGAGAGAGCTGGGGGGCAGGGGCGGGGGCGCGGGGGCTGCGGCTTAAAGGCTAGAGCTTCTGTTCAGGCAACCGGGAAGTTTTGGCGATGGGCAGTGGAGGACGGGAGAAAACACTGAAAAAGTAACTAAAGCCACTGGATCGTGCGCTTAAAAACGGTGAAAACGGCCAATTCTGGCAGATACGTGTTATCGCAGTTTTTATAACTCTTTTACTAAAAGCTTAGTTTTACGTCATATGAATTTGACCTTCGTTTTTAAGAAGGAGGAGAGCGTTGGGGACCCTAGGCCTTGGTGCGAGTGACATCCAGGTCCCCCGGCCCTGCCCCAGCCGCTGCGTCCCGCTGCCCCCAGCCCTGCCCCCGGCAGCTGCCCCCTGCTGCCCCCTGCTGCCCCCAGCCCTGCCCCAGCTGCTGCGTCCTGCTGCCCCTTGCTGCCCCCGGCCGCTGTGTCCTGCTGCCACCTGCTGTGTCCTGCTGCATCCTGCTGGCCCTAGCCACTGCGTCCTGCTGCCCCGGGCCTCGACCCCCGCGGCCCCCACCGTCCTCCGGCAGGCCCCTCTGCCTGGTGGTTCTGACCCGTCTGCCCAAATCCAAGCTGAACGCTGCCCCCATCGCCCGCCAGGACTGGCGGCTCTTCTGGCGGAGAAGCTGCTCACGCTGACCCCCCGTGTCCTCGCACGGCCCCTGGGGCGTATGAGCGTCTCACGCCCTGCGCCGAGCTCCCCGGCAGCAGCCCCTTCGCCTCCACAGCCGCTCACGGTCTGGAGCCCGGCCGCACTCCGCGTGAACAGAGGGGTGTCCCGCCGTCTGAGCGAGACCGGCATCTCTCGAGAGGAGCCCTGTCCTCCCGGGCTCCTGCTTTAGCCCCCCGCGTGCGTTCCCTAACGCCGGGGCCGTGGAGCCTCGGGGAGGCAGCTGAACCCAAACCGAGCTGCACGCACGAGAAGCCGCGCCCGTGGCGCTGGGCGCTGCCGCGTGGGCAGCGTGCCCAGGGCCCTACCTGGTAGGTGTGCAGGATCTCGAGGAACGACCTGTAGATCTCCGGGTGGTCCAGGAAGCGCGTCTTGATCTTGTTGACGTAGCTGATGGCGTTGTTGAACTCCACGGAGTCCGACTCCAGCGGCGCCGCCGCCTTGTCCTCCTTGGACGGCACCTGCTGCTTCAGGTCCTCCGCGAGCTCGCCGTGGTGCTGCGCGTTCTCCTGCAACGACACACGCGCCGCCGTCAGGCCACCCGGGACCGGGCCGAGACCACCGTGCCGGGGAGCCCGGACCCGCGGCCCACGCCGAGACGACCACGTGGGGAGCCCGGACCCGCGGCCCGGCGCGTGGCCTTCCGGGGAGGTGTGGACAGGAAAGGCGCCTTGCTGGGCCTGGAGGGAGGGCCGCGGGGCGGGCGCCTGCCTGGGGAAACCCTGCGTGCGACTCCACCAGGCCCTTCCTGATCCACGGAAGGCACCGGAGGCTTAACGGGCACCCGGCATTTCGAGAACAGAGCGGCAAGGAGAGGCTGCCGCGTCCTTCCGGGGCTGGGCGCGGGGCTGTCCCCGCGAGGCGCCTTCCCGCGCCCTTTGGGATGCGCCCCCACGTGTGGAAGCCCCCGCCCCCCGCAGCCCCAGGGAGAGCCAGGGCGTGGGAGCCTGGGACCCCGGGCGCTGGGGCAGCCCCCGCCCCGTTACCTGGGCCCTTCCGTGCCAAGCCCGGGCAGACTGGGACGAGGCCGCCCTACGGGGAGGGCTGCCGAGGCCGTCGCCGGGGAGGGAGGGGCCGGGCCGGGACCAGGCGCCGCGCGCGTGCCCGTTTGCGCGCTTTCGGCTGATACGCGGCTCTCTCCCGGGCACCCGGGGTTCTAGCGCCGGTGGCACGAGGAGGGCCACCGCCATTTCTGAACGAAGCCAGGACGGAAGTCCTCGGGTCACGGCCCTCCCCCTCCCCTGCCGCGGCAGCACCGTCAGGGGGGCGCTGCGGCTTCTAGCATGTTCCCCGGCACACGGGCCGGGTCCTCGGTACGGCAGGGCCCCGCCCTGCTCGGCGCCTTCTCGGGGAATGTTCTGGAACCACGGGACAGAGTCAACTCAGCCCCGTCCTGCTGCTTCTCTCCCCGCTGTCCGGTGCCACATTCCTTTATTGGCCAACTGCCCACCCAGCCTCGATCACAAACACCCCGAGGGCTGGGACTCGATTTCCCCCCGGCGGTCTCCCCACGGCCTGTTCCGCGCTTGCCATGGAGAACTGTCCATTTTTGTGGTGGACGGAAGACTGGATGGACTGCGGCTGCCAGCAGCAGGGCCAGCCGGCGGCCTGAGGACTGGCGCCCCGGGGGGCTGCGGGACTTTCCCGGGCACGGGCGCCGCCTGCCGGCCTCTGCTGGGCGCACACGCCAGCTGGGTGGGTCCAGGGGTCACCCTGCAGAGTCCGAGTCGAGGAACGCTGAACCCCGAGGCGGCCGCCGCTTCCCCTGCGCCGAGGGACGCGGGCCCAGCCCGGGGCACTCCTGCCCACCGACGGCCGAGCGGGCGCCCGCGTTTGCCTCCCGCGGGGCGCGGGTTTGGCGGCGGGAGGGGCCGGGGAGGATTCTGCTTCCCGCCCCGGGGGCTCCTAGCTGGAGACGCAGCCCCCGCCCAGCGCTCGCCAGAGGTTTCCTAGAGGCCGGGGGTCACAGCGCACGCTTCGCGGGCTGGGAGGTGAACTGAGGGTGCCGTGTAGGTGAAGAGAGCCACGGAGGACGCCACGGAGGGCGCCACTTCAGACCCAGGAGGATGGCTATAGCTTCAAAAACGGAGCGGCAGATCCCAAGTGCTGGCAAGGACGTGGCGACACCGGAAGCCCTGTGCGCTGGGGTGCAGCCGCTGCGAGAGGCACCGCGGCCGCTGACCCAGCGTCACCCAGGAGTGTCAGCCTACTCCAGATAGGGCCGAGGCCGGGCCTCCAAACGGGTGCGGGACACACGCGCCCGCGGCGCCTCCACCACCCACGACAGCCAAGAGGTGGGAGCGAGCGAGCCGGTCAGCAGATGAAGGGACAAACATGGCGCGGCACAGCCACGCAACGGAACGCGTCGGCCCAAGGAGCTGAGCCCCGCGACAGCAGGGACGACCTTCGAACGTGACGCTGAGAGCAAGGAGCCGGGCGGAGAGGACGGGTGCTGCGTGACTCGCAGGGTGACATGTCCAGGGCAGGCGTCGCCCGAGAGGTGGGACGTGGAACAGTGGGGGCCGGGGGTGGGGATGGGAGGTGCCGGATTTCTTTTTGGGGTTGAGGGACACGTTTTGGAATTACACGGCGGTGAGTGAGAGCTGCACGAACTTGGCGACGCGTGAAGGCTCCCATCTAGGACGCTGGCAGGCGGTTGAGACGGTGAATTTTATCTTGATGATAGAATTTTCTTTAACGTGACGGTGGAAACCTGTAAACACCCGGCCCCCGGCCCCACGCCCCACGGCCTCTTCTGCGCAGGGCCTCCCTGGGGCGGCCGGCATGTTGCCCGGCCAGCCCGCGCATCCCCGCAGTGGCTCCTGGGAGCGCACGGCAGATGCCCCGGTGGTGCCTTCCAGGCCCAGGGCGAACTCTCCACCCTGCAGGGCCGGGACCAGCCTGGGCTCTCGCCGCCCCTCGGCAGTCCCGGGGGAGCCCACCCTCAGACCCGGCCCTGGGCTGTGCCGCCGTCCCCTGCGGCTCCGCCTGGCCCCTGCCGCCCCCACATGTGCCACACGCTTGGCCCTGGGGGGGGAACGGGGACACAGCTGAGGGCCTCGGGGACGACGGCGCTTGTGTGGCCGTGGACTTTCGCCTTCTGCTCCCGGCGCAGAGCCGACGCGGCGGGCGGGGAACGATGCAGGGCCTGAAGACGCCTCCCCCATCCTGGCCCCGCGTCCGTGCGAGCATCTTTCCCAGGAGGCCAGAGCCGCGCGCTGCCTCGAGGCCGGGCTGCCCACCCCGGGGACACGGGCCGACGACGCCCGGAGACACTGGCATCACGGGCGGGCGGCTGCCGCTGGCGCCCGCGGGGCGGAGGCCGGGGACGTGCGCGACGCTCCCCCGTGCCCAGGGCGGATGCACAGAGGACGACCCGGCCCGGGGCCGGCAGCGCCGTGGCTGGACGAGCCCGGCACGAAGGCCGCCCGCAGGCCGGCCCCTCAGCCTGCCCCTGGCACCCGGGAGCCGCCGCCTGTCGTCGGAGGGGGTTCACGAAGCAACAGACCACAAAGCAAAACAGCCGCCCCCCGGCGGGGATGCGGGGAAAGCCGATGAACGCTAAAAGCCACCCCTGCGAGGCTTCGCGTGGAGGCAGCGCCAGAAGGTTTTCAGGCCGTCGTGGCCTTGACGAAGGTTCCAGGGGGCCACGTCGCCGTCTCGCGTGTCCCCACGGTGGGGCCATGCAAATAACAGGGCTGCGGAGAGCCGCGCCTGGAAACGGGACCCGTGCCCGCCGATGCCGCGTGCGGCAGGAGGGGCTCAAAGCCGCGCTCCTGGAAACGGCCGCGACCATGACGACAAGACGGCGCTGCGACGTGACGCGGCTCAGAAGCCGCTCTTCGGGGCAACGGAGCGCAGCCCCTACGCCCCCCGGGGCAGGGGAGACGGCGGCCGGTCTCGACACGCGTGCGCAGCCGCCCCCGTCGAGGGGAGGCCGCGTCTCGCCGCAGGCCAGTGCGTCCCGCGTCGCCGCCCAGCGCCGGGGCCGCTCCGACAGTCAGGGCGGCTGAAGGGCAGTTCCCGCACGCGGAGCGCAGTTTGGGCCTCCGGCGCCGGCTCTGCTCGGCGTCTCCCGGTTCCTGAAGGGTTCCCGCGCGCCTTCCGTCACGGGAGCGTGGGACCCCAGCCCCCGGGCCGTGACATGCCCCCGAGGCTCTGGCACCCGCAGGCCCAGGCCGCGCCGGATCCTGGGGCCCCGCGTGCAAGTGTGCGGGGCAGCGCTGCGCCGCGCAGGCAGGCTGCCAGGCTGCTTTCCCCGACGGAGACGCCCTCGTCGGCTCAGTGAGGCTCCTGCGCGGAGGGGAGCGCGGACTTGCCGGGCCCCGCGGGCCAGAGGTCGGGGGCTCCACACCGCCTGCCCCCTTTCTTCCTCTAACCGCGCGGGGCTCTGCCCCCGCGCCCGCAGAGGGGCGCTGCTCCTTCCTGCCTTCCCCGCCAGAGTCCCGGGGGCGGGGGCTGGAGGGCTTCGTCTAGACGAGCGTTTCTCAAACCGGGGGCCCCGGGGGACCCTGGGTGGCGGCTGGGGACAGTGGGTTACGACATGTGAAGGCCGGGGACGTAAGCGCTCCCCAGACAGCGGGCAGCCCCCCCATGGCAAAGAATTGAGCCCCAAAGGGCGACGGCGCTGCGGCTGGGAAGCCCTGACCGGGAGGAAGCCCCGGGGGCTGCCCTGGACGGGTAAGTCTCAAGCCGGCGTTCCTTTTCGCTCAGAGGGCCCGGTGGGCTCACACGAGAGGGGCCTGCGGGGAGAGAGGGGGCGGCAGCCCGAGCCTGGGGGTGGGAGACGGCCTGCCAGCAAGCGAGCGAGACACGGCCGCACGACAGCAGCTGCCTGCGCACTCGTCACGGCCACGGAATTCCGCCGGGGGCACGTCTGCGTACGAGGAAGGGCTGCCCGGCACGCTCGCGCGGACGGCCCTGAGGCGAGGCCGGGGCCAGGGTCAACGCCGTGACTTGGTGAGGTCCTGTCTCAGGAGGACGCCTCTGAGACAGACGCCAATGCGGCCACCGTCGGCGTAAAGCCCCCGGGCCTGCTGGGATGCCGCCGGGCCCGGCCGGCACGCCTCGGAGGGGACGCGGCTCTCGCCAGCTTCCCGGCAGCCAGGTGACGGGCGCGTGGGCCTGCCGCGCCCCCGCCCCGGGCTCCGGAGCGCACCGCCTCACCACCCCCGGCGTACCTGGCTCGTCAGGGGCGCCTGCACGTTGAACTTGCCGTTCTTGGGAATGTGGATCCGGTAGCCGAGCGGAAGGAAGGCGTTGAAGCCGACGATGAGGTCCGGGTGCTCGTGGAAGAGCTGCGAGACGCGCCGGATGACGCCGGGGGTATCGATGCTGGAACGAAGGAGGACGCCGGTGGGCCGGGGGTCTCGGGGAGCGCACGGCGGGCTCCCCAACGCCGTCCCCCGACAGAGCCACGGCGCCAGCGCGTCCACGGACAACGGAGCCACCGGACGTGTCCTGGCAGCTGGCTTGATTCTGCGGTCATTTCTGGGAGCAGCCTGGCTCCCCAAATCCTCCCTACGGGAACGACTGCTCCCCCAAACACTCTGAGCCCGTACCCTGGGCTCTGAAGGGGTCAGGAGAGCCAGCCTGCAAGTGCCGGCCTCTAGGAAGTGGCAGGGGAGGCCGAAGCCCTCCACGCGATGGGATGGATTCGGTTCTGTATGACTTAGGGACCAACCAGGACACGGGATGGCTCCGGTCCAAGCAACGCATCGCAAGGCGTAAAGAGCGCGGGCCCTGGAGGAGTCGGGGCTGCCTGAGACTGTGAGAAGGGAGATGGGCTCAGGCACAGCAGTGCCAGCCTGGCCGTATCCCCCAAGGCAGGGAGGCGGCAGGGTGGGAAAGAGAGAAGCGAGATCGGAAGGGACAGAGGGTCTGAGTTCTAGTCCAGCCTCCTGGAAATCAAGGGCAGGATCCTGAGGTTCCCTGCCCGTTCCGGGCCCGCGTCTGGGAAAACCGCTCCTGTTTTTAAATGCTTTCGATGCCAGGTCCCTTAGTAAGCATTTTAGACCCCGTTTCTTCCCAGCAGGGCGGGGTGGAGGGCCAGGCAAGTGAGGAACTCACCGCAGGGCAACATTTAAAGAGGGCGACGGGAGGTCGCTAAAAAGCGCAGGAGAATGAACGCTTCTGCTCAATGCTTGATGCAGTTCGAAATTAGTGCAAACAATTCCTCCATGGGGGAAATCTCTTAAGGTCGGCATTTTCAACCGGCCGGATCCCAGCCCGGGTTTGCCCTATCGACCTCACCTAATGCACCCCTGCCTCCGGGAAGCCCCCCTACCCCCAACAGCCCCACCAGGTGCGTACTAGCCATTCCCATGTTTTCAGAAGACGACACTGAGGTTCAGAGAGGTTCAGCCTCCTGCGGCAAGGTCAGCTGGGGACTGGGTGGAGGAGGCGGGATGGGGGATCTCATGCGACCCGGCCCCCCGGGGGGTACCTCTGGCTTTTGAACTCCTTCATGATCTCCAGGAAGCCGTTGTAGGTGGCGGGGTCGCTGCCGAAGCGGATCTTCACCTGGTCCAGGTAGGTGAGGGCGTCCTCCACCTGCCGGGAGGCGGAAGGTCCCGGGGGGGAGGCCGGGGTCAGCGGGGCGGGGGACGGCAGCCTGCCAGGGGGTCGAGGTGGAGGCTCCCGGGCTCCGGGGTCGGGGGGCCCCGCGCGCCGGGGAGGCCGAGGGGGGAGGGTCGGGCGGGGCCGGGCTGGGGGGCGCCGGCCTGCGGGGGGCCGGAGGAGCCCGGGGGGTCCCCGGGGGTCCCCGAGGGAGGGCGGGGCGCCACTCACGTGCACCGGCAGCTTCTCGGGGCCCGCGGCGCCCGAGCGGCCCCAGCGGGCGCCACTGAGCCCCCGGCCCCCGGGGCCGCCGCCGCCGCCGCCCGCGTGCGCCATGTTGGACGTCGGAGCCGCGGCCCGCCCCGCCCCCCGGCCCGGGCGCAGACCGCGCAGGCGCAGGCCCCGCCTCGGGGCGCGGCCGGATGACGCAGGAGGGCGGCGCTTCCGGGGGCGGGGCTTCTCCCCAGACCCGGAAGAAGCTGCGATTGCCCACGCTTTTGCGCCCTGGGGGTGGCTGTTGCGGGTTTTAAGAGTTGGGGGGTATAAGGGAACCTCTTATGTTTTTTCTTTTTTCTTTTTTCAAAAAAACTTCAGTAACGCCCAACGTGGGGCGCTTATGTTTTTTAATGTACCCTTCTTGGTGACCTGTGAATATTTTTTAAAAAGGAGAAGATTTAAAATAAATTTAAAAATTAAAAAAAAAAATGTTGGGAAAAAGGAGTGGGGCGGGGGTGTGGGGGGGGTATACAGGAACTGCCCTTTTTTTAATGTCACATTTTCTATGATGTACATTTTAAAAAATACGATTTACAAAAATGATGGGGGTGGGGAGTGAGTTATATGAGAACCACTTTTTTTTTTTGAAGATTTATTGTTTTCTTTAAATTTATTACTCTCCCCGCCCCGTTTCTGCCTCTCTGTGTCCATTCACTGTGTGTTCTTCTGTGTCTGCTTCTATTCTTGTCAGTGGCATTGGGAATCTGTCTTTTTTTTTGTTGTGTCATCTTGCTGTGGTCAGCTCTCCCGTGTGTGCGGCGCCACTCCTGGGCGGGCTGCACCTTTTTCGCACGGGTTGGCTCTCCTTGCGGGGCGCACTCCTTGTGCGTGGGGCTCCCCTATGCGTGGGACACCCCTGCGTGGCACGGCACTCCTTGCATGCATCAGCACTGCGTGTGGGCCAGCTCATCACATGGGTCAGGAGGCCTGGGGTTTGAACCCTGGACCTCCTGTGTAGTAGGCAGACGCTCTAGCCATTGAGCCAAATCTGCTTCCCTCTGTGTGATCTTTTAGTTTTAATTTTAAAAATGTGTAAAAAATAAAATTAGCCAAAACACAAAAAAGTTGGGGGAGGGGGGCGGGAATCCACAACAGGAGAGTCTTCTGTGACACATGAAAATTCTCTTAAATTCATATTTCAGCGACCAGGCGTCACGTGTTTACCCGTCCTCCGTGGCTGCTCAGTTCAACAGGGAGGGCTACTCCACCCGAGAGGTGGGTGGTCAGGCCACGGGTGGAAAAAGTGGACCCACCCTTGCTTTAGCGGATGACTGTGGGGAGGGGACACGGGTGAATTTGTGCTAAATACCCTGGACTTTGTCCTGCACCTGCTCCTCTCCATTTCCTGGTCCTGACCCCCTGGGCGGTGTCAGGGGCCTCCCGCCCATTTTCCCATCCCGGTCTCAATCAAGAACTCGGATCAGATCACATCCAGTTTATGAAATCTGAGCAGATGCACCCAGCATTAGCCCCAGTTCTTGCCAGCGTTTGTGGGCAGGATTTCCCACGCAAGGCAAAGTGCCCTCTCTCTGAAGAACTCCCAGCTCTGTCCTAACAGCGTGACTGCTTCCAGCCCTCACACATCATCACCTGCCATATCCTCCCCCAGGAGTCCCCGTCTTGTGTCTTAGTTGCCTGGAAAACTCCTACACATCCCTCAAAACACATCTCAAATGTCCTTTGTCCTCCTCCATGCATGTCATCTTGGTTTGGTTTTTTGTCTCTAACACAGATGCCTGACAAGGAGAGGCATGGCTGAGCCCTGATTGAATGAATGGCCAGGCAACTCATGGCTGCATGGTGTCTTGTTTTTTATATGTGAAGAGGTACAGAGAATAAATATGAAGTGACAGCATCATTTGCCAGGCTCTGTGTGAGGTGTCAGGAATAGAGCAATGAATAAAAACAGAGCTGGCTCTGCCCTCACAGAGCTCTCTGTCTTTCAGGATAGATACAGAGAAATCAAACAAAACACTTGTTTCCTTACAGACAAAGGGCATGTAAAGTCTCGACTGTAACAAGTGCTTCCAAGAAGAGGTACAAGTGTAACAGAGTGTTTCAGTCATCACCACTGCGTAACAAAGCACACGCAAGACTTAAAGGCTTAAAGTGTTGACGATTGTTTCGCTCACAAAACTGTGACTTGGGCAGAAGTCGCGGGGAGGAGGTCCTCCTTTGCTCAGTGGCAGTCTGAGTGGCTGGACAGCCAGGGACGGTGTCCGTCCAAACGTTTGCTCACTCGCAAGCCTCTCATCTGCTGCTGGCTGCCGTCTCAGCTGGGGCTGTAGCTGGGAACACCTACACCCCCCCCCCAATGCCGGCAGCAGGATTCGCCCCCCCCAAAAAAGAAACGGGGAGCGGGCACCCATGGCACCCGCGCTTTTGATTATATAGGGCCAGGGACCAACGCTGGCTGAATGCCCCTTGCTTGTATGCCAGTTTGGGGAAAACATCTGGGTGTGTGCTCTCTCCTCAAAGCCAGATGCGCTCTGGGTGGGGAGAGTTCAAGGTTAGAGCAGCCAAAGCTCAGCGTGCTTCCAGGGAGTTAGGGGCAGGGGTCAGGTCAGGCAGGGGACACCTGATTTCCAAGAAGCAGCGTCCTGCACGCGGGCGAGCCACGTAGAGGCTCCACAGCCTTTTGCGCCCGTGGAAGTCACGCAGAGCCATCTTCTTTGTGCTCTCTCCAGAGAGGCAGTTTCCAAGTCCCTCCTGGCTTCAAGGCGGGGGACAAATGACCACGTGGCCTCGACAATGGCCGGGTTCAAAAAGAACAGCTTTCAGGACCGGAAACGACCGTCTTTGGGAAACACTGCCTGCCTCCCCGGGGACTTACCCAGTTTAGCAGGAGAGGGGACGGGCTCCCCCGGGCAGGGGAGTTCCTGAGTCAGAGAAAACGGCTGTGCAAAGGCCCTGGGGAGAGTGGAGAAGCATGCACATAAAAAGGCTCAATCTTCCTGGACTGCCAAGGGAGAGGGAAAGAGACGGGTGCAGACAAGCCCCAGGAGGTGAGCAGAGGGTGGGGGCAGAACCTTACGTCTGAGTCAAGGCTTTGGGGTGAGCCTTTAGCGCTGGTGGGAATGGTGGGTGCGTTTTGAGCTGAGGCGCTGCGGATCAGCTCTGCTTTGGAAGTGATGGCTTTGGAGCGGGGTTTAGAAGGCGAAGCTGGCAGGACGCGGTGCTGGGTGGGGAAGGAAGCTTCGGGAAAGAGTGCTTGAGGCCCAGCCCGGAAAGAGCTTCTGCCCCGTTTCGACGTGAGGCGGCCGGATCTCTTTGTGGCCAGGGTTTCATAGAAGCTTCCAGATGTCCTTCCCGTCCATTTCCCACCCACATCTCCGTTAGGCAGCGGCCCGACGTGCCACGTGTTTTCCCCCTGCCTCCACTCCCCTTCCAGGGACTGCTTCTGGTTTTCCAGTATTTCCATCTGGGACTGAACCCCTCTTTTTGTGGGGAGCAGGAAACCCCAAGCCTGTTCCCTCATGCTTCATCACGGGATGATAGCGGGCATGCGTGTCTTAAGTCTTATATTTAGAAAACATTAAAAATTGTTGGGGAGCAGACGTGGTTCGAGCAGTTGAGTGCCCGCCTCCCACATGGGAGGTCCTGGATTCAGTTCCCAGTGTCTCCTAAAGAAGACAAACAAACACGATGAGCAGACATTGAGCAAGAAAGAGCAAAACAATGAGCAGGCACTGAGCAAAAACAAATGAGCAGGGATATGTGGCTCAAGCAGTTGAGCACCCGCCTCCCACATGAGAGGTCCTGGGTTCGGTTCCCGGTGCCTCCTAAAGTAAAAACAGACAAGTGCAAACAATGGGCAAACAGACGAGGGGTAGATTTCGGGGTGGGGGGGTGAGTTGCTAAGTGAATATTTTTCCTTTCCTAGTCTCCTCTTCTCAGGTTACACTTTAAAGCTTAGAGTTGTGGGAAAGGGTCAAGTTTAATTTTCACAAAGGGCAGCCAAAGCTGGCTCTGCTGTTCCAGGAGGGAAGGTAGGGGATCCAGCGGCTGTAGCACACCAGGAATTTGAAAAGTGGGACTGAAATGAGGGGCGCCAATGGTGAGTGCTGGGGGCGGGGCCAGAGTGGGAAGAGCCAATGGAGAGTGCTGAGGGCGGGGCCAGAGTGGGGAGAGCCAATGGAGAGTGCTGAGGGCGGGGCCAGAGTGGGGAGAGCCAATGGAGAGTGCTGAGGGCGGGGCCAGAGTGGGGAGAGCCAATGGTGAGTGCTGAGGGTGGGGCCAGAGTGGGGAGAGCCAACGGTGAGTGCTGAGGGCGGGGCCAGAGTGGGGAGAGCCAATGGTGAGTGCTGAGGGTGGGGCCAGAGTGGGGAGAGCCAATAGTGAATGCTGAGGGCGAGGCCAGAGTGGGGAGAGCCAATGGTGAGTGCTGAGGGTGGGGCCAGAGTGGGGAGAGCCAACGGTGAGTGCTGAGGGCGGGGCCAGAGTGGGGAGAGCCAATGGTGAGTGCTGAGGGTGGGGCCAGAGTGGGGAGAGCCAATAGTGAATGCTGAGGGCGGGGCCAGAGTGGGGAGAGCCAATGGTGAGTGCTGAGGGTGGGGCCAGAGTGGGGAGAGCCAATGGAGAGTGCTGGGGGCGGGGCCAGAGCGGGGAGAGCCAATGGAGAGTGCTGGGGGTGGGGCCAGGGCGGGGAGAGCCAATGGAGAGTGCTGGGGGCGGGGCCAGAGTGGGGGAGAGCCAATGGTGAGTGCTGGGGGCGGGGCCGGAGTGCAGAGAGCCAATAGTGCATGCTGGGGGCGGAGCTAGAGTGGGGAGAGTCAATGGTTAGTGCTGGGGGGTGGGGCCAGTGTGAAGAGAGCCACTGGGGGTGGGGCCAGTGTGGGGAGAGCCAGTGGTGAGTGCTGGGGGTGGGGCCAGAGTGGGGAGAGCCAATGGTGAGTGCTGGGGGCGGGGCCACAGTGGGGCGAGCCAATGGTGCGTTCTAGGGGCGGGGCCGGAGTGGCAAAAGCCAACGGTGGGCGCTGGGGGCGGGGCCAGGAGTGAAAGCAGTGCCAAATTTGAAAACTGGGCCAGGGGTGAAAGGCTGGCAAGCGCGCCCAGAGGGGGGTGGGGTGGGGGAGTGTGGGGAACAGAAGAGCTGGGAATCAGAGCGGCAACCAGGAAAGTTGGTTAGATGGGTTAGCTCTCTCGGATAGGCTGTCACCCCTGAAGTGCCCAATCAGTGGGGAGCAGGGGAGGGACCCGCGTGTTAGGGTTAGGGTATAGATGTCGCTGTTTCTTGTTGTTTGGCGCTCCGGCCATTTCATCCAGGTCGAGCGCCCTTTCTTGCAAGATTCTTTTTTTTTTTTTAATTGATTTTGTAAAAATATTACATTAAAAAAATATGAGGTCCCATTCGACCCCACCACCCCCACCAAGATTCTTAATAAATATCTTTTCTCCTCCACAATCGGGTGGGCTTTTGTTTTCTTATAAGGGCAGCGTTCTTTCTAGCAGAGCTGACAGTTTACACAGACCAGCCTTGAACACAAGTTTCCTGCCTCTTGGTCAAATTTAATTGCATGAAGCTGAGATTCTCAGGTGGGCTGTCATTGCACAGGACCTTGGCAAGTTAGGGGAGTTGACCCAACACTGTGGATGTAATTAACAGCTCTGGATTATATATGTGATGGCAGTTAAAAGAACAAATTTCAGGTGACGTATATATTTCTAAATTAAAATAAAAAATAACAAATGCCCCAGGACCATATACCACCCAGTGAACCCTATTGTAGACTATGGACTATACTTAACAGTGCAATTATAATCCCATTCTTCCTTCAGTTGTAACAAAAGTGTTAATAATAGGGGGATATAGGAGCTCTATTTTCTGCATGATTTTTCAGTAAACCTGTAACTTCTCTAATTAAAAAAAAAAAGATAGAGAACCCACTGCAGGAGAGTGGAAACTACAATGTAAACTATAATCCACGTGGTGCTGCACTCCTCCAAAGTGTGTTCACCAAATGCAATGAATGTGCCACGATGATGAAAGAGGTTGTTGATGTGGGAGGAGTGAGGGAGGGGTATATGGGAACCTCTTATATTTTTAAATGTAACATTTTTTGTGATCTATGTATCTTCAAAAAAAATTTAAAAAACAGTAAATAAATAAATAGTTCATTTCATCAAAAAAAAAAAAAAAAAAGATCAGACGATCCTATTTTGAACTCATCTAGTCTTCCTGCTTGGCAAACTTCGTAGTTAAAATCTCTAAAGCCTGGAATTCTAAGAGGGTCTCGGAGATTGCCACCCCCTGTCCTTTGAGTGTGGGTGGGGCTTGTCGACATGACAGGTGTCACTCCTGCAGTTAGGTGGCACTGTAGATGATACAGGTAATGGACTTTGGTGAGGGCAATCGCGGGTCCCAAATGAGTTGGCTTTGAGTTAATAAAAATGGAAATTTTTGTGGGTGGGCCTGGACTAATCAGGGGGTCCTTTAAAAGCCTGGAGATCAGAGACCCAACGCAGCAGAGTGGCTTCTCCCGCTGACCTTGAAGAAGGAATCAGCTCTGTCAAGAACTGCCTTTGTGGTCGCATTTCTTTGGCTGTGAGGAGCCAAACTCTGCCAACTAATGGAAAGAGCTTGGAAGCGGCTCTGAGCCTCCAGGTGAGATCTAAGTTTGGCCAACACTTGAGGGACAGACTTGTGAGACCCCAAACAGAACCCAGGCACGCTGTGCCTGGATCCCTAACCCGTGGAAACTGAGCTAAGAAGCGGGTGTTATTTTAAGTCGATAATTTGTTACGCAGCTGTAGATAACTAATACACCTAGATAGTATTCTTGTAGCAGTTTGATATAATTGATGAATTCCAAAAAGAAATATAGGATTATGCTTGTAATCTCATCTGTACCTGGGCATGACTGAGTTATGCTTAGGCCGTGGAGTCTCCACCCCTTGGTGGGTAGGGACTCACAGATAAAAGGCGGCAAAGAACAGAGTGGGGGGTTTCTGATGTTGGAGTTTGATGGTGGAGTTTGATGCTGAAGCCGTAAGCTGGAGCCCCAGGAAGTCAGCACACAGAGGAAGGAAAAGCCAGCCCCTTGCTGTAAGAACTGCAACATCATCTACAATAACAGGAACTGGACAAGAATAGGAAACAACTGCAACATCTAACAGCTGCAACATCTACGATAGAACAGGTGTAAAATTTGCAATAAGGAACAGTAAGCCAGTTCTTACCTTGAACCCAGAGAAGAGCAAGCCCCAGGAACGTAGGAACCCAGGAAGCCTGAACCCTGGCGGACGTCGGCAGCCGTCTTGCTCCAAATAGACTTTGGTGAGGGCAGTAACTTACGCTTTATGGCCTGGTACCTGTAAGCTCCTACCCCAAATAAATGCCCTTTATAAAAACCAACCAGTTTCTGGTATTTTGCATCAGCACCCCTTTGGCTGACTAATACAATTCTTGTCAACATTTTTGCCCTTTTTCTTAAAAAGTCAAGCATGGAGCTATCATATGAGGTAGCAATCCCCTCCTAGGTACATATCCCACAGATAGTCAGTTTTATATCACGGTTAAATTCTTGAATTAGATAACTGCACTTACGGTGGTTATGTGAGGGAATCTCCTTGTTCTTAGGAAATGTACACGGAAGTATTAAGTGGTCAAGAAGCAGGATGTGTCCAACCTACTCGTGAAGGTTTAGAAAATAGAAGGACAGAAAGATAGATAGATGATAGATAAATGGATAGATGACTGGATAGAAGATGTAGATAAAAGGATAGAGGAATGGGTAGATAGATGATAGATCAATGGATAGATCCATGGATAGACAGATAGATTCTGCAAATGTGGCAAAATTTTAAAAATTGGTGGAGCTGGGTGGAGGGTAGGTTGGGGTTCTCTGTAGAAATTTTGTGTGGACTTTGTATTATTTTTGCAACTGCCCTGTAAGGTTGAAATTATTTCCAAAGACAAAGTTAAAAAAAAAAAGGGTTGACCCTTAAATTCGAGGTCAGCAAACTATTTCTGTAAGGAGCCAGATAGTCAATATTTTTTCAGCTTTGGGGACGTCCATTTTCCGTCACCACGACTCAGCTCTGATGTTGTACGGAAGTAGCCACAGGCAATATAGAAGTGAATGGGCGGGGCTGTGTGCCAATAAAACTTTATTTACAAGAACAAGCAGCTGGCCGGCGGGCTGTAGTTTGCTGACCCCTGATCCCTGCACAGAAATATCAGAGACTAAACAGACAAAACAATGTAATGCGACGTGTGGACGAATCTTGATCGAATTCTGGTTAGGTAAAAAAAAAAAACAGCTAAAAGATGTTTTCGGGCATCTGTTTTTGTAAATGTGCACAGTTGAGTAGAGGCATCATCTTCTTTTTATTGAAGTGTTTGGGAAGGGGGAGGGGGTCCGGACGTGGCTGGATTTAAAATATTGGCATTTTGTGCCCTGTGGATTTTTTGCATTAATTTTGATTTTTAGAAACACTGCAACCAAATATTATTTATTATCATCCCTGATTTTGGCTCACCCCCAGAATTCTGTGGCCTGAGACGAGGGCCACCTTGCCTCCCCTGGCCCCAGCCCTCACTCTGTCATGATTCTGCAGAAGGTTGACAGGGATGAGGCAGAGGTGGATCTAGGTGATGGGCCAGTGAGACTTCGTTGTCCCACTACGTCAGCTTTTCGGTAGGTTTGAGCCTTTTCATACAGGAAAAGAGTTGAGATGAAATAAGTCAAAAGTCTCTAGATTTTAATATAAATTTTCTCTTGCAACCAGGTGGGTGGGGGAGCTGTATTTTCTGAAGGGTTTGGGAAAGTCTGGTTTATTGCTTTCGGGGTCCTGGAGTTATTTTGGAAAGTGCCCTCTTTCCTTTTCAAAAAAGGGGCTTAGGGGAGTGGGTGTGGCTCAAGCAGTTGAGCACCCGCTTCCCATATGAGAGGTCCCAGGCTCGGTTCCCGGTGCTTCCTAAAAACACGCACACAAAAGAAACAACCAACAGGGAAGCAGATGTAGCTCAAGCAGTTGGGCGCCTGCCTATCACACAGGAGGCCCCAGGTTCAGTTCCTGGTGCCTCCTGAAAAAAAACCACAGAAGACACAAACAACAAGGAAGTGGATATGGCTCAACTAGTTGGGTGCCTGCCTACCACATGGGAGGTCCCAGGTTCAGTTCCTGGTGCCTCCTAAAGAAGACGAACAGATGCCACCTCCCACTGCAACAAGCTAGATGCTGCACCCACCACAATCAGCAGGCGCCTAAATGAGCTGATGCCACAAGCCAGCAGACGCTGCAGCCCGTGGGGAGTGCATGTGACTCAGGCTGTTGGGCACTCGCCTTTCATGTGGGAAGTCCTGGGTTCGGTTCCTAGTGCTTCCCGGAGAAGGTGAGCAAACAACGAGCAGAGAGACAAGAGAACCATCTGGGGAGGGGTAAATTTTTTAAGAAAGTAAAACAAATCTTGTAAAAAAACAAAAGCAAGTAAACAAATGAATGCACCAACTCAGGGGAGCTGATGTGGCTCAGTGGTTGAGCGCCGGCTTCCCACATACAAGGTCCCGGGTTCAATTCCTGCTCCTGGTACCTCAAAAAAAAAAAAAAGTGGCTTGCGCATTATACCACCACTTTTAGCTGTAAGAGACTGAGCTGGGGAACGAGATTCTCTGCCACAACCGAGAAACTTCCAGCAAGCCCCTCCACGATTTTCAAACATTCCTAGCAGCCGAACCCTTTTCCAAATGAAAACTCACATTAAGAACCCCAGGAGAAGCCAGAAATTTGGAGGAGCGTTTTATTAGTAGACATTTCTTTCCTACGTTCCAACGAGTGCTTACGTACAAAGCACAACTGATTCTCACAGACGCTGTTGTGATGGGCTCCCAAATTTTAAACCAGAAGTAAATGGAGTGCTACACACGCTGTAGCAATTCTTTCAAGGGTTTCCCTTTACGATTCACGTGGGTTCTAAACGGGAGAAGGACAAGATTGTCATGTCCAGCAAAACCTGCCGCCCACTGCACCAGAGCCTGCCCTAAGTTAGAGTTCAAAAAGAGAGATCTTTTAAACATGGAATTGGAGACTAACAGCTTGCAGAAGTAATGTTTGGGAAACAACTGAATGAGACAACCAGGGTGCCACCTGACTCGAAAAACTCTGCTCTAAGGTGACTTTTTCTGAAACTCTCTCTGGAATCCAAAGGAGGGTGGGGGAAAGAGAGGTGGTCTCTCCTGTTGTTAGAGCAAAAGCCCCCAGAAGCATGTGAAAAAACCAGAAGGCTGTGAGCAAAGAAGAAAGAGTTCGGTGGAATGGAAACCGTTCCACTGTTGGATTCTCACAAGGCAGATGGTCCCAGAGTAAGGCGGAGAGCTGGGGGCAGCTTTTTCCATCTGCTTCAAAACAAGAAAAGCATCATTATCCGAAAGTTCTGGAAGCCCGGGAGTAGTTGTTGTTGATTGTTTTAACTCCAGCTTGGGTCAGGAGGATCGATGCATCGTACAGCAAATGTGTCTGATGATAGAACTTGGAGCCAATCGCCAACTTTGAAAAATGGGAACATTTCACGTAAAAATCTAGAGCTTTGGTTTTGCTTGAATGATGGGGCCATCTGGCTGTCCTCCTTACTGCCATCCTGGGCTAAGGTGGGCTGCCCCCGCCCCTGTCCCTGAGAGGAAGCGTGCCCCTTCACGGTCCCACGGGCTCCGGGAGCCCCCGCTGCTCACGCCGCATCCACAGCCATCGCCAGCTTCCTCGCTGGCCCCTGCGAGCCTTCGGGGCTGCCACCTGTGGGACTGACAGTCATGCTTCTGAAGCCGAGATGGGAGCAAGACGGTCTGACAAGGATCGGGACGGAACGCTCCTGGCTTTCGTTGCTCGGAGTTCCTGCACCTCAGCTTGTCGCCTTGAGCACATCATGGCTATTCTTTGGGGCTCGTTTCCCTCATCTCTCAGAGATGCCAGCCCTCCCTAACGTGGGTCGTGATGAAGAACACATGTCAGCACCTGGTCCTTTACCAGCTGCAAAGCCCAGTGGACCATACCTGTGGCTTAGTTTGCCTCACATCCATCCCCACTTTGACTGGTACCACCACCCCAGTTTTCCTCCAGATACAATCTCTCTTGTTCTCAACTCACGCAGTTGGGGGGTGTTGACCCCACCCTCAGCCCCAGTGGTGGGCATTGGGCCACAATGGCCTGAGCTCTCCGTTCTCCCTGACGCCATGGTTGGATCAGGGGTGGGCATTCTGCCAATTGGGACCAACAGGGTCTCTTTTCCCTTGAACTTGGAGACAACACCGTGTTGGCCGCCATGTTGCACACCAGCAGTGGCAGGTCTGAGAAAGGAGTGAACGAGGAGGAAGGAAGACTGGAAAGATGGAGAGAGATGGGGTCTGGGTGACATAGCCTGAGGCCCTGGCTCCAGAACTACATCAGCAAATGCCTTCTTTTTGATTCAACCAGAACGGATGGGACTAACTCATTGGAGCCCCCTACCCCCACGAGGGGCTTCTACACTATCAGACAGACTTGTGAGCGTTTGATGGATTTTGATTCATTTCCGTGGGGGCTCTCTGACCCTGAGTCTTGGGGCGCCGCTGCGGCCAGCTCTTCTCTCTGCCTGGATTTGACCATCCACACCGCCTTCTTGAAGGTCTTGAGTGGGTCCTGCTGCGAGGTTCTTGATGAAGGGCAGTGGAAACGCTCGCGGATGAGATAGCCGTGGCTGGTGGGTGCGATGAAGCCATTTGAGGTCGGGATGATTCTGTTCACCATGGCATGGACAACCTGGATGGCCAGAAGTGTACCTTTGGGGGGAAAGGGTAGGGCACAATGAGGAAACTGGGAATCAGAGGGCTGGTTCCATATATTCTGGACTTTGGCTGCATGAGGTCCAATCCCTGCTATGCCCCTTACTAGCTTGGGGTTGACATTTAACCTCTCAGAGCTTCAAGTCTGTAAAAAAGGGGGGCTGTAAGAGAACTACCTGCTGAGGGAAATTTTGAGGATTTAAAGATGTTATGCATGTCAAGTACTTAGCATGAGTTTCGGCTTAGAGTTAGCTCATTAAAGATTATTGTTGAGGGAAATGGATATGGCTCAAGCAATGGGTCTCCTATCTGCCATATGGAGGTCCAGGGTTCTATGCCCAGGGCCTCCTGTTGAGGGTGAGCTGGCCCACATGGTGAGCTGGCCCATGTGGAGAGCTGGCCCATGCTGGAATGCTGCCCTGAGCAGGGGTGCCCCCCTGTGTGGGAATGCCACCCAGTGCAGGAAAGCCACCCCATGCAGGGGTGCCAGCCGACGTGGAGAGCTGGTGCAGCAAGATGACACAACAAGAGACACAGAGGAGAGAAAATAAGAAGACATAGCGGAACAGAGAGTGGAGTGGCACAAGAGAGTAATCATCTCTCTCCCACTCTGGAAGGTCCCAGGATTGGTTCCTGGAGCTGCCTAATAAGAATTCAAGCAGACACAGAAGAACATACAGTGAATGGACACAGAGAGCAGACAACGGGGGGGATGGGGTGGGGAGAAATAAATAAAATAAATCTTTAAAAAAAAAAAGATTATTGTTGGAGGAGAGCAGGATGAGAGGTGTGAACTTGCCCAGGATGGGCTTTTAAGGCCACAATCTTCAGCTCGCAGCTTCTGAACTATCTGTGACCTTTTGCCAGGTATTCTCGTTACAGTGTACTCATCTACAAGGCACTTGACTCTACCTGCTATTCATTCAGTTGGTTACTTGATTTGTGCCCTTGGTCATGCCCCCTAACCTCTCAGAACCTCCACTTTTGCTCAGTATAATGGAGGTGGCCGTCAAGAGAATTAAATAACCCAGTGACAGTACCCAATAAATATGAACTGTTTTTAATATGACCTTAGTGTAATATCAAACAGAATTCGGGTTTTCCAAGTGGTTGCTTTTAAACAGGCTGCCCCTAACATTTGCAGGGCCTGGGGCAAGATCCTGCAAGACACAATATTTAAACCCCGTCAAGCAAGCAAATAAATGATTAAATAGAATGTGTTCTATCCTCTCAGGTTGATGAATACACCTTCAGGACCACCTGTAAGGCCAGGTTTGGATTGAGAGCTCGGAGATGGAAGGTGGCGCCCCAGGAAGAGCCAGCTCAGGTGCTTCCCACTCCCAGCTCCATCCTGTGTGAAACCCCCCCTCATCCAAACTCCATCCACACCACTCCATGGCAACCCCCCAAGCCTCAGAAGAATGGGCTTTAGGAAGACACCTGGCAGGTCCTACAGAGGGCTCCAAACCACATGGGGAGGGTACTCTGGAGTTGCCCAGAGAATGTTCCAGAAGAGAGGTCATGGCTCTGAGTGGGTGCTCATCCTTAGATACCTCCCGTCAGCAGAGCAGCCCAGCTGGAAGAGGCCAGAGCGGGCCCCGCCAGCACCCAGGCCCCTGGCCGAGACACTTATTCCCCAGAGCCGAGGTCAGCTCTGCCCCCAAAGCAAACGTGCTCACCATCCGTCACGCTCCACACGATGATGGAGCGGTCCTTCAAGCCCGCATACACATATTTGTCGTCTTTGGAGAAGCAGGTGCACTGAACGCCTCTGCAGTAAGAACTCTGTTGGGCACAGACAACGGGAGCTTAATGCCAGCTTGGAAGACACCCAAGAGCTCAAGCCCTGAGGCATCTGTCTAGGAAGTGCTCCACAGATGATGGGTCAAATGTAAACCTAGAGACGTGGGCAGTGCAGATATTCCCAGGATCAAAAACATCCTCGTGGAGTTTTGTTTTTTCTTAAGATTTTATTATTTATTTATTTATTCCCCCCTCCACTGTTTTGGGTTCATTGTCTGCTTCCTGTGTCTATTTACTGTGTGCTCTTCTGTGTCTGCTTGTCTTCTCTTTAGGCGGCACCGGGAATCGATCCTGGGGCCTTCTGGAGTGGGACAGAGGTGCTCACTCTTGCGCCACCTCTGCTCCCAGGTCTGCTGTGTCTCTTATTGTTTCTCCTATGTGTCTCTTTTTGTTGCGTCATCTTGCTGTGCTGGCTTTCCACACAGGCCAGCACTCTGTGCGGGCCAGCACTTCTGTGCGGGCCAGAACTCCTGCATGGGCCAGTATCAGGAGGCCAAAGGAATCAAACCCTGGACCTCCCATATGGTAGACGGGAGCCCAGTCGCTTGAGCCACATCCGCTTCCCCCTCATGGAGATTTGGCTGAGAGGCTTAGAGTCATTTTGCTTTGGAGAGCAAGAGTTATAGGATTTAATTTTGTAAATGATTTTTATCATACAAGTGCCAGCTGTAATTGTATTTAGTAAACAGTTGTTAGCTACGTGCAACGTGGGATCCTGAACTGGATGCTAGAACTGACAAAGGCAGTGAGTTAAAGGAGGATGGAATCCAAATAAAGTCAGTAGTAGGAAGCAGATGTGGCTCAAAAGATTGAGCTCCCACCTACCACATGGGAGGTCCTGGGTTTGGTTCTCTGTGCCTCCTAAAGAAGATGAGCAAGACAGCAAGCTGTTGTGACTGGCACATGTGGCGAGCTGACGCAACGAGAGACACAAAAGAAGAAAAACATAATGAGAGACTCAACAAAGCAGGTTGCGGAGGTGGCTCGAGTGACGAGGCACCTCCCTCCCACACAGCAGAGGCCCCTGGTTTGATTCCCGGTGCCTCCTAAAAAAAGAAGATGAGCACACAGCAAATGCAAACAATGAAGGGTAGGGAGATAAATAAACAAAATAAATCTTTAAAAAAATTAGTAGTTTCACTAATCGTCTTGTTGCAGGGTTAATTTCTAGTTTTGACAGATGTACGTGGGCTACGTAAGATGTTATCCTAAAGGGAAGTTGGGTGCAGAGTAGATGGAACTTTTTGTACTCTCTCTGCCACATTTCTGGACATCTAAAGTTATCCTGAAACTAAGCGTTTATTTAAAAACCATATGTATTTAACTGTTGTGATGAAATTTCTCATCTCAACAAGGTCAAAGACTTATGTCCCAATCTTATAGTGGCTTCAGGAGAATTCTAGACTCAGTTGGAACCAAGCTCTCTTAAGATGAAACAGCACGTAACCCTGTTCTCTTAGTTACACGCTCCTCTCCCTACATTTATTCATAATTTTATGTCTTGCAACCTACGGTGAAGCCTTAGCTCCCCATCTGAGAAATTGGAATAATATCAACTTCAGAGACTGTTGTGAGGATTAAATCAATTAATGGTATTGTGCTCTAGGGCAGAGTAGCTTAAGAGCACAGGTGCAAAAAATATAGGAGCTCTGGAGAATAATTTGATTAAAAATGATAACACTATTTCCGCTGGTGGTGAGGAGTCTAAGACGCTTTGTATGTAAAGGGCTTGCCAGATTCCATCCGCTGAGGCTTCGGGGCCGCTGTTCCTTCTGGAAATGCTGTTCCGCCAGCCTGAGTTGACTTTAAACAACAGCTCCTGCCTCACTCTATCCTCTTACCTCTCCTGATTTCTCTTCAAAAGCCTTATCCCTCCTTGACCTGTATTTGCTTTATTTTTATGTCATCAATATTTTTTTTCATAAATATTTATTGAGCACCAAGGATGGGTCAGAGCTGCCCTGGGGTGAGCAAAATACAAAAGAGCCCCCCGTCACGGAGCTCACGATGCCCCCCCCCCCCCCGCGTCAGAACGTGGCCGCGAGAGACGGGCCGGCGCCCGGTCACGCAGCAATGCTGGTGCTAGAAGAGAGCCTGGCAGAGGCTGGGCGCTTGATATCGGTTAAACGGATAAGGGCATCGGGCCAGAATCGGGGGGGACGGGCAAGACGAGGACCATGCCAGGGCCAGATCGAAGCTCGCCTCTACCTAAAACGTGGATATTCTGTTCATCGTGGCGGGTTTTGCATTCGTTCAGGTTTCTGAAACCGCGCCACTGGAACAGCGCTCGTCTTGGTCGCGGAGTGCCTCCCTTGCCTGGCCCCCTGGGATCCAGGACGGCTGCCACGTCCCCCTGCCCAAAGCCAAGCCCACGCACCGTGTAGCTCATCTCGAACTTGCACTTGCACGCCTGCAGGTCCCAGAGGCACAGCAGGGCATCGTCAGACCCGCTCACGGCCAGCTGCTCCCCATGGCTGACGGCCACGCAGGTGATGTGGCACCCGTGGGCCTCCAGGGGAAACACCTGCGAGCGGGCGCACTCGTAGAGGAAGAGGCCACCGTCGGTCATGCCGTAGACCACGCGGTGGCCGCCCAGGACGGCCACGCTGGCTATGGCCTCGGGCAGCTGCGTGTAGAAGGTGTACGTCGGGCCGTCGATGACCGGGCAGGGGTCGCCCGGGCTGATGTCCAGCACCAGGACGACGCAGTCGTAGGCCACAGCCAGGCATGCCTCGTCCTTGCTCAGGGCCAGGCAGGCGACGGCCTGGCGGGCCTCGGGCGGCGGGATGCACAGCACGTCCTGCCTGGAGTCCAGGGGGATCACCAGGACGGTCCCCGACACGAGGCCCGTGAAGAGCAGCCTGGCTTGCTCGGCCACCTCCAGGCACCGGACCTCGTTGGAAACGTCCAGAACGTCCTGCTCCTCGCCTGCACGGGGTGGGGGGAGAGGGCCGCATCAGAGGCGGGTCGCGCGAGCACCCGATGTGTGTGTGGATGTCGTTTTTTTAAGGATCCTTAACCTGGCCACCTGTGACCATTTCCCTGTCCCCTCCCTGGCAATCTGTAAAGTGGAAATCGCACCGGGTGTGAATGGATCAGGGGTGCGGGGTTTTGTTTGGGGGGGGGCGGTGGGAAAGTTCTGGTATCGATGGGGATGCAGGGAGCATGGAAGGGAAGGATTAACCTCCCCTGGGATGATTTTTTTTTTTTTAGGAGATACCGTGAATCGAACCCAGGGCCTGGTACATGGGAAGCAGGTGCCTTACCACTGAGCTACACACTCTGTATCCGACTAAGGCGATGGCACTGAAATGCAAGCCATGACCCCGGCGGAAACGAACAGGGGAGGCTCAAGTGGGCGTGATTGGGATGTACGGAAAAATTGGAATGTAGACTGTGGGCTTTATCTCCGTGTTAAATTTCTCGAACTCGACAATTGCGCTTAAGGTCATTATGGAAGTGGATGTCCTTGCTCTGAGGACTCACGTGGAGCCTGGAGAGACAGGCAATTCTTGAAGGGTTAAAAAAATAGATACGTGATAGCTACATAGGTTGGTAGGTAGATGCGTAGATGGCTATAGATAGATGATAGGTGATGATAGATGAATGGTAGGTAGAGCATGGGCAGATAGATATATAGAGGTAGAAAAATATGGACAGGTGATACATATATTGGATAGATAGATGTCAGATGGATATATGGATAGATAAGTATGTAGATAGATAAATAATGGATGGATAGAAACAGAAAAATATAGACAGGTGATATATATGTTGGATGGATATATGAAAAATGGATATATGGATAGATAAGTACGTAGATAGGTAGGTGGATAGATAACGGATGGATTGAGACAAAAATATAGACATGACACATATGATGGATGATTATATACAAGGATAGAGGGAAGTGGACGTGGCCCAGTGGTTAGGGCGTCTGTCTACCACATGGGAGGTCCGCGGTTCAAACCCCGGGCCTCTTTGACCCGTGTGGAGCTGGCCCGTGCACAGTGCTGATGCACGCAAGGAGTGCCGTGCCACGCAGGGGTGTCCCCCGTGTAGGAGAGCCCCACGCGCAAGGAGTGTGCACCACAAGGAGAGCCGCCCAGCACAAAAGAAAGTGCAGCCTGCCCAGGAATGGTGCCACATACACAGAGAGCTGACGCAACAAAAAGAAACAGATTCCCGTGCTGCTGACAACAACAACAACAACAACAAAAGGGTAGAAAGATAAAGCTGTATGATAGATGATACATAGATGATGGCTAGATAATGATAGATGATGGCTAGATAGATGGTAGGTCAATGATGGATGATGGATGGATCGATAGAGGTAAAAAATATAGACAGATGATATATATGATGGATGACTGATAGAAAGATAGGTAACAGATAAATATAGCTATATGACAGATGGATAGAGAGATGATGCATAGATGATGGATAGATGATGGCTAGAGAGATGGTAGATAGACGATGGATGGATGGATAGATATACAGAGGTAGAAAAATATAGACAGATGATATATATGATGGATACTGATAGAAAGATAACAGATAGATATAGCTATATGCTAGATGGAAGATAGATGATGTAGATGATGGGTAGAGAGATGATGGATGGATGGACAGGTAGATATATAGAGGTAGAAAAATATAGACAGGTGATACATATGTTGGATAGATAGATGTTAGATGGATATACAGATAGATAAGTAGGTAGATAGATAAGCTAGCTAGCTACCTACCTATTAATAGATAATGGATGGATTGAGAAAAAATATAGACAGATGACACATATGATGGATGATTATATAGAAGGATGATTATATAAAGATAGAGCTATATGATAGATGATAGATGATACATAGGTAATGGATAGATAATGATAGATGATGGCTTGATAGATGGTAGCTAGATGATGAATGGATGGATGGATGGACAGATAGAGGTAAAAAATATAGACAGATGATACATTTTTTGGATGGCTAGATGATAGATAGTGTGGCCAATTGAGAGAATTTCTGAATCCCCAAAAGAGAAAGACTATGCTTGTAAACAAACCTGTTCCTCCGGGTGTGATACCCTTTGATTGCAGTAAATGCAGCTGAGGAGCGTTTGATTGGCTTACCTGTTCAGATTAAGTTAGGGCTTTTGATTCACCTACGCCGGTGGGCGGGGCTCAGGTCGAGCCCCGCCCCCTTGCTGGGTCTGATATAAACGGACGCCCCCATCGAATGACACATTTTTGATTCTGTCGTGTGACCGAAAGGAGAGGACTCCGGCCCAGGAGAGACGAGCCATTCCCTTGCCCATTTGCCGCTGACCTTGGGAAGACAGCAGTACAGCTGCGCTTCATCTGGAAGGTCGGGAGAGAAATAGGTCCTTTGCCAGGAGAGAGAGATCCTTTGTGCAGGATGCCTTGAGCACGAAGCCTCAAGAGCCTGACCCTCAGAGCTCAGGAGTCCAGGCGAGGATCGCCCGCCATCTTGCTTTGGTGAGAGGGCACCTCTTAGGGTGCCTTGAGTTGGACTTGCCATGGCCTTGGGACTGTAAGCTTTCCACCCTCAAGAAAGACCCTTTCTAAAAGCCAACCGATTTCTGGTACTTGCATTGGCACCACTTTGGCATAAAGTAATGAAAGAAATAAAGATGAATATATGGATGAATGGATGGATGGATGGATGGATGGATGGATGGATGGATGGATGGATGGATGGATGGGGTGATGGATGGATGGATGGATGGATGGATGGATGGATGGATGGATGGGGCAGTGGATGGATGGATGGATGGATGGATGGATGGATGGATGGATGGATGGGGTGGTGGATGGATGGATGGATGGATGGATGGATGGATGGGGCAGTGGATGGATGGATGGATGGATGGATGGATGGATGGGGTGGTGGATGGATGGATGGATGGATGGATGGATGGATGGGGCAGTGGATGGATGGATGGATGGATGGATGGATGGATGGACGGGGTGGTGGATGGATGGATGGATGGATGGATGGGGCGGTGGATGGATGGATGGATGGATGGATGATTAGACAGGTAGGTAGATAGATAGATAGATAGATAGATAGATAGATAGATAGATAGATAGATAGATAGATAATAGATAATAGATAAATAGATGATGGATAGATTGAGACATAAAAATATAGACAGATGATACACATCAAAGATGAATGACTAGATAGGCAAGATAGATCAACAGATAATAGAATGATTCGCCAAATGTGGCAAAATATTAAAAACTGGTGGATCTGGTATCTGGGTTGGCGATCTCTGTCAGGGGTTTGTGTTCTTTTCGTAAATTATTTCAGAATAAAAAGTTAATTAAAAAAAAACATATCATCTCACTCCCACTGACCGCCATCCAGCAGCTCCTCACGCCTCTCAGGGCAGAATGCAAACTGCCCTCCGCTGCCTTTGAAGCCCCCACTGACCTCTCCTCGTCCTCCCAAACTCTGTCTCTGCAAACCGGCCAGAGGCAGCATTCTTCGACTTTAGGTGGCCGACACCCAAGAGCGGCCACGGGCCACGCGGAAGCAGACGGGTGTGTCGGCACCCGAGCACCCGTTTCTCCGGGTCCCTCGCTACCCAGCTAGTGCACAAGCTTCTTGAGAAGATCCGCTGCGGCTGACTCGTTCACCGCCAGCCCCAGAGGCTGGCACTTGGAAACCTTGGCCGGATGACCGCCAGAATGCATTTCTCTCCCGTCAAATTAACGGTGAGAAGTTTCTAGAATCCACTCCAGCCCCCAGCGGGGACCGTGGCCACGACATGCCTGGATCCGCTGTGCCAGCTCTTGCAGCCAGACCAACGTCTGAAGTTGGCCCTCAGCGAAGGGAGCCCCGTGGACCCCGGGATTCGGGGTGGGGCAGCTCTGCTGGACTGTGCTCTCCCTGGAGCCCCCCATGGGTGCAGATGGAGGCTGGACAGGGGCTCAGCCACCCCCCTGGCTTCTCCCCCCTCCTCATGGACCCACTTTTCTCCCGCCGGCGCCCGTTCTACGTCACTTGTACCTCCGTCCCTTCTGCAAACACCTCTGCATCAGGCTTGCGCCTGGGACAGTGGAATGGAAACTGGTGACCGGTCACCGTCCACGGGCGCTTTACGACACTGTGTCCTGATTTCTAGGCAGGCCACTTTCAACCCGGTGGCCGGTTCGGGGCCCCCCACGAACGGCAGCCCCGACCGCACAAACCTTCGGCCACGTCCCAGACGGCGACTTTGCTTTTGTCCCCGGTTTTGGGAAAGTAGACGTAGCTGCCCCCGTGCGACACGGCGGCCAGGCCGGAGCGGTCCGGGAAGGGGACGCAGGCCTGCGGCTTCTGGACGCGGCGGAGGTCCCAGACTTTGAAGGACGATGACAACCGGGAAGCGGATGCCACCAGGGCCCCGCCCCGGGCCAGCAGGCTCACAGGGGCTCCCACCCCTTCGAGGACGTCCAGGAGAGCCCCCTGCTCCGACAGGCTCCACACCTGAGGGGGGGGAGAGGGGGCGCGTTAGCGGATGCCCGGCTCCCAGGACGAGCTCAGGAACTGCTCCCAGCGCCCTCGTCCACCGGCCCGTTCTCAGGCCGCGGTTCCATGGGTCGCGTGTTTCCCAGCTGGCCCCCCGGCTCAGCCATCACCCACCACTGACGTTCTCCCGGTGTACCGGGGACCCCTGGGGACCCCCGACATTTGATTTATCTATTTTACCCGATAATCCTAAAATATTTTCCTTTTTCGCTCTCTTTTGCTCACAAGTAAACAGTGGGGTCTTTCTGAAGCCACATTGCACGTGACCCTGCCACACGCACAGGAATAAAGGAGCAGGTAGGAGAGCCCAGTGGCTTTCTCCTTGGCCAGGCATTAGCTTGGCAAACGTGGGAAACGGTGCCCCTCATCGTGTGAACTGGGTTTGCTTTTCTTTTTTTTAAGATTAATTGATTTATTTCTCCCCCCCACCCCCTTTGTCTGCTCTCTGTCTATTCACTGTGTGTTCTTCTGTGTCTGCTTGTATTCTCATTAGGCGGCTCTGGGAACTGATCCTGGGACCCCCCCCCCCCAGAGAGGGAGAGAGGCGATCGATCTCTTGTGCCACCTCAGCTCCCTGGTCTGCTGCATTTCTTATCGTCTCTCTTCTATTTTCTCCTTGTTGCGTCATCCCTGCAGGCCAGCACTCCTGCGAGGGGCAGCACTCTGCGTGGGCCAGCTCACCGCACGGGACAGTTTCCTGCGCAGGCCAGCTCGCCCTCACCAGGAGGCCCTGGGCCTCGAACCCTGGACCCTCCCATGTGGTAGACGGGAGCCCACCTGCTTGAGCCACGTCCGCTTCCCTAGTTTGTTTTTGAAAGCAGTTCTTTCCCCCACTCATGCGATTCGTGTGACTGGCAAGAAGGCACGTTTGGATCCCCTCAGTTCTCACTTCTAAATATGATAAATAGCAATCACTGCAATGTGGGGTTTGGACCCTGGACTCGCAAAGGGACATTTGTGGGAAAACAGGTGAAATCTGGACGAAGCATGCAGCTCAGTGACTGGCATTGCCCTGAGGCAAAGTTCTTAATTTTGAGGAAGGGACTGAGGCAATGGGGGGCGTGAACGAGGGGGAAACTGGGCAAAGGGCCGCAGGTGGTCTTTGCAGCTCTTCTGTAGATCTAAGAGTATTCTAAAATCAAAACTTCACTGAGAAAATAAGTATCCATGGACACATAACCCACACAGCCCAAAGTTCTTTGGGGTCCTAAGTATTTCATTTTATTATCTATTTTTATTTTATTTTATTAATTTAATTTAATTTTACTATCTTATTTTACTTTAATAATTTAATCTAATTTTGTTTTATTATTTTGCTATTTTATTTTATGTATTATTTTTTATTTTATTTATTTACTTTAGTTTAAGTTAATTTTATTATTTTACTATGTATTTTATTTTATTATTTAAGCTAATTTAATTTAATTTTATTATTTTATTTTATTTATTTAATTTACTTTAGTTTAAGTTAATTTTATTATTTTACTATTTTATTTTTTATTTTATTATTTTAATTTGATTTTATATTTTACTATTTTATTTATGAGTTTATTTTTTATTTTATTTATTTAAATTTAGTCTAGTTTAAGTTAATTTTATTATTTTACTATATATTTTATTTTATTTTATTATTTAATCTAATTTAATTTAATTTTATTATTGTACTATTTTATTTATTTAATTTACTTTAGTTTAATTTAAGTTAATTTTATTATTTTACTATTTATTATTTTACTATTTATTATTTTACCATTTTATTTTTTATTTTATTTTAATTTTATTTTATTATTTTACTATTTTATTTTACGTGTTTTTATTTTATTTATTTAATTTAGTCTAGTTTGTTAATTTTATTATTTTACTATTTATTTTATTTTATTTTATTATTTAATCTAATTTAATTTTTTACTATTTTATATTTATTTAATTTAGTTTAATATAATTTTATTATTTTACCATTTTATTTTATTATTTATTTTATTTCATTATTTTCTATTTAATTTAATTTATTTTTACTATTTTATTAATTACCTTTATTTTATTATTTTACTATTTTATTAATTTAATTTAATTTAATATTATCATTTCACTTTTTATTTTATTTATTATTATTTTTAGGAGGTCCCAGGGATTGAACCTGGGACCTCGTACCTGGGGAGCAGGCGCTCAACCACTCGAGCTACCTCCGCTCCCCCCTCAGCAATCTTCAAGCATGCAACGAGGTCCCCAAACCAAAGCACCGGGGAGCTCCCCTCCGCCGCACGCCCCGGCGACTTGGAGCCTAACAGGGGTCCCCCCTCTCCCGCCCGGCCCCGCTCTCCCCACGGCCCCCGTCCAGCTGGGTGCTCCTGCTCTCACTCCAGCAGCTGCGGGTGCCGGCCGGCCGGAGACGGGCCCGCTTGAGCTGCTTTTAGGGGTGGCCCCCCGAAGTCGGGCTGGGTTCCCATCAGGGCTGGGGCTGAGGAGGAACCTGGGAAGCCAGCTGGGAGCAGCGGGAGAGCGCGAGAGACGGCCGCGTGCCGGAGGAGCCAGCAGGACGCGGGGGCCGCAGCAAGCCGGGGCAGGGTGCCCCCCGCTTTCGGGGAGCAAGCGTGACCTGGCGAGGCCTCGGAGGGGACGCCCCAGCCTCGGACTCGGCGAGCCAATACGCTCCCGTCGCTGAGGCGCAGGCATCGGGGCTGTTTGTCGTAGCAGCTCCGGCAGCCGCAGTCAGAAACGCTACCTCCTTCCGCTAACTTGTTAATCATCGCCCCCAGGCCCGCTGGGGGGCCCCGGGGGACACCCCCATTTCCCCGTTTGACCTGTGCTGTCTTTGGGGTGTGAAGCCCCCAAATGCCTAAAGAATCAAACGTTGGGCAGCGGATGTGGCTCAAGCGATTGGGCTCCCGCCTACCACACGGAGGGTCCCGGGTTCGGTTCCCGGTGCCTCCGAAAGATGAGCAGACACAGAAGAACACGCAGCGAGGGGGCGCAGAGAGCAGACAGCGATGAAGGGGGATACATAAAATAAATGCTAAAAAACCCCACCAACGTCCTGCTCTGGAGATGGGACCCGGGCTCACCTGAATAAGCGCGTCCCGAGACCCGGTGACAATCAGGTTGTTGTCAGGGCCAAAAACGGCCGTCTCCACCGCGTCCTCGTGCGCCAGATCCGTGGCCATAAAGCGGTGGAAGCCCTGCGTGTCGGCCAAGTATATCCTCACGGATCTTCCGAAGCCTGAAACGGCACGGGCCGGGTCGCGTCGTGCCCTCGCTCCAGCCACAGAGACTGTTTTTCTTGGCACGGACTATGTGCCGCTAGGAGGTACACAGTGATAACGGTTGGGGGGAGGCAGGCACCCACTGATCCTCCCACAGAAATCTGGAAGGTTATTTGTTTATTATCCCAAGGTGGAAGGTCACTGGAGAGGGGCTGTATCCCAGCCCAGCGCACAAAGCTGGGCACTGAGCAAATACGTTCAGAAGATGGAAGGGAGGGGGAAAGGATGCAAGGGAGGAAAAGAGAAGAGAAGAGAAGAGAAGAGAAGAGAAGAGAAGAGAAGGGAAGAGAAGGGAAGGGAAGAGAAGGGAAGGGAAGAGAAGAGAAGAGAAGGGAAGAGAAGGGAAGGGAAGAGAAGGGAAGAGAAGAGAAGGGAAGAGAAGAGAAAAAGGGAAGGGAAGGGAAGGGAAGGGAAGGGAAGGGAAGGGAAGGGAAGGGAAGGGAAGGGAAGGGAAGGGAAGGGAAGGGAAGGGAAGGGAAGGGAAGGGAAGGGAAGGGAAGGGAAGGGAAGGGAAGGGAAGGGAAGGGAAGGGAAGGGAAGGGAAGGGAAGGGAAGGGAAGGGAAGGGAAGGGAAGGGAAGGGAAGGGAAGGGAAGGGAAGGGAAGGGAAGGGAAGGGAAGGGAAGGGAAGGGAAGGGAAGGGAAGGGAAGGGAAGGGAAGGGAAGGGAAGGGAAGGGAAGGGAAGGGAAGGGAAGGGAAGGGAAGGGAAGGGAAGGGAAGGGAAGGGAAGGGAAGGGAAGGGAAGGGAAGGGAAGGGAAGGGAGAGAAAGGAATTTGTCCCAGGAGCCACCGCAAGGACACGGGTGACCAAGAAGTGGGAAACCCTGGGCAAATCCAAGGGAGACGTGAGACGGCGAGCACGGCCGTTGCGGGGTGAGGAAGGGGTGACGGAGGGAGAGGAGGGCGAGCCAGGTTTAGGAGGTGAAAAATCTAGAACATCCAGTTAAAGTTGAGTTTCAGCTAGACGGCGAGTCGTTTTTTTTTTTCAGTATAAGTACGTCCCCAATATTGCATGGGATATACTTACGCTAAAAACCGACTTGTCGTTTTTCTGAAATTCAGATTTCCCCGGGGCGCCTGTGTTTCATCTGGGGACTCGATCGCGTGCGATCTGCACGGTTTCTGGGTGACTATTTCATTCGGATGACCCCCTACGAGCGCAGGGAAGGGGGCAAGTCTAGATTTTGCAAAAGCCCCTTTTGCTGGGGCCCACCTCAGCAGCTGGCACGGCAACTCGGCCATGTGTGGGTGCCAATCTGTCGTCTTAGCTTAGGCAAAGGGCCCTGTCCCCGGGCCACCAGGAGCCACGCGTTCCCATCGGCACCAGCGGCTCAGGTCCGAGTGGGAAAGCTCAGTTCGAACGGCTGCTTGGGATGGACGCAACATCCGTTCTCCAGAATGTTGAGGAACAAAAGAATATTGGCAAAAAAAGCAGCTATTCTGAGGCGGGGCAGCATTTTGCTTGAAGGTCGCCGACTGCGGGTTCAAATCCCCACTCCATTGCTTGCAGCTGTGTGTCCTCAAGTAAGTTACTTACCTTCTCTGTGCCTCAGATTCCTCCCCCCCCCCGTAAAATGAGAATAACGAAAGTGCCTGCTTCCCAGGGCAGTCGTTTGGGAGCAAATCAGTCCACCCACGTGACGCCCTGAGGACGGCATCTGATCACACGGCGAGTGGATGACTCCCCGGCCCTGCTGGTTTTGCCGTCTGTGTCCACTCGTTGTGTCATCTTCTGTGTCTCTTTCTCTTTTTGTCTTCTCTTCTCGTCTTTCTCCTCTAGGATTCACCGGGATTTGATCCTGGGGAGCTCCGATATGGAGACAGGCTCCCTGTCACTTGTGCCACCTCAGTTCCTGGTCTCTGCTGTGCTTCGCCTTGACTCTCCCCTTGTCTCTCCTGTGCTGTGTCATCATCTTGCTGCGTGACTCACTCGTGCGGGCACACGGCTTGCCGCGCGGGCACTTGGCTCGCTGCACGGGCAGTTGGTTCACTGCATGGGCACTGGCTTGCTGTGTGGGCACTGGCTCACCATGTGGGCACTGGCTCACTGCGTGGGCACTTGGCTTACTGCATGGGCACTGGCACACCACGTGGGCGCTGGCTCACCACGCAGGCGCCTGGCTCACCATGTGGGCACTGGCTCACTGCATGGGCATTTGGCTTACTGCATGGGCACTGGCTCACCACATGGGCGCTGGCTCACCACGCGGGCACCTGGCTCACCATGTGGGCACTGGCTCACTGCGCAGGCATTTGGCTTACTGCATGGGCACTGGCTCACCGCATGGGCACTGGCTCACCATGCAGGGACTTGGCTCACCATGTGGGCACTGGCTCACTGCGCAGGCACTTGGCTTGCTGCATGGGCACTGACTCGCCATGCAGGCACTCAGCTCACCGCGTGGGCACTGGCTCACTGCACGGGCATTTGGCTTGCCTCGTGGGCACTTGGCTCACTGCATGGGCACTGGCTCAGCGTGCAGGCACTGGACCACCGCGTGGGCACTGGCTCAGCGTGCAGGCACTGGACCACCGCGTGGGCACTGGCTCACTGCATGGGCACTTGGCTCGCTGCACGGGCCCTGGCTCGCCACGCAGGCACTCAGCTCACCACGTGGGCACTGACTCGCCACGCAGGCACTCGGCCCACCGCATGGGCACTGGCTCATGCGCGGGCATTTGGCTTGCCACGCGGGCACTTGGTTCACTGCATGGGCACTGGCTCTCTGTGCGGGCACTCGGCTCCCCACGTGGGCACTGGCTCAGCGTGCGGGCACTCGGCTCCCCACGTGGGCACTGGCTCTCTGTGCGGGCACTCGGCTCCCCACGTGGGCACTGGCTCGCCGCGCGGGCACTGGACCACCACGTGGGCACTGGCTCGCTGCGCGGGCACGCCTTCACCAGGAGGCCCCGGGGATCGAACCCGGGGCCTCCCATACGGTAGGCGGGCGCCCCACCACCTGAGCCACGTCCGCGTCCCCGTACATCAAGTTTCCTTGGCACACGGCCGCCTGCCAACGCCTCGTCTGGGGCAGCTTCTTACAGGGGCAGAGTGAGAAGACGGTGAGATCTGGGGACCCGTGGCCGGGGACCCCGCCTTCCTCCGGTCCCCTCCCCACGCCCACCCAATCCTGACGTGGGGCCCGCGGCTACCTGCGGCGAGGAGTGACTCATCTTCCGAGACCACCAGGAACCGCACGGCTTCTGGAAGCTTCTCCAGCAGGGCGTCCCCTTCGGAGGAAACCTGCGGGGCCGAGGACACGCGTGAGAAGCGTTTGGATCCCACGCGGCGCCTCTCGCCAGCGCGGGGACCCCCGGGTGCCTCATTCCTTCACCTAAGTGGGGGGCGGTCCCAGGGCCACCTCGGGGGGCTCTGGTGGGCTGACAAGCGAGCCGGACGGGGCCCTGCAGGTTGGGGCCCCCCCCAGGCTGGCGGCGTTGCTACTACTGCCGACGTCGTCGTCGTTGAGGCTGCCCGGGGACCTGGAGAAGGTGCCGGCATCGGTCCTCTGTCCTCCAGAGGAGGCAGGAGCTCGGAGCCAGAGGAAGGCGCGGCCGGCTCCCGGCCCTCGCTTTTTAAAAACACTTTCCATTTTGAAATCATTTCAGTCTTACAGGATATTTGCAACAATAACACAAACCCCAGAGAGAGGGAGAGCACCCACACACCCTCGCCAGACACCCAGAGTCACCAACTTCAAGACTATCACATTCACCCTTCCTTCCCTCCTCCCTTCCTTCCTTCCTTCCCTCCTCCCTTCCTTCCTTCCTTCCCTCCTCCCTTCCTTCCTTCCTTCCTTCCTTCCTTCCTTCCTTCCTTCCTTCCTTCCTTCCTTCCTTCCTTCCTTCCTTCCTTCCTTCCTTCCTTCTCTCTTTCTTCTCTCTCTTTCTTTCCTCTCTTTCTTTCATCTATCATCTATCATCTCTATCCATTCATCCATTTATCATCTATCAATCCATTTATCTACCTATCCTCATCTCCCTATCTACCTAGTCTATCCATCCATCTATCCACCTATAAACCCATCCATCCACCTATCTATCATCTACCATTTATCTAACTATCCATCGTCCACTCGCCCACCCACCATCCATCCATACTATCCACCTATCAGCCCGTCTATCTATCTACCTATCTACCTATCTACCTATCAATCAATCAATCTATCTATCAATCTATCTATCAATCAATCTATCTATCTGTCTATCTATATCTATATAACCTATCCAGATTTTCATCTACCCATCCACCCATCCATTTATTTATCTATCATCATCCATCTCTATCTATTTATCTATCTATCTACATACCTACCTGTCTATCATCAATCCTCTATCCATCCATCCACCCATCCATATAGCCATCCATTTTATCCATCTATCCACCCATCTATCTATCTATCTATCCACCCATCTATCTATCTATCTACCTACCATCTATATAATCTATCTATCTACCTACCATCTATCTATCTACCTACCATCTATATAATCGATATCTATCTACCTGCCATCTATATATACCATCTATATACCATCTATATAATCTATCTATCTATCCACCACCCAACCATCCACCCATCCAGCACCTATAATCTATCAATCCATCATTTGTCTGTCTATATCTACCTATCTATCATCAATCATTAATCCATCCACCCACCCATATATCCATCCATTTTATCCATCTATCCATTCATCCATCTCTCTCTCTATCATCTGTATAATCTAGCCACCCATCCATCCATTTATCCATCCATCCATTTATCCATCCAGCCACCCATCCAGCACCTATCATCTATCAGTCCATCATCTGTCTCTCTATATCTACCTATCTATCATCAATCATCCATCCATCCACCCACCCATATATCCATCCATCCATTTATCCATCCATCCACCCATCCAGCACCTATCATCTATCAGTCCATCATCTGTCTCTCTATATCTACCTATCTATCATCAATCATCCATCCATCCACCCACCCATATATCCATCCATTTTATCCATCTACCCATCCATCCACCCATTCATCCATCTACCTCTCTATCTATCATCTGTATAATCTAGCCACCCGTCCATCCATCCACCCATCCATCCATCCATTCATCCATCTATCTACCTCTCTATCTATCATCTGTATAATCTAGCCACCCATCCATCCATCCACCCATCCATCCATCCATTCATCCATCTCTCTCTCTCTCTATCATCTGTATAATCTAGCCACCCATCCATCCATTTATCCATCCATCCACCCATCCAGCACCTATCATTTATTGATTCATCATCTGTCTCTCTCTCTACCTCCCTATCCTCCATGTATGCATCTACCTATCCATCCATCCATCACCTATCCTCTATCCTTCCATCCATCTACTTAGGCTATGAGCTCCCTGAGGGCCGAGTTGGGCTCTTGTATCTCTACAGCCCCTTCGGTGGTCAGCATGGCGCCTGCTCCCCAGGAGACACAGATAGATGTTTCCTGAGCTGCGCCGGATGACAAATCCCTCGTCTTTTGTAAAACGCCTTAGGGTGAGATGACTTCTCCACCTTTTAGATCATCGGGGCACTTGAGGGCTGGAGTTAATATTCAGTAAAGTTACTTACCAAAGAGATGGCGCCATTGCTGAACCCGGTAACCAGCTTTCCCTGCTTCTGAGCTGGGGCCCCGCAGGTGGGTGTTGCTTCTTTGACGCTGGACAAAGGCCGCTTGCCCTGCAGCGTCCCCGTGGCTGCGCTCCACAGGCTGACCGCACCGGGCGTGGACAGCAGCAGGAGGCTGGCCTGGGGGGCCAGCACTGCCATGCCCATCCAGGTGTGCGAGGCGTCCGCCAGGATCCGGAAAACCGGCTCTGCCGTTTCCAGGCTCCAAGCATTAACCTGATGACATGATGAAAGGGGCAACATCTCAGGGGCAGACCCAGCGCTGCGTGCAAGCCACACCCCCCTGTGAGAGAGTTTCTGTGCTTTCTTTTCAATGCACTGCTAGTTAGATTAAAAAAAAAAAATAGTGAGGGAAGCAGATGTGGCTCGGTGGCTGAGTGCCGGCTTCCCACACACGAGGTCCTGAGTTCAAATCTGGCTCCAATACCTCAAAAAAAAAAAGATTGTAAAAGTTGGGAAGCGGATGTGGCTCCAGCGATTGAGCTCCCGCCTACCATGTGAGAGGTCCCATGTTCGGTTCCTGGTGCCTCCTAAAGAAGATGAGCAAGATGGCGAGCTGACATGATGGGTGGGTGCAACAAGCTGACGCAACAAGAGACACAACAAAGCAGGGAGCAAAGGTGGCTCAGGCAATTAGGCGCCTCCCTCTCACGTCGGGAGTCCTGCGTTCAGGTCCCAGTGCCTCCTAAAAAGAAGACCGGCACACAACAAGCAGACACAGTGGGTGCAAACAACGAGGGGGTGGCGAGAAATAAATCTTTAAAAAAAATAGTGGTATCCAGCATTGAATCTTGTAACATAAAAAGGAGATTTGTGGAAAAATCGATAAAATTGAATAACATCTGTGGTTTAGTTGATTGTAATTATCAATGTAATGACTTATTTTTGACAGATAGACCCTTGATGAAGGATATATGGAAATTATGTCCTATCTTATAACTTTTCCGTAAATCTAAAATTATTTCAAAATAGTTTTAAAATTAGGGGGGAAATGTTGGCAGTGCCACATGCATCAAAATATATGTTTATTACAAGTGACTATTGAGTATAGCAGCTTCATGTTTAAGCCCATAAAAATATAGTTTTATTCACAGTGACATTGAAATAAAATATTTGCCCATTCGTTTTAATTCTGAGGTTTACACGAAAGAAATAAGGAGAGATACACACGAATATGTATATATAAGGAAGCTTCCCTCGTTATTTGAAAAAGCAAAGAACTGGAAGCAACCTATATGTCCAACAAAAAGGGATTGGTTAAATAGACTATGATGGAAATATACATGGGAAACATGGGGAAAATACAACTAGTGTAATTTGTAGTCTGTAGTTAACAACAACATTGTAATGTTTTTGCAGCAAAAGGAAAGTTGATGCTCTATTAAAGTTAAATGTAAAAAGGAATATGGGGTTTGGTTTTGTGAAATATAAATATGATTAATTTTCTTTTCTTCATCTTTTTTCCATTAATAAGGATGATTGTCATTGAACTCATCTGTGTGTCTTTCTGAACACTAGAGGAATAATTGAGTTAGCAGTTGGAATTAGGTGAGATAAAAGTGCCTGGACAGAACGTTTTAGCAATAATCCTTCCATCACAGCTGAGCTGCCTTTTTCAGTTTTTTTTTTTTTTTTGACTCTGACATAAAGTTACTTTAAAGAAATAAACTATGGTAGAGCCATGCAATGGAATCTTATGAAATCCTAAGCATGCTATTTTTGAAGACTCTTTAAGGTTATGGGAAAATGCTCATGATATATTAGTGAGAAAAATTGCTTTATAAAGCTGCATGTAATCACGTGGTATGTGAACGTATCTCAATAAAACCGCTTAATAGATATATCAGTAATTGTGTAAGAATAGCCAGAAACAGCAGCTATGTACAGCAGGGGAATCAGAGAGAGACTGAGAGGTGAAGAATTTTCTTGTTTATCAGTTCTTTGTTTATTATTATTATAAAATCATGAAAATGCTCTAAATAACGATTGAAGTGATGAATGCACAACTATGTGATTATACCAAATATCATTGGATGAATTATATGCTTTATTAATATGTATCAATAAAGATGGTTTGTTTAAAAAAACTGCATATATAGTTTTATACCAGTTTTGCTTTATTTACATACACATCCCACGAAGTAAAATCATATCAAAGCTAACAGTGATCAAATCTGGAACTATTTCTTTACATTTTACCGCAGGTCCCAATTTTTTGCTGCTTACAAAGATAAATTTTAATCCTTAACTTTGAAATCAATCCACTCCTCTCTCATATTCAAGCCTTCACTGTACCATAACGGTACGGTGCAGAAACGCAAGCATGTGCTAGTTTAAATTTTCTATAAGCTGCCTTAAGGAAGATAAAAAGAAACCATTGAGAAAATAGAAAATTAAAAGAAACAGTTGAAATCAATAGTTTTTTTTTTTAACCCAGTGTATCCCAAATGTTATCATTTCAATATGGAATTGGTATAAAAATTATTGAGATATTCTATATTATTTTTATCATGCTAAATCTGAAACATCCAGTGTGTATTGTACACTGACAGCTCACAGCAATTTGAAGCAGCCACATTTGAAATGTTCAGTAGCCCCACTGCTGGTGATGCTCATATTGAACAGCACAGGTTTTTGTTTTATTTTATTTCATTTTATCTTTTTTTCCAGTCTATTTTTCAGCACAGGTTTTAAACTAACAGCATTGCTAATCACAATATAATAGAAATACGAATTAGTAGCTACCAATTATTTGCAGGCATTATCTGATGAGGCAGAGAAGAAATTGACACTCAGAGAATTAAAATGGCCTGTGAAAATGTATGAGGCCACTCAACTCATAAGGAGCTCAACTGAGACTTAAATACAATTTTTTTCTTGACTTTAGTTACAGGTTCTCACTCACCATGCTCTCACGTGTCTCTCTACTCACAAAACTATCAAATCATAGGGGTAATGACTGACGGCAAACACTAACAAATGAAATAGACATTGTTTTCAGGTGCACCAGGGGCAGAAACTATATTTTTGGCCTTGAAACAATTCCTAATACTTTTTAAAGGATTCGAATCAAACCACACAGATGGAATTAAATTGGGAAAGGGGATCACAGAAAGCTATCAGGTAGCCCTCCACACTTCTACATAAATCCACGGCTCAAAGAAGAAACCAAAAGGGAAATTCGAGAGTGTTTTTAACTGCATGGAAACAAAAATAATCAATAAAAATTTGTGGGGTGCAGGTAGAGCAGTACCTAGAGGGAAATTAGTAGCTCTAAAGGACTGTATTAGAAAAGATACAAAGTTTCAAATCTTAACGTCAGAAAGAATTGTTAAAATCATCTAATCCAACTGTGAAGTCTGAAACCTCTTACAGCCCCCTCTCCAGTGGCTGTGTACCCCTATTTCCACTCTTCCTAAAAAGGAGGCCCTTCTTATCAGCCTACTTTGTCTTTTATTTACCAACGGGGCAGAGTTACCTTTGAGTCAGATGCCGAATACACGACCTTGCTCGTTTCGTCCACGTGAAGGCTGCAGAACCGTGGCTCAGGGGGGTCTCTTGAGCCTCCATCCCAAATGGTGAACTTCTCCTGGCCAGTGCGTAAGCTCCACAAGCGCAGCGTGCGGTCCCTTGAGGAGGAGACGGCGAGCGTCCCTTCTGCAAACACTTTCACGCACCTCACCTCTCCTACAACGGGTCAAATTATTAGGTGGGAACATTTTTGACCTTCCAGCTACCAGAATTCCTGGCATCTTGGAAACATCGTAGTTTCCCTAAGAAAGGGCGGTCAAATTCCACGTATTCAATTAAAAAATAAAACCAATAACAGTATGTGGCAAAGCCAAATTAAAAATGCCACAAGTGGTTGGGATTGAATCAATTGCCTTAGACGTTGAGTCGGTAGTCAACAGAGATCATTAACGTTTATGAAAGTTCAGCACCTGCTGAGTGTTTAAAATTAATGAACAGGGAAGCGGCTGTGACTCAAGCAGTTGGGCACCTGCCTCCCGCACGGGAGGCCCCAGGTTTGGTTCCTGGTGCCTCCTAAAGAAGATGAGGAGACAATGAGCAGAAAATGAGCAGAGACAATGAACAGACACAGCGAGTAGACAATGAGCAGACAGACGAGGGAACCATCTCGGGGCGGAGGGGGATAAAATGAATAAATAGGTGAGCGAATGTAGCTCAGTGGTTGAGCACCTGCTTCCCATGTATGAGGTCCTGGGTTCAATCCCCAGTACCTCCTAAAAAGCAAACAAACAACAACTTTTATTGGGTAGCTCAGTGGTTGAGCACCTGCTTCCAATGTACAAGGTTTGGGTTCAATTACTAGTACCTCACATGAAATGAAATGAAATGAAATGAAATGAAATGAAATGAAATGAAATGAAATGAAATGAAATGATAGACATATGAAAAATTCTAGAAAAACTAGGAAAGGTTTTATACTCTTGGAAAGAGCGTTTCTAAGCAAAACATGAAACCTGGCAGATACAAAGAGGAAAAACTGACTACTCTGATTATACGAAAATGTAAACTTCAGGAAGATAAAATGTAGTTGAAAGGCACACAGAGATTGGAAGAAAAGATTTGCAACATGTAACCGACAAATGGAGGCTCTCCTTCATAAACAAAAAGTTGTTACAATTAAGCAAGAAAAATGCAAATAACCTACTCAAAATTACACAAAGAATATAAACAGGAAATTTTCAGAAACTGTACAGGAGGAACAATAAGCATTTTAAAATGATGCTCGACTCAATTTTTAAGCACAAAGATGCAAAATAAAGTACCAATATGCCATTATCACCCATCATATTGGCAAAGTTTTAAAAAATTGCTAAGTGCTGCCAAAGGTAGAAGGTAATGACTTATACCTTGCTTATGGCAGTCTAGATATAACTTTTTAAAGGTAATTTGGAAATATTGATTAAAAATTAAAATGTTCAATTTTCTGGTTTTGACATGTACTATAGTTGTATAACATGATACCATTTGGGGAGAGCAGGATAAAAGGTGCATCGGACCTTCCTGTACTAGTTTTGCAACTTCTTTTTTTTTAGGAGGTCTTGGGGATCGAACCCAGGACCTCGTACATGGGAAGCAGGCGCTCAACCGCTTGAGCTCCATCCGCTCGCTACGCAACTTCTTGCGAGTCTGTTACAAAATAAAAAGTCAGGGAAAAGGGGAAAAAGGAAAAGCAGGCATTATAACTTGACCCAGAAATCCTACTTCTAGGAATGTGTTTTACAGAAATAACAGCCTAAGTTTGCGAAGATGCAGAAGGATTTTAATTGCACTGTTGTTTGTATCGACTAAAAAAAAAAAATGCACCCAACAAATGTCTACGAAAGGAGAACTGATACAACACATGCAAAGACGCCTATGCAGGCATTACAAATAGTAAGATGGATGCACAAACAAATGGAACTGACCGTTATAATAATTATTCGTACCTAAGAGCTAATACTGCCTGAAGGTTTCAAAGTGCCAGCAGGGCTGGCAGCGTCTAACATGCACTAAACTCCATTAACCCAAATGCATACCAAATCCACGAGCTATTATTATCACCTTGTACAAGTGTGGAAACTGAGGCACAGCCAGGGACAGTGACTTGAGCGAGACCACTGGTTAATAAATAGTGGAGCCGGGATTCGAACCCAGAGCCTGAGCCTTCAGCCCTCACAGTATATCACCCCATGGCAAGAGGCAGCTGCAGCTCTGGGACATAAAATGGCATAATCTGGTTTTGACAGAAACTAAAAGTAGATGCATCTGGGAAGTGAACTTGGCCCAATGGATAGGGCGTCCGTCTACCACACGGGAGGTCCGCGGTTCAAACCCCGGGCCTCCTTGACCCGTGTGGAGCTGGCCCATGCGCAGTGCTGATGCGCGCAAGGAGTGCCCTGCCACGCAGGGGTGTCCCCCGCGTAGGGGAGCCCCACGTGCAAGGGGTGCACCCCTTAAGGAGAGCCACCCAGCGCGAAAGAAAGTGCAGCCTGCCCAGGAATGGCGCCGCACACACGGAGAGCTGACGCAACGAGATGACGCAACAGAAAGAAATACAAATTCCTGGTGCTGCTGATAAGGATAGAGTGGTCACAGAAGAACACACAGCGAATGGACACAGAGAGCAGACAACTGGGGGGAAAAGAAATATAATAAATCGCTAAAAAAAAAAGTTATGTTATTGCCATCAAGTTATGCACAGCATTTTATATTTTTTACTTAACCTCCTTGCCACATTCTTTTGTTTCCACTAAATCTGATTTTTAACAACTTTATTGAGATTGGATTTACATGCTGTAAAGCTCCCCCTTTTTGAAAGTACACATCAATGGTTTTTAGTAAACGCATCAAGTTGCACAACCATCATCAAGGTCCAATTTTACAAAATTCCCGCTACCCCAAAAAGTTCTCTAGCCAAACTCCACTCTCACCCCTAATGCCTGGCAACCACTGATCTGCTTTCTAGTCTCTAAAGTTTTCCTTTTTTTTGGATATTTCCTAGAAATGGAATCAAGGAAAATGTGGGCTTTTGCTTATGGCTTCATTCACTTGGCATTAGTGTTTGAAGTCTATCCACATTGATAGCAATAGTTCGTTCTTTTTCACGGTTCAGTAATATTCCATTGTCTCGATGGACCATCCATTGACTTGTTAACATGTTGACCAGTCAATGGACATTTGCGTGGCGCCAATATTTGGCTCTTATAAATCACATCACTAGGAACCAGCAAATCTTCATATTTATAATGTTTAAAGATTTATTTATTTATTTCTTCCCCCCTCCCCCCTCAGTTGTCTGCTCTCTGTGTCCATTCTTTGTGTGTTCTTCTGTGACAGCTTCTATCCTTATCAGTGGCACCTGGAATCTGTGTCTCTCTTTGTTGCGTCATCTTGCTGTGTCAGCTCTCCGTGTGTGCGGCACCATTCCTGGGCAGGCTGTGCTTTCTTTTGCGCTGGGCGGCTCTCCTTACGGGGCGCACTCCTTGTGCATGGGGCCCCCCTATGCGGGGGACACCCCTGTGTGCAGGGCACTCCTTGCGTACATCAGCACTGCGCCTGGGCCAGCTCCACACGGGTCAGGAGGCCCGGGGTTTGAACCGCGGACCTCCCATGTGGTAGGCGGATGCTCTATCTGTTGAGCCACATCCGCTAGCCCCCAGGTTTTGACATTTACCAGACCCAGTTTTCCAGATCACATGTATCCCAATTCGTAACTACATGTTTATTTCATGTGCCCAGATATGTCAGTCTGATACGGGGCTGTGACCAGGGTGAGACAAGTGAGGCACTCACCTCGGGCGCAAAATTTACGGGTGCGGCAAATGACTGATGTTCTCCTTTAGCCTCTGGCCCCAGTGTGGCGTAGCACGGCCCTGCTACAGATGCTGCTTTTATTTTAGAGATTTCCGTTCATCGTACGTGTTTTGATTTTTTTTTAAGTAAAAAATTTTGGGGGGGTGACCCCTTAAATGTGCTCAAGGCAAGAGAGCTTCATCCTCCTCACCCTCATTCTTTCCCTGGTCTGTCTTCGGTCCCCGCACAACAGGGCCTGGTACACAGTAGGTACTCAATAATTGCTTGAATGGATGAGCCATGCCTGGGATGGGACTCTGCAGAGGTAGACGGATTGCAACAGGGGCTGCAGCTCTTGACCAACCCAAAGGAACGGCAGTTGTTTGGAGCTATTGTGTTGGGGGGATGTTTGTTATGCAGCTAGAGCTGACCGTTACAGGAGCCGAGACCAGAGTTTCAATCCAGAGGAGTGACTCTGTGGCAGAGGGGGCCTGGGGAGCACCAGGACGTTGGTCACGCGCCCCACTCCCCGGACCTCACCTGTATGTCCGCTGAGAAAGTGGATCGCCTGGTGCTCTTTCATGTCCCACACCACTATGATGCCATCGTGGCTGCCAATCACCAGCAGCTCCTCTTCCAGGCTCCATGCCATGGCGGTGATGCCTGCACCCACGCAGAGACAAGAGTGTGGCGTCAGCTCCTGCGTCAGAGATTTCCGTCACGCTCCTCTAGGGAGCCCCCACTTCCCAGAGAAGGACACCGAGGCACAGACAGGTTTGGTCCCACTTCCTAACAGAGCAGAGCCCGGATTTTGAAGCTGGAGTGATCAGCTGCCAGATTCAAACTCTGAGCTGTGAGGCTGATGTGGACTTAAGAAGGAAGAGGGGGAAACGGACTTGGCCCAGTGGTTAGGGCGTCTGTCTACCACATGGGAGGTCCGTGGTTCAAGCCCCGGGCCTCCTTGACCCGTGTGGAGCTGGCCCATGCGCAGTGCTGATGTGCACAAGGAGTGCCCTGCCACACGGGGGTGTCCCCGCATAGGGCAGCCCCACACGCAAGGAGTGCACCCGTAAGGAGAGCCGCCCAGTGCCAAAGAAAGTGCAGCCTGCCCAGGAATGGTGCCGCCCACACTTCCCGTGCCGCTGACGACAACAGAAGCGGACAAAGAAACAAGATGCAGCAAATGGACACAGAGAACAGACAACCGGGGGAGAGGGGAGGAATTAAAAATAAATAAATAAATCTTAAAAAAAAAAAAAGGAAGAGGGACAGCGTGCAGTTTGGTGATACATGTCTCCAGCGGTTTCAACCAGGGATGAGGGTGCCCCTGGGATCCAGATCTCAATCCCCTGTCGTGCCCGGGGCGGCCCCCCACATCCAAGAGGGAGCCAAGCCCCAAAAGCTGGCAGAGCCAGCATTGGGAAGCTTTGCCCCGGTTGGATAAGACTCAGATCTGGAATGGCATTGGCTGAGAATGAAGGGTCTGTTGTGACTTCTCTTTGAGTCTGACCTTTGTGGAAAACCATGGAGGGTCAGAAACACAAAACTAAGCCTCCCTACCCCATGGATGAAAGAGAACTCCTCTGCGTCACTTCCCCTTTTTGTTGCCCATGGCAGACATCACCAATCAATGCCAGCACCAGGTGATCCGCTTTCTCAGCACTATCTGTGCTGGCATTGATTGGTGATGTCTGCCATGGGCAACAAAAGGGAGGAAGTGTCCCACCCATAGCCTCTCTGTCGTTCTTCTTTAGTAATAACAGAACCCACATCCTTTAGCTGAGTTCATGGCTTCCCAGGCAAAACCATATTTCCCAGGTGCCCTTGCAGTGCGGAATGGCCCAATGACTGGGTTCTGGCCAATGAGATAGGGGCATAAACATAAGTTTTGCTTCTAGGTCATGCCCTTAAGGGAAAGGGATTCCTATCCACTTCCCCTTCCCTGCTTCCCACCGGCTGGAATGTCGTCATGATGGTAAGAGCCTCAGCTGCCATTTTGGGCCATTAAATGGAAGCCTCACATTGAAAATGGCAGAGCAACGAGATTGAACAATCTTGAGTCCTGGATACCCCGGAGATGCCATATAGTCTTTCCCATTCACCAGATTTAGTCCCAGAATCCTTCTCACCACAACATTCTATCTCTAAATAAATTCTTTAATGCATTGTGCTTAGAGTTTCTGATCAGATGAATCCCAACAAGGAAGGGAGAATTTCCATTTGAAAGCAACGTGTCTGGGAATCCAGCTTTCCCTGCCAGGTCCTATGGCACAGAGAGCCTGAACTGCAATAACTCTGACATTTGGACCCCCAGCTAACTGCATTTGTTGGTGTCACAATTAATGTGAGAGGCTGGGGTGGGCAGATAAAGGGTGGCTGGAGGTGGATGGGTGGGTAAGGGGATGGCTGGAGGGCTGGATGAATGAGTGGGTGAGGGATTGGATAGGAGCTTAGATGGGTGGGTGGGTGAGTGCATGGATGAGCTGAGGGGTAGGGGAGTGAATGAAAGATGGCCAGAGGGGGAGATGGAAGGATGAAGCATGTGGATAGAGGGGTGGATGGATGGAAGATGGGCGATGAGTGGGTCAAAAGGATAAATGAGTGGATGGGTGAATAGATGGGTGATGGGTGGAAGGAAGGAAGGAAAGAGGGAAAGAAGGAAGGGTAGATGGTTGGGCGGTTGGATGGATAGATAGATGGATATATAGGTGGGTGGATGGGTGGGTGGGTAGATGGATGGAAGGATGAGTGGAAGGAAGGAAGGGAAATGTAGGATGGATGGATGGATGGATGGATGGACGGATGGATGGATGGAAGTGTGAGTGGACAGATGGGTGGGTGATAGTGGGTGGATAGAAGGAAGGAAGGAAGAAAGGAAGGAAGGTAGGAAGGAAGGATGAATGGATGGAAAGATGGGTGGAAGGAGAGATGGATGGATGGATGGAAAGAAGGAAAATGGGTGGGTAGATGGGTGGGTGGCTAGGTGAGTGGATGGATGGAAGGAAGAAATAAAGGAAGGAAGGAAGGAAGGAAGGAAGGAAGGAAGGAAGGAAGGAAGAAAGGAAGGAAAGAAGGAAGGAAGTGTGAATGGATGGAAAGATGGGTGGTCGGATAGATGGATGGATGGAAAGAAGGAAAATGGGTGGGTAGATGGGTGGGTGGCTAGGTGAGTGGATGGATGGAAGGAAGGAAGGAAAGAAGGAAGGAAGGGTGAATGGATGGAAAGATGGGTGGTAGGATAGATGGATGGGCGGATGGATGGAAAGAAGGAAAGGGGATGGGTAGATGGGTGGGTGGATAGGTGAATGGATGGAAGGAAGGAAGGAAAGAAGGAAGGGTGAATGGATGGAAAGATGGGTGGTAGGATAGATGGATGGGTGGATGGATGGAAAGAAGGAAAGGGGATGGGTAGATGGGTGGGTGGATAGGTGAATGGATGGAAGGAAGGAAGGAAAGAAGGAAGGAAGGGTGAATGGATGGAAAGATGGGTGGTAGGATAGATGGATGGGTGGATGGATGGAAAGAAGGAAAGGGGATGGGTAGATGGGTGGGTGGATAGGTGAATGGATGGAAGGAAGGAAGGAAAGAAGGAAGGAAGAGTGAATGGATGGAAAGATGGGTGGTAGGATAGATGGATGATGGATGGAAAGAAGGAAAGTGGATAGGTAGAGGGGTGGGTGGATAGGTGAGTGGATGGAAGGAAGAGAGGGAGGAAGGAAGGAAGGAAGGAAGGAAGGAAGGAAGGAAGGAAGGAAGGAAGGAAGGAAGGAAGGAGGAAAAGAAGGAAGGAAGGAAGGGTGAATGAATGGAAAGATGGGTGGTAGGATAGATGGATGGATGGATGGATGGAAAGAAGGAAAATGGGTGAGTAGATGGGTGGGTGGCTAGGTGAGTGGATGGATGGAAGAAAGGAAGGGTGAATGGATGGAAAGATGGGTGGTAGGATAGATGAATGGGTGGATGGATGAATGGATGGATGGATGGAACGAAGGAAAGGGGATGGGTAGATGGGTGGGTGGATAGGTGAGTGGATGGAAGGAAGGAAGGAGGGAAGGAAGGAAGGAAGAATGGATGGAAAGATGGGTGGAAGGAGTGATAATGGATAGATGGATGGATGGATAGATGGGTGGATGGAAAGAAGGAAAATGGGTGGGTAGATGGGTGGGTGGCTAGGTGAGTGGATGGATGGAAGGAAGAAAGGAAGGAAGGAAGGAAAGAAGGAAGGGTGACTGGATGGAAAGAAGGGTGGTAGGATAGATGTATGGATGGATGGATGGAAAGAAGGACAGTGGGTGGGTAGGTGAGTGGATGGAAGGGAGGAAGGGTGAATGGCTGGAGAGACGGCTGGTAGGATAGAAGATGGATCGACGCATGGATGGGTAGATGGATGAATGGAAAGAAGGATGGATGGACAGAGGACAAATGGATGGAGAGGACCAAATCCTCTCCTCCCCCTGACATTCTGGTGCTTTGGGGAGGGGCCGGGAGGGGGTCGCACGTCCCCCAGCCCCTCTGGGGTGCTGGCTCCCGGAGCCCGCTAGGCCGCGCTGGGGGCTGCTGGAACCTGCGCCGGCGCCGCTACGAGCTTGGCCCTGGGCTCCTTGGCAGGTACCGACTCTCAGAGTCCGCGGTCCCCGCAGGGCAGGCGGGGGGGGGGGGCCCCGAGGCAGCGCGGGCAGCCCCCAGAGCACGCCCGGGGCGCCCCCACCCGCAGAGGGGGAGCCCCCAAGGAGCCCCCTGCTGTGCCCAGGGAAGCGGGGCCAGGCGGGAATTCCGCAAGGCTGGGGGTGGCGGGGGGGAGCTCACCTTTGTGGCAGCCGGTGAGGGTCGCCCGCAGGGGCCCCCCGGGGGGTGGGAGGAAGCCGGCCAGGGGCACAAGCACGGGGTGCGGGCACGTCCGGAACCAGCCCTGGGCCTGCTGGCACAGCTGCGCCACCAGCGGCGGGAGAGGGGCGGCCAGGGCCAGGAGCCGGGCCAGGAGCTCGGCGTACAGCGTGCTCTTCTCTGCAACAAAGCGGGCACGGGTGAGGGCGTGCGGGGGCCGCAGGGGAGAAGGGTCGGCCCGGCCACCCACGCCCTCCACCGGGTCCCTCCCGCCCACCTCCAGCCTTCGCGAATGCTGTTCCTTGGGCCAGGAGCAATTGACCTCCTCCCTCCCTCCTTCCTTCCTTCCATATTCTCTTTTTTAAAAGTTTTGTCTTCCCCTGGCCCCCCCCCCCCCCGAGACGGCTACTTTCGTGCGTCTGCTCGTCTTCCTTAGGAGGCACCGGGATCTGAACCCGGGACCTCCCGTGTGGGAGGCGGGTGCCCAACCGCTTGAGTCACAGCTGGTTGCGTCGTCTGGTTGCGGTGTCTGTTCTCGTTTTTTTATTTTCCTCTCCCTCCCTCTCCCTCCCCCCCACCTGCTGGTTTTGCCGTCTATGTCCGTTCACCGTGTGATCTACTGTATCTATTTCTCTTTATGTCTTCTCTTCTCGTCTTTCTCCTCTAGGATTCACCAGGATTCGATCCTGGGGACCTCTGATGGGGAGAGAGGTTCCCTGTCAATTGAGCCGCCTCGGTTGCTGGTCTCTGCTGCGCTTCACCTTGACTCTCCCCTTCGTCTCTCTTTCGTTGTGTCATCATCTTGCTGCGTGACTCACTCGTGCAGGCACCGGCTCACGGCGCGGGCACTCAGCTTGCCGTGCGGGCACTGGCTCACCGCGCGGGCACGCTTTCTCTTCTTCTTTCTCGCCAGGAGGCCCCAGGGTTCGAACCCGGGTCCTCCCGTGCGGTAGGCGGAAGTTCTATCACTTGAGCCGCGTTTGCTTCCCCGGCATCTGTTCTTTGCAGCATCTGCTCGTTTTCTTCGGGAAGCACCGGGAACCAAACCCGGGACCTCCCATGTGGCAGGCGGGAGCTCAATCGCTTGGGCCCTAGCCACTTCCCAAGAAATGCAATTTTTAAGAAATTAAATTTTTTTTTTTAGAAATGCAATTTTAACGCCCTCTTTTCAAAAATCAAAATAAATGGGGGAAAAAAGCGCTCAAGGACAACCATCACATTTTAAGACAGACAGGGGTTTAGCGATAGTGCAGACTGGACCCGAGGGAAGAGGAGAGCTCAGGAACGCTGCTCTTGCCTCATTTAAAAGGTTTGTCTTTTAGGGGGCCACTTGCAGAAGGCTCTGGAACGTCCTGAGAGCAAAGGCGTGGCAGCAGCGCCCTCTGGTGGTGACACGCAGACCTACGCCTTGTGAATGAAGAGCTGACGTCTTCTTAAAAGATTTATTTTATTTTTATTTTCCTCCCCTTCCCCGCCTCCCCTGCCGTTGTCTGCTCTCTGTGTCTATTCGCCGTGCGTTCTTCTGTGACCGCTTGCATTCTCGGTGGCACCGGGAATCTGTGTCTCTCTTTGTTGCGTCATTTTGCTGTGTCAGCTCTCCGTGTGTGCGGCGCCATTCCTGGGCAGGCTGCACTTTCTTTCGCGCTGGGCGGCTCTCCTTACGGGGCGCACTCCTTGCGCGTGGGGCTCCCCTACGCGGGGGACACCCCTGCGTGGCAGGGCACTCCTTGCGCGCATCAGCACTGTGCGTGGGCCAGCTCCACACGGGTCAAGGAGGCCCGGGGTTTGAACCCTGGACCTCCCATGTGGTAGGCGGACGCTCTAGCAGTTGAGCCACGCCTGCTTCCCTTAAAGATCTTCTTTCAACAATTCATAATGTCTTTTGTGGGAACACATGCGCAACACAGAATTTCCAATCTTAACCACGTTCAGGTATAAATTCAGTGGCGTTAATTATACGTACAATATTGCGCCCCCATCGCCACCGTTCGTTACCAAAACTCATCACCCCAAACAGAATTCCCCATGCGCCTTGGTCTCCAAGCCCTGGTAACCTCAAATCTACTTTCTGTTTCTATGAATTTGCTTATTCCAGGCATTTTACGTGAGTGGAAGTGTAGACTGCTGGTCCTTTGGTGTCTGTCACTCAGGGCGATGTTTTCGAGGCTCAGCCACATTGCAGCACGACTCCATCCCTTTTCACGGCTGACTAATATTCCACGTGCGGCTAGGCGACATTCGTGGATCCACGTGTCTGTGGATAGACAGGCTTCCGCCTTCTGGCTCTTGTGAATAATGCTGCGATGAACGTCCGTGTGGGAGAATCGGTCCGAGTCGCTGCTTTCAACTCTTCGGGGTGCATGCCTAGGAGTGGGGTGCCCAGGTCACAGGGCAATTCTGTTGAAGTCTCTGAAGAACCACCAGAGTTCCCCACGGCGGCCCCATTTCCCATCCCCGCCAGATCCGCGCAAGGGTTTCCACTTCTCATCCTCGCCGGCGCTGGCTGTGACCCGTTATTTTAAACACAGACACGCTGGGAAGTGGACGTGGCTCAACGGATAGAGTGTCCGTCTACCACACGGGAGGCCCAGGGTTCAAACCCCGGGCCTCCTTGACCTGTGTGGAGCTGGCCCACATGCAGTGCTGATGTGCACAAGGAGTGCCCTGCCAGCAAGGGGTGTCCCCCGCGTAGGGGAGCCCCACGCGCGAGGAGTGCGCCCCTCAAGGAGAGCCGCCCCGTGCAAAAAAAAAAAAGCACAGGAGTGGGGCCGCACACACGGAGAGCTGATGCAGCAAGATGAGGCTACAACAAAGAAAGAGACACAGATTCCCAGTGCTGCTGACAAGAATGCAAGCAGACACAGAAGAACACACAGCAAATGGACATGGAGAGCAGACAATGGCAGAGGCAGGGGGACGGGAGAGAAATAAATTAAAAAAAATAAATCTTAAGAAAATATCTATGCTTCTGGCCAAGACTCAATATCATCTTTGGGGAAGGGTGGGAATTTGGCAGGGGGCAAGCCGAATACATCCTGGAGGGACCCCAGGAAGGGCCAGGGGGGCCGGGGAATGGCAAGTGCTATGCCTGCGCCCGTTCGCGCGAGCTTGGATGTTTCCTCCTCCAGAAGTGTGGGCCAGCAAGGGAAACGGGGTACCCGGGACCCTCCAGGGTATGGGGGCCCCCTGAGTCTTCACCTCAAGAGCAAAGGGGAGCCACCTAGAACATTGGACAGGGAGCTTCTTGGTGAGATTCGGGCCTTGGGAAGCTGCTGGCTCGAGGCTTTGGCAACGTCCAGGGGAGAGAAGGCGGGAGGAAGGGAGCAGGTTCAAGTTTGGGTTTGCAGAGCTGGGACTAGAGGCGGTTTACAGAACCATCGTTTTGGGGAGTGCAGCTTCACCCCCGTGGGGAGAAACTCTGGATAAAGGGACGTAAATACCTTTCTCTACACATTACAAAAAAACAAAAAAACTCAAACGGACCAGCTGGAACTTTTAGAATAAAAATCTTCCTCAATGGGGAAACGGATGTGGCTCAAGCGACTGGGCTCCCGGCTACCATATAGGAGGTCCAGGGTTCCATGCCCAGGGCCCCCCGGTGGGGGCGAGCTGGCCCACGTGGCGAGCTGGCCCATGTGGAGAGCCGGCCGACGCGGGAGTGCCAGCCGACACGGAGAGCTGGCACAGCAAGATGACGCAACGAGAGACACAGAGGGGAGACAATAAGAGACGCAGCAGAACAGGGAGCTGAGGTGGCGCAAGAGAGCGATCGCCTCTCTCTCTCTCCGGAAGGTCCCAGGATCGGTTCCCAGAGCCACCGAATGAGAAGACAAGCAGACACAGAAGAACACACAATGAGTGGACACAGAGAGCGGACAATGGGGGTGGGGGGGGAGTTTTTAAAAATCTTTAAAAAAAACAAAACCCTCTTCAATGGAACATCCATTGATGACTCAGAATGTTTCTTAAAGTCCCAGTTAGGGACAGGAACCCACAGCCCATGGCCCAAATCCAGCCCACCGCTTGGCCTGTGAGCGCAGAACCAATTTCCCTTCCCTTCCCTTCCCCCTTTCTCTCCTTCTCTCCTCTCCTTCTCTCCTTCTCTCCTTCTCTCCTTCTCTCCTCTTTCCTTTTCCTTTCTTTCCTTCTTTCCTTCTTTCCCTCTTTCTCTCTTTCTTTCCTTCTTTTTTTTTCCTTCTCTTTCTCTTTTTCTCTCTTTCTCTCTTTCCTTCTTTTTCCTTTTTCTTTCCTTCTCTTTCTCTCTTTTTCTTTCTCTCTTTTTCTTTCCTTTCTTTCTCTCCCTTTCTCTCTCTCTCTCTCTGTCTCTCTCTCTCCCTCCCTCTCTTCCTTGTATTTGCTGTTACTTACATCTCTGCTCACTGTCCAAAGACAGATTCATCATAACTTTCCCTGCACTGACATTTTAGCGCCGTCACTTATGAGCCTCTCCCTCCCGCTCTCTCCTGGGCGCCGTCAGGGCTCTTCTGGCCTCCGGGATTTCCAGATCGTTGTTCTGACAGCGGCTGCCCACAGAACAGCTGTTCTGGTGCCCACCATCTTCCCCGCAAGCCGGAAGCGCGGAACCGGGTTTTGCGGACGCGTGTTTGGCGTCATCGACTGGTGAGCGCCCCGGCTCTGAGTGCCACACGGGCTGCGCTGCCCTCCAGAGAGCAGCCCCCTTTCCTCACGAGCGGATCTGAGTTACAAAACACGTTGTACGTGCCGGCGATTATTCCGTTTTGAATTCCATCTGTGACACTTTGGTGGGCACTCGATTTCTTTCCTGCGATTTTGCCCTCAATTTTGCCCATAATGTCGCCCCTCCGCCCTCTGCAGAAAAAGGTGCTGGGCCCAAGGTGCACACCCAGCTCTACATTAAACCCTTGCCCGGGTACGACTGAACAGTTGGGGCGCAGGTGTAGCCCAGTGGTTGAGTGCCTGCCTCCTACGCCCGAGGTCCCGGGTTCAATCCCCTGTACCTCCTTAAAAAAAAACAAAACAAAACTCCAGAAGCAGGTGCCGGGGGAGACCCACAGGTTCCGACACGAAGCGGGGTGGGTCGGCGAACGCCCGGCCCGCGGCGGGGGGAGGAGGGCGGGCTTCTAGAAGGCTCCGCACGGCGGGCGCTCACCCGGGCCTCGGAGCTCGACGGCCGGGCGGCACAGCTCGACGGCTTCGCGGAGCAGGCCGAGCTCGGGGGCGTCGACGTGGGGGGCGCACAGCTCGAAGTCGTCCAGCACGCTCTCGAGGCCCCCCGAGATGGCCCGGCAGGAGATCCAGGCCACGTTCCCTGGGGGGGGCGAGAGGGGGCGCCGGGCGCTCAGCACCCGGGCGAGGGGCTTCTTTCTCTCCAGCCACCCAGGGCTTCTCGGCCTCAAGCTGCCCCCCCCGCCAGGAGCGAGGCACCCGCGGATGTGCCCCGCGTCGCTCTGCGTCTCCCCGGAAAGCGGGGCTCAGGAGGCCGTGGGGGGTGAAAGTGGGGGTCTCACCCAGCACCTCCTGCTTCAGCTCCTCGAGGCGGCCGGCGCGCAGCAGGTGGAACGGCATCTCCTCCAGCTTGCGCAGGTTGGCGACCGACTCCGAGAACCACAGGGGCTGCGGGGCCACCTGCAGGGAGGAAAAGGGGGGGGCCACGGCGCACGCCCATCGGTCTCTGCGGACACGGGCTGGGCTGAGCGGGCCTATGGGGAGTTGGGTGGCATCTTCTGCGACCCAGGGAAGGTTTATGGGCACGGGGAGCTGGGCTTCGGAGGATGCGTAGGAGCCCGCCTGGTGGAAGGTGACGGAAAACAGTGCCACGCCCGGGAAGGGTGAGAGGGTTGGGGGGGGCATTTTCGTAGGGCCGAGGGAGAAGTCGGGGGTCTGTGGTGGGGGAATGTGATTGGGCGGGGGGGTTGCGGGAAGGTCCCCGAATATCAGGCTGGGGGAGGCTGGGTTCGACGTGGAGGGCACTGGGGAGCTATGGGGGGCGTGAGAAGGAGAGAGGCAGGAGCAGGTTGTCACGTCAGAAGCGTTCCTTGGGCCCCGGAGAGGGAGGGCCTGAGGCTGGGACGGCAGGAAAGGGATGGAGAGAGCCCCGGCCTGGCTTTGCCTCGGCCAGCCGTGGGAGACAGCGTGGGAGACAAAGAAAAGAAGAGCCACCTACAAAAGAGACATCCAAGTGCCGAGTTCCCAGCCGTCGTGGATGTACTAAGGGGGCAGAGTCCCGGGGGGCTCTGAATCCTCTTCACAACCCTCCCATAGACCCCAAATACCAAGTTTTCATGCTCAAAACACGTGCCGGTTCCGCCCCGGCGTGACGACGGCCCAGAGAAAAGAACGACTCCTTTTTTTTTGGGGGGGGGAGAGGCAATCCCGGAGGCCTGCCTGCAGGAGGCGGTATTCGAGCCAGGTCTGGAAGTGTTTTTCGAGGCAAAGCGAGGGAGCGGGTCTCCAGGCTGGGAGGACCCCGGGCCCAGAGCTTCGGGGTGACAAAAGACGGGCAGGAAAGGGGCTGACGGCGGGACAGGGAGCCGGTCTTCCCGCGTGGGGCAGTGGCGGGGTTCCTGGGCCTCCCCCGGGGCGCGCTGGGCGAACCTCGCGCGATTATCGCGGCTGGGAAGTAAGATCGGCGTCCTCTCCGAAGGGCGCGCCGCGGGCGGGACCCCGGCGGCCGGAGGCCAGGCTGGGCCACGGAACGGACCGGGGGCGGGGGGGCGCCCAGGGGCCGGGGTACCCCACCTTGCGGTCCAGGCTGAGGGGGGTCCCCAGGCACGGCAGGGTGCTGAGCTTCCTGGCGCCCTCGCTCCACGTGCCCAGGAAGAAGTCGGCCAGCAGGCCGTGCCGCCGCGTGCCCTCGGGGCCGCGCAGGTAGCGCTCGTGGACCGCCTCGGCCAGCTGTCTGCGGAGAGGGGACGCGGGTGAGGGGCCCGGGGGGCGGGGGGGGGATCGGGGGCGGCCACCGGCCTTCCTGGCCGCCGCCGCGGGAGGCGGCTGCCGAACGCCGGCCCCGTCCTCAGCCACTTTGGGGATGCTTGTCGCGTCTGGACTAGCTGTTGCTGAGCGTTTCCCTCCGAACCGGATTTTCCTGACGTGAATTGACTGATAAAAAGGCAACTGGGTTCCTCGCCAAGGTAAACAGAGGGTGCGCCTAGGGCCTGGCAGTGCCACCCCTGGGAATGCCACGAAAGAAATGGGAAGCGGGGAGCGGATGGAGCGCGAGGGGTTGGGCGCCTGCCTCCCACATGGGACGTCCCGGGGTCGGCGCCTCCTAAAAACAAATGGAAAAAACGACTCAGGGGAGCCGATGTGGCTCCGTGGTTGAGCGCCAGCTTCTCACAGACGAGGTCCCGGGCCCATTCCCCGGCCCCGGTACCATAAGGAAAAAAAAAAAAAAGATGGAGAGCAGGGATACAGATGGACACGTGTACCACAAGGTTCCTCGTTGCGTCGTTTGCAAGAGCCCAAAGGGGGAAGCAACCCGAGGGTCCAGATGATTAGAGAAACAAACTGTGGTCGAGCCGTGCTGTGGAATACTACGCAGCCATAAAAAAGGACGAAGCTCTGACCCACGCCACAACGCGGGTGAACCTTGAAAATATTACGCTCGGTGAAAAGAGCCAGGCAGGCGGGGACAGGGATTGCCTGACTGCATTTAGCGGAAGAGTCCGGAAGACGCAAACGCATAGACGCAGGAAGGAAGTTGACTGCTTCCAGGGGCAGGGGAATGGGGAATCATTTCTGAAAGAAGGTGGGGACTCCTTGGGAGATGAGGAGAATGTTCTGGAACTTAGACAGAGGGCGGTTGCACCACACCGTGCATGTTCTAAAGGCTGCTGAGGTGTCACTTTAAAATGATACATTTTTGGGGAGTGGGTGTAGCTCGGGGGTTGAGCGCCTGCCTCCCACATGTGAGGTCCCGGGTTCAATTCCCAGTACCTCCTAAAAACAAACAAACAAAAAAACAACTCTCACTGGGGAGCGGCTGTAGCTCAGTGGTTGAGCACCTGCTGCCCACGTAGAGGTCCCAGGTTCGATTCCTGATACCGCCTAAAAACAAAGAAATGGGAAAAACCGACTGTCCCTGGGGAGCAGGTGAAGCTCTGTGGTTGAGCACCTGCCTCCCAGGTACGAGGTCCCGGTTCGATCCCCAGGACCTCCTAAAAACAAATGAGCCAAAACAACTCTCACTGGGGAGCGGCTGTAGCTCAGTGGTTGAGCGCCTGCTTCCCACATATGCAGTCCCAGGTGCAATTCCTGGTACCTCCTAAAAACAAACAAATGAGAAAAAACAACTCTGGCTGGATAGAGAGGGTGACTCAAGTAGTTGAGCGCCTGCCTCCCACCGGCGAGGTCCCGGGTTTGATCCTTGGTGCCTCCGAAAAACAAACAAATGGGAAAAACCAACTGTCCCTGGGGAGCAGGTATAGCCCCATGGTTGAGCGCCTGCCTCCCAGGTATGAGGTCCCGGGTTCAATCCCCAGTACTTCTGAAAAACAGACAAACGAGAAAAAACAACTCTCACTGGGGAGCAGGTGTAGCTCAGTGGTTGAGCGCCTGCCTCCCAGGTTCGAGGTCCCGGGTTCAATTCCTGGTACCTCCTGAAAAATACTAAGGATCCATTTTCCGTTACACGAATTTCGCCTCGACTGAAAACGTTAAGAGCGAGCCATGTCGAAGCCGGCGGCGCGGGGACCCCGGGTGCCGCAACGAGCCCGGGGGACTTGATCCCCCAGGAAAGGGGAGCCGGGGAGGGTCTGGAACCAGGAGGGGCCGCTCGCCGCACCCATGCCTCGGGCTGGACCTACCTGTGGGCCAGGGCCAGGAGCGTGGTGCCATCCGCGGGCCGCCTGGCCAAGCAGTCGCCCAGGTCCCGGCGCAGCCGTACCCATGACAGCGGCGGGAAGCGCAGCAGCTCCCGGCTGGGGGGCGTCCACTCCCGGTACACCTCCTCTAGGACCTCGTCGTCCAGGGACAGCACGTCCTTCAGCTCGGCTTCCGAGAGGCCGTGCCTGCGGGGGGGGGGGGCACGGGACACGGGGACACGTGGGGGCTGGCGCGGTGTGTGCTTGGGGGGCTGCCTGAGCCTCCCAAATCCCCAGGGCTGGGGGGGGGGCAGGCAGGGCAGGGAGCGGCCTCCTGCCTCGGGAGTTGGGGAAACCGAGGCCCGCGGCTCCGGGTGCCTGGCGGGGGCCGGGGGGAGGCGAGTCGGGCTCAGTGCCCGCCCTCGGAGGCGCCACGTCTCGGTTCGGGGTCGTCTGAGCGGACCCGGCGCAGCCACGGGCGGCATTCGGAAGCTGAATGCGGGGAGACGTGGTGGGTTTTAAGAATTCCGTGGCTGGGTGGTGTGGGCTGCCTTCCACATACTGGAGTGCCATGGGGGACTCGTGGCTGCCACGGACATATTTGTGGGCAGACCCCTCCTCGGTGCCAAGAACCAGATCGGCTCCCCCGCCCGCCACCCACGGGTCCCACATGGCCCGTGGCTGGGTGTCGTGGGCTGCCTTCCACATATTGGAGCACCAAGGGGGGCTCGTGGCTGCCACAGACATATTCGTGGGGAGACCCCTCCTCGGTGCCAAGAACCAGATCGGCTTCCCTGCCCACCACCCATGGATCCCACATGGCCCGTGGCTGGGTGTCGTGGGCTGCCTTCCACATATTGGAGCGCCAAGGGGGGCTCGTGGCTGCCACGGACATACTCGTGGGCAGTCGTGGGAAGACCCCTCCTCGGTGCCAAGAACCAGATCGGCTTCCCTGCCCGCCACCCACGGATCCCACATGGCCCGTGGCTGGGTGTCGTGGGCTGCCTTCCACATATTGGAGCACCAAGGGGGGCTCGCGGCTGCCACAGACATATTCGTGGGGAGACCCCTCCTCGGTGACAAGAACCAGGGCAGCTTCCCCACCTGCCACCCACGGGTCCCACGTGGCCCACGTGGCAGGAAGTGTCGGGCTCGGTGCCACCCCTCCCAGCCGTGACCACCAAGGACACCTCCGAGCATCGAGGACCCCTGGGTAAGGCGCTTCCGTCGACCCCCGCGAGGCCCCACACCCCGGGATCGTCCGACCCGCCGGCGTCTGAGGCGGCCGCGTGGATTTAGCGCCACAAACCCAGTTAGGGGGAGGGGAGGAGGGTCCCAGCAGCTGGGGGCTGCCCTGGTTTGATCCGTCCCACGAGTCAGGAATTTATCCTGGTGTACGGCGTGAGGAAGGGATCGAGCTCCGTTTTCTCCCGAATAACGAACGCAGGCAGTTAACTTTCGCCGCGGTGCTGCCGACACGGGGGCCCCTGGGCTCCGGAGCACCCGCCCACCCCGTGCCGTGGCAGAGTCTCCAGGCAGGCCCAGGGCGGCCCCGGCGAGTGGGGGCGCTGCAGCCCCCCGGGTGAACTGCCCTCAAGGGCTTAGCGCGTCCTGCGGGCCGGGCTCTTGCCGCCACGCCGTCCGCCCCGTGGGGCCCCATGACGTGGTGTCATGCAACTGGGGGTGCTGAGGGCCTGTCCCCTACCTCCGGCACAGCCTCCTCCCTCCCCGGAGCCCCCGGCTTTCCTGGTCCGACCGGACGTGAGGGCACGTGGGCGCGTGCGCGCCTGTCTCCCGGAGATGGGATCCAAGAATGAGCCAGTGGGAAGCAGAGGCAGCTCAAGCAGTCCAGCACCCGCCTACCACACAGGAGGTCCCAGGTGCGGTTCCCGGTGCCTCCTAAAGCAGACGAGCAGGACAGCAAGCTGATGTGATGGGCTGGTGTGGCAAGCTGACAAGATGCAGTAAGATGATGCAATGAGCTGATGCAAGAATAACCACGAGGAAACACAACAAGAGACACAAAAAGCAGGAGCAGGGAGCTCGAGTCATTGTGCGCCTCCCCTCCACTTGGGAGGCCCTGGATTCGATTCCCTTTGCCTCCTAAAAAAAGATGAGCACGCAACGAGCAGACACAGAGCAGACGGTGAATGCAAAACAACGAGCAGGGGGATAAATAAATAAAATAAATCTTTAAAAGAAAAAAAAAGAACGAGCCAGTGCGATGGCACTGGGGGCCATAATAGGAGCGTGTGGTGTCCACCACAGCTCAGGGTGGGCCATCCTAGGAGGAGAAAGGAAGATTCTGGAAGAGAAGGCGGTGTATGAAGAAGAGACGACAGTCCAGGTGGACCCCGAGTGGGAGGGGACAAGAAACTGCCCTGATTCCAGCTGACTGTGTGATTTCCATGACAACTTGGCTCCCTCCATGTCAGTGCTGTTTCTGGAACATTCCCCAGGCTACCTTTGAATTCTTGAAGAGTTCAAGCCAGTCCCCAACATTGGGGGTGCCAGCCATAAAATCTGGGGTACGGTGAGGATGGGGTTCACGCAAACGGCCACAGAGTGGCCTGGATTCTCTGCGCACGCCCGGTGGCCCTGGGATAACGCCCTTATTTCTAAGCTACCACGCCTGGGTCGCTGCGCTGGACAAACACAAAGACCGCCGAGCTCGGCCAATCGCCATCGTCTGGAATAATCTGTGGGGACAGGAAAAGGGCGGAAATGGCGGGACCAAGAAAGAAAAACCTGCCCCTGGCTGGGAAGACGCAAAGCTGCACATTTCGCTTTTCTTCTTTTTTCCCCAGAGATGGCTCCCTCGTCTGATAGGTCAAAGTTTTGGTTTGTTGTTTGCACTCGTCTGCTCATTGCTTTTGTTCATTGTCTGCTCGTTTTTTTTCCTAGTTGTCTGTTTTTTCTTTAGGAGGCACCAGGAACCGAACCCAGGACCTCCCATGTGGGAGGCAGGTGCTCAGCCACATTGGCTTCCTGCTCGTTTTCTTGGCTTTGTTCATTGTCTGCTCATTGGTTTTGCTCATTGCTCATTTTTCCCCCTAGTTGTCTGCCCCTTGTCTGTTTGTTTTTGCTTTAGGAGGCACCAGGAACTGAACCCAGGACCTCCCATGTGGGAGGCAGGCGATCACTTGCTTGAGCCACATTGGTTTCCTGCTTGTTTTTTGGATTTTGTTCATTGTCTGCTTACACTCGTTTTTTTTCCAGTTGTCTGCTCACTGTCTGTTTTTTCTTTAGGAGGCACCAGGAACCGAACCCAGGACCTCCCGTGTGGGAGGCAGGCACTCAACTGCTCAAGCCACTTTGGCTCCCTGCTCATTTTTTTTGGTTTTTATTTGCTGTCTGTTCATTGTTTTGGCTCATTGCTTGTTTTTTTGCTCGATGTCTGCTCGTTGTTTTTGTCTGTCTTATTTAGGAGACACCAGGAACTGAACCCAGGACCTCCCGTGTGGGAGACAGGCACTCAACTGCTCGAGCCACATTGGCTCCCTGCTCTTTTTTTTTTTTGTCTGCTCATTGTTTGGGCTCATTGCTTGTTTTTTGGTCGATGTCTGCTCGTTGTTTTTGTTTGTCTTGTTTAGGAGACACCAGGAACTGAAACCAGGACCTCCCGTGGGGGAGGCGGGCGCTCAACTGCTGGTGAGCCACACCTGCTCTCCAGTCCGGCACTTCTGACTCTGCGCTCGAGTGGTCTGGGATGGCCGGCTCAACTTTGTCGTTCGGGCTCCTCAGAAAGTTACGCCTGGAGGTACCATGTCACCTGGGCCCCCCAGTCCTGGGTACACGCCCCAAAGACTCGAAAGCGGGGACTCAGACAGACGAGTGCACGCCGATGACCGTTACGGCACTGTCTGCAAGAGCCCAGGGGTGGAGTCCACCTGAGGGTCCAGCCACGGACGGACGGAGAGACGCAACGGGGTCCAGCCTACGGCTGGGTGGAAAGGAACGGAGCTCCGGCCGCACCGCAGCATGGACAATCTCCAAAACCACGACGCCGTGCGAAGGCCAGTGTGTAAAGGCACCGTGGCGGGATCCCGTCCACGAAATGCGGCAGGATTCCTTCCACGAAATCACGGAGGCAGAGCGCCGACGGGGCTCGCCAGGGCTGGGCGCCAGGGGGCCAGGGACTGCTAGTGGGGACAGAGCGGCATGGGGGCGCTGAGAAAGTTCTGGAACCAGCCGGAGGCGGCGGTGGCACAGCGTAAAGCACGTCCTAAGTGCCACCGGATCGGCCACGCCAAAACGGTAACCTTTGCGCCACGTGAGCTTGGCCTCGGTTAAGAAGAGAACGCCACGCTTGGCGCCTCTGGTGACCTGGCCCCTGTCGGGGTCTCTCGGGCATGGACGGAGCGCGGCTACGCGGTGGCATCTCGTCGCCATGCGCCTCGACGCCGCTGCCCGTTATTTCCAGGAGCCGCCCGCCCCAGCAGTCGTCCTCACTCCCCCGGCCCCGTTCCGGGGTCTGACGGCCCGAGAGCCCCGCCGAGACCCCCACTGACGCACGCCTCTGGCTCCAGAAACGACGTGGGACCGGCGACTTCTTTTTGGGGTTTGGCGGCCCCCCCCGCCACCAGCCTGAATTTAAACCTGGACGCGTGCCCCCGACGCTTCGGAGAAGCCGCCTTCCCGAGACGTTCCACGGTGCCCCCACGTGTGGTTTATCCAGCCCCAAAGGAAAGGGGTACCTGGCCCTGGAAAGCCCTGGCTTGGCTTACCCCGAACCTGATAACGAGGAAAAGCCAGGGCCACCCAAATCGAGAGACGGGCCGCCGGGCACGCCACGGTCTCTCCCACCCAAGGGTGGTCCCCGGGTCAGCGGCAGCCGCGGTACCGGGGAGCTCGGGAGAGAAACGCGGGGTTCCGGCCCCACCCCAGAACGTCCAATCAGAATCTGCACTTCGGGAAGCGGATGCGGCTCTCGTGATAGGTTCAGTCCCTGGGGCCTCCTGGTGAAAAAGAAGAGGAAAAGCGTGCCCGCGCGGTGAGCCGGTGCCCGCGTGAGTGCCTGCGCGGTGAGACGGTGCCCGCGCAAGTGAGTCACGCGGCAAGATGATGACTCATTCAAAGAGAGACAGGGGAGAGTCAAGGTGAAGTGCAGAAAAGACCAGGAACTGAGGTGGCGCAATTGACGGGGAACCTCTCTCCATATCAGAGTCCCCAGGATTGAATCCTAGTGAATCCTAGAGGAGAGAAAATGAGGAGAGAAGACACACAGACAGCAAAAACAGCAGGGCGGGAGGAGGGGCAGGGGGAAAAGAAAGAAAGAGAGAAAGAGAGAGAGAGAGAGAGAGAGAGAGAAAGGAATGAAGGAAGGAAAAAAGAGAAAGAAAGAGAGAAAGAAAGGAAGGAAGGAAAAAAGAGAAAGGAAGGAAGGAAGGAAAAAAGAGAGAGAAAGAGAAAGGAAGGAAGGAAAAAGAAAGAAAAAGGAAGGAAGGAAAAAGAGAAAGAAAGGAAGGAAGGAAGGAAAAAAGAGAAAGAGGAAGGAAGGAAGGAAGGAAGGAAGGAAGGAAAGAAAGAAGGAAGGAAGGAAGGAAGAGAGAAAGAAAGGAAGGAAGGAAAAAAGAAAGAGAAAGGAAGGAAGGAAGGAAAAAAGAAAGAGAAAGAGAGGAAGGAAGGAAGTGAAAAAGAGAGAGGGCAGAAGGAAGGTAGGAGGGAGAAAAGAGAAAGAGAGAAAGGAAGGAAGGAAAACAGAGACAGAAAGAGAGAAAGGAAGGAAAAAAGAGAAAAAGAAAGGAAGAAAGGAAAAAAGAGAAAGAGGAAGGAAGGAAGGAAGAGAAAGAAAAGGAAGGAAAAAAGAGAAAGAAAGGAAGGAAGGAAAAAAGAGAGAGAAAGAGGAAGAAAGGAAGGAAGGAAGAAAAAAGAAAGAGAAAGGAAGGAAGGAAGGAAAAAAGAGAGAGAAAGAGAAAGAAAAGAATCTGCACTTGGACAAGATGCGCGCCGCGTGCGTCCATCAAGGTGTGAGACGCGCTGGCCTGTGAAGTAACTGACCTGGGCTTGGCGCGAGCAGAAAGACAGAAGGGGGGTGCTCTGGGTTCCCAGCCGAGGAGAACCGGCACCTGAAAACGACGCGTCGTGGGGCGTGGGTGGGGAAACGGCTGTGGGGACCCTCCGCGAGCCCGCTGGCAAATTCTGCACGTGAGCTGCCATGTATTAAATATCGGCGCATGGAAGCTACGGTTCCTGAATTTTGTGCTTGCTCTGTGGCTTCGGGGGAGCCAGACTGTCCCTGTTCCTGGAAGTAAGGGAAGGATATGTGGGTAAAGGGACACGACAGCGACGGGGACTCCTCAGATGGCTCAGGGCTTCTGACCTGGGAGTGTGAGCGCGTGTGTGTGTAGACGGAGAGAGAAAGGAGGAAAAGGGGGAAAGAGAAAGAGGGAGGGGGGCAGAGAGACAGATGGAGACAAGAGAGGAAGATGGAAAGAGGGAGAAAGGGAGAAGAAGAGGAAAAAGAGGGGAGAAAAGAGAGATGGAAAGGGAGGGAGAGGGAAGCAGATTTGGCCCAAAGGATAGAGCGTCCATCTACCACATGGGAGGCCCAGGGTTCAAACCCCGGGCCTCCTTGACCCGTGTGGAGCTGGCCCATGCGCAGTGCTGATGCGCGCAAGGAGTGCCCTGCCACGCAGGGGTGTCCCCCGCGTAGGGAAGCCCCACGCGCAAGGAGTGCGCCCCGTAAGGAGAGCCGCCCAGCGCGAAAGAAAGTGCAGCCTGTCCAGGAATGGCGCCGCACACACGGAGAGCTGACACAGCAAGATGACGCAACGAAAAGAAACACAGATTCCCAGTGCCACTGACAAGAATGCAAGCAGATACAGAAGAACACACAGCGAGTGGACACAGAGAGCAGACAATGGGGGGTAGGGAGAGAAATAAATTAAAAAAAATAAATGTTTTTTTAAAAAAGAATGGAGGGAGAGAAAAAGAGAGGTAGAAAGAGGGCGAGAGGAAGAGAGAAAGGGAATGAGGCAAACTCGGTGATTCAGGGGAAGGGTATACGGCAGAATTCCTCACCCAGGGACAGTTTGGGCTGTCACAAGTGGCGGTGTCCCTGGCCTCGTTGGGTGGAAGCAAGGAAACTGCTCAGTGCCTGACACTATACAGGATGGACCCCACGACAGAGAATCACCAAGCCCGAAACGTCAGCGGCGCCGCGGTCGAGAAACTCCGGTGTACAGAAATTCTTGGCTCTGTTCTTGTCATCTTCCGTAAGTTTGAAATGATTTCAAAATTTTAAAAAATTCAGTTGGGAAGTGGATGTGGCTCAACCAGTTGGGCGCCCGCCTACCACCCGGGAGGTCCTGGGTTCGGGGTCCAGTGCCCCCTAGAGAAGACGAGTTAGGTTTTGCCTCCTGCCACAACGAGCCGATGCCACAAGCCAGCAGACGCCGCAGCCCGCGGGGAGCAGATGTGGCTCAGGACGCTGGGCACTCGCCTCCCATGTGGGAGGTCCTGGGTTCGAGTCCTGATGCCTCCTGGAGAAGGCGAGCAGACAACGAGCAGAGAGACGAGAGAGCCATCCCGGGGCGGGGGGAATGAATTAAAAAAAAAAAAAGAAAATAAGTAAGTCTCTTAAATTTTTTTTTTTTAATTCAAAAGAAAGATACTCTGGGCAAATCCACAGAGATAAAAAAGCAGATGAGGGAAGCGGATTTGGCTCAACTGATAGGGTGTCCGCCTACCACACGGGAGGTCCAGGGTTCAAACTTGGGGCCTCCTGACTCGTGTGGAGCTGGCCCATGCGCAGTGCTGATGCGCGCAAGGAGTGCCGTACCATGCAGGGGTGTCCCCTGCGTAGGGGAGCCCCACGCGCAAGGAGTGCGCCCCATGAGGAGAGCCGCCCAGCGCGAAAGAAAGTGCAGCCTGCCCAGGAATGGCGCCGCACACACAGAGAGATGATGTAACAAAAAAAGAGACACAGATTCCCGGGGCCGCTGCATAATGCAAGCGGACACAGAAGCACACACAGCGAATGGACACAGAGAGCAGACAACGGGGGGCAGCGGGGAGAGAAATAAATAAAAATAAATCTTTAAAAAACAAAACAAAACAGATGAGCAGTGGCCGGGGGTGTCGGAAGGAGAGAAGTCTGGGGAGCGCGGGGGTTTCCTTTTGGGGCGATCGGCGTGTCGGTGGCTCTGGGCATGCCGGAAGACGCGGATTTTATGGTACGTGAGTGACCTAGCGGTCTTTCCCATTTTTTTAAGAAAAAGAAACGAAACAGAGACTTGCCTGGAGGACACGATGTAGCCCAGCGCGTGGGACACCAGGAGCCGCCCGTGCGTCTGTTCCAGGCGGGCGCACAGCTGGCGCGTCGCCTCCTGCGCGGTGGAGGCCAGCGGCGCGGGCGCGGCGAAGGACGCCCACCTCCGGGCCTCCTCGAAGGCCAGCCTCAGCCGCCCCGGGTGCCCGTCGTCCGGGAGGCTGGCCCACAGCAGGTCGCGCTGCCCGGGGCTCAGCGTCCTCCCGGCGCCGTCCAGCAGCCGCCGCACCATCTCCTGGCCCTCGTCCCCCGCGAGCGGCGTCACCTCCCAGCCGGCGTCGGGGTCCCCCAGCGTCCGCCGCAGCGTGTCCAGGGCCCCGCGCGGGCCCGGCCGGGCCGAGAGCACCAGGTGGACCCTGGAGGGGCAGCGGGCGGGCAGCCACGCCAGGCCCCGGGGCTCCAGCTCGTCCAGCGCGTCCAGCAGGATGACCAGGGACTCGAAGTCCCGGCGCGGCACGGCGTGGAGGAGCGCGTGGAAGAGCTGCGTGGCCCGGTGGTGCGCGGCCAGCGCCTGCGCGGGCGGCGGGGGCAGCCCGAGGGCCAGGCTCAGCTGCAGGCAGAGGCCGCGCACCAGGCCGCGGGCGTCGCGGCTGGCCCGGGACGTCCCCAGCAGCCGCAGGACGGTCACCGTCTTGCGGCCCAGCAGCCCGGCCGCCCGCTCGGCCAGCGCGGCCATCAGCGCCGTCTTCCCGATGCCCGGGGGCCCGAAGAGCACCAGGGGCGCGTGGGGGGCGCCCTCGTCGCGCCGCAGCCGCTGCCCGAGCCGGGCCAGGAGCTCCCCGCGGCCGCAGAAGCCCCGGGCGGCCTCGGCGCCCTGCGCCAGGTGGTGGCCGACGTCCTGCAGGAGCCAGGCCGGGACGTCCCCGCCGGGCGGCGACTCGCGCAGGCTCGCCAGGACCTGGCGGTTGGCCCTGGCCACCAGCTGCTCGCCCAGCTCCCGCAGGTACCTTGCGTGCGCCTTGTTTTTGGGGTTCACCAGGTCGCGGCTCCAGGGCAGGCGATGGGCATGCAGGAGCCCCGGGTGCGCCTGGGCCAGGCGGGCCTTGAGGCCGGCGAGGAGCTGCCGGGCATCCGTGTCCAGGCAGCCGTCGGGCAGCCGGTCCACCAGCGGGAGGGCGCAGTCCTCCAGCACGTGCTTCTCCAGGTCCGGGATCTCGCGCAGGAAGACGGTGGCGCCCCCGGCGGCGTCGGGCGCGCTCAGCAGGCCGCGCTCCAGCTCCCAGGCGAAGACTGTGGGGGGGGGGCAGAGGACGGAGGGGCGGTGGGCGCACGACCTCGATAAACCGCCCTGACGACGAGCAGCAGAGGGGAGCGCACGTGGCTCGACGGGTCGAGCACCCGCCTACCACATGGGAGGTCCAGGGTTCAAACCCTGGGCCTCCTTGACCCGTGTGGAGCTGGCCCATGCGCAGTGCTGATGCGCGCAAGGGGTGCCCTGCCTCGCAGGGGTGTCCCAGCGTCGGGGAGCCCCACGCACAAGGAGTGCGCCCCGTAAGGAGAGCCACCAAGCGCGAAAGAAAGTGCAGCCTGCCCAGGAATGGTGCTGCCCACACGGAGAGCTGACACAGCAAGATGATGCAACAAAAAGAAACACAGATTCCCAGTACTGCTGACAACAACAGAAGCGGACACAGAAGAAGACGAAGCAAATAGACACAGAGAACAGATAGAACAGAGAACAGGGCCAGCAGGGGAAATAAATAAAATAAATCTTTTAAAAAAAGGAAAAAAAAGAAGACAACCAGCCAATCAAGTAGGGGAATGGGGACCAAGGAGTAGTACACAGCCGTAAAAAGGGGCGACGGTGGGGAGGATTCTCGGGGGCCGCCAGATGCCAAATGACAAATCTCGTACGACCTCGTGCGCATGAAATAACCAGAATAGGTGGATTCGCAGAATTTGAAATTAGAATGCACGAAGTTGTGATTTTACCAAAAGCTGTCGATTCTATGCTGTGGATGGACTGTATGTTGGGCGAATACATCTCAATAAAACTGCTTAAAAAATAAATAGGAAGCGTCCACGTACCTTATAAGGAGGTCCAGGGTTCAAACCCCGGGCCTCCTTGACCCGTGTGGAGCTGGCCCATGCGCAGTGCTGATGCGCGCAAGGAGTGCCCTGCCACGCAGGGGTGTCCCCCGCGTAGGGGAGCCCCACGTGCAAGGAGTGCACCCCGTAAGGAGAGCCGCCCAGCGCGAAAGAAAGTGCAGCCTGCCCAGGAATGGCGCCGCACACACGGAGAGCTGACACAGCGAGATGATGCAAAAAAAAAAAAGCGAAAAATAAATAAACAAATATGCAAAAATAGCCAGAAGTAGCAGCCGTGTACAGCAGGGAAGCATAGAGAGATTGAGGTGAGGGGTTTTCTTGTTTGTCTGGTTTTTGTTTATTTTTATTCCTGAATGAAAATGCTCTAATAACGTTGGAAGTGATGAACGCACCGCTCTGTGATTATACCTCTGATTGTACACTTTGGGGGAAATGGATGCTTTAGGCTTGCGCGTCGATAAAACTGATGTATTTTTTAAAAAGAAATTAGGAGGCAGGGAACGGGTGGACACTTTGGCTGGGTTGTATGGTATGTGAATATACCTTGATAAAATGCTTCAACAAAATTTTAAAAAAGAATGCAGGTAAACGGGGGCGGGGCGGGGCCGGGGCGTGTGAGCTCAACGTTGTCAGTGGAATGAACGCCACCCAGTCCGACCCTTGGAAGTGGCGAAAATGGGAAATTTTACCTTGTATGGGGGGTGCCACCATGACATTTGAAAAAAACTCGATTAAACGGTAAATTTTGCGTTTTATATATAGAGGCAGCCAGGATAAAATTGTTTGAAAAAGAAAGAAGAACGCAGAGGGATGCTGTGGCAGTTTGATATAGTTATGAATTCCAAAAGTAGATACTGGATTGTGTTTGTGACCTGGGCTGTACCTGGGTGTGACTGAGTCATGATCGGGGCTTTGATTGGGCCACGGCTAATGGATGTTGCGTCACCGCCCCTTGGTGGGTGGGGACTCACAGATAAAAGGCAGAGTTGAGGACTTTTAATGTTGGAGTTTGATGCTGAAGCCTTAAGCTGGAGCCTGGGAAGTCAGCTCCCAGAGGAAAGAGAAGCCAGACCCTGGAAGGAGGGACCCTGAGCCCAGAGAGAAGCCGGACCCTGGAAGGGGGGACCCTGAGCCCAGAGAGAAGCCAGACCCTGAAAGGGAGGGACCCTGAGGCCAGAGAGAAGCCAGACCCTGGAAGGAGGGACCCTGAGCCCAGAGAGAAGCCGGACCCTGGAAGGAGGGACCCTGAGCCCAGAGAGAAGCCAGACCCTGGAAGGGGGGACCCTGAGCCCAGAGAGAAGCCAGACCCTGGAAGGAGGGACCCTGAGCCCAGAGAGAAGCCGGACCCTGGAAGGAGGGACCCTGAGCCCAGAGAGAAGCCGGACCCTGAAAGGGAGGGACCCTGAGGCCAGAGAGAAGCCGGACCCTGGAAGGAGGGACCCTGAGCCCAGAGAGAAGCCAGAGCCTGGAAGGGAGGGACCCTGAGCCCAGAGAGAAGCCAGACCCTGGAAGGGAGGGACCCTGAGCCCAGAGAGAAGCCAGACCCTGGAAGGAGGGACCCTGAGCCCAGAGAGAAGCCGGACCCTGGAAGGGAGGGACCCTGAGCCCAGAGAGAAGCCGGACCCTGGGAGGAGGGACCCTGAGCCCAGAGAGAAGCCGGACCCTGGAAGGAGGGACCCTGAGCCCAGAGAGAAGCCGGACCCTGGAAGGAGGGACCCTGAGCCCAGAGAGAAGCCAGACCCTGGAAGAGAGGAGCCCTGAACCCAAAGAGAAGCCAGACCCTGGAAGGAGGGACCCTGAGCCCAGAGAGAAGCCGGACCCTGGAAGGAGGAGCCCAGGAAGCCTGAGCCCGCGCAGACGTCGGCCACCATCTTGTTGCAACACGTGACAATAGACTTTGGTGAGGGAAGTAACTTATGCTTTAGGGCCTGGTGTCTGTAAGCTCCTACCCCAAATAAATACTCTTTATAAAAACCAACCAGTTTCTGGTATTTTGCATCAGTGCCCCTCTGGCTGACTAACACAGATGAGAAGAGAGTGGGGCCACTGGCCCGAGCAGGGTGACCCAGGACACGTGTTTAAGGGGGAAAGTCGTTCTCAGACTAAACTGTGGCATCGTGTCACCTGGAGGCTCGTGGAACGCCAGGGGGATTTTGATCCTGCAGGCCTGGGTGGACCCCTGCATCTGACTTTTCAACGGGCGTCCAGGGGCCGCTGGGGCCGCAGCACCCCCTGGCGTGGGTGACACAGGCAGTGAGAAGATTCCCCACCCGAGAGCCACTTCACCCTCTTGGTAAGTTAAACATAGAGTCACCAGGGGCCAGGCAACCCCGCTCCTAGCTCTAACCCCCCAAACCAAAAACACGCGTGCACGCCAATGCGTGCCTGCGCGTGTTCACGTCAGCCAACGCCGGACGCAGCCCCATCGCCCACCCCCGGGGGACGGAGAAACACGACGCAGGAAACCCACGCGACGGAATAGTACGCAGCCTCGAACAAGGGCGAAGGGTCCATTCGCGCCTCGACAGCGACGGGCCTGAGAGAGGCCAGACCCCGAGGCCACCTGTGGCTGATTCCACTGATAGGAAAGATCTAGAACAGGTAAAGCCATAGACAGAAAGCAGGTGGCTGGGGGGCCAGAGGCCGGAGGGAAGCGGGGTGGGGGTGGCTGCTAATGGACTCAGGATCTGTTTCCAGGATAATGAGAATATTCCAGAACAGGTTGGAGGTGATTCGAGACTGCGAATGCCCTAAATGCCGCTGGATGCTCACTTTAAAACGGTCACGTTTACGTGGCGCGAGTGTCCCTTTGATTTTTAAAAAGGCACCGGGAGCACGGTTTGGGGTGCCTCCGACAGGCACTCGTTCAGCACCTGTTTATCAAGCTCCTCGTTGGGCAAGCTCCGCTCCTTCGGTAATTTTTTTTTTTCTGAGGTGCCGGGGCCGGGAATCGAACCCGGGACCTCGCCCTCGGGAAGCCAGTGTTCAGCCACGGAGCCACGCCTGCACCCCCGCGGCTCTGCTCTGGCCCTGGGATCCAACGGGGAACAAAACCCTGGGGCAGGACGGGCGGTCTCATCGAATAAAGGGACAGAAGGACGGATCGACGGGCCGGTCGTCCAGGCAGAGCCAGGGCGAGATCGAGCCTGGGGGAAAACCTCAAAGGCAGAGTCCGGGGATTTGGGGAGGCCAGAGGCGTCCCAAGCGTTGGAAAGCTGCGCATCTCCTTAAGCAAGAGGTGGGCACGCTCTTTCTGCCAAGGGCCGGAGAGTTCATCCTTTCGGCTTTGCCGGCTGGCCTCCGCCGCAACTCAACCCTGCCACTGTAGCGCCAACGCGGGACTGAACGAAGGGGAGGGGCCGTGTGCCGATAAAACTTTATTTACAACAACGGGCCGGGGGCCTGATTGCACATGCGGGCTCAGTTTGGCCGAGCTCTGTCGGCTCCCAAGGAGAAGCCGGCGTGGGACGCGCGGCGGCCGACCTGAGGAGGCCGTGCTTTCCAGAGCCAAGTGACCACCCCAGCTTCTCCTCATTGGGACCCGTTGTTTTGGGACAAGCCGAGGGGCTGTTTTTTGGTGACGTCTCCGGGCTCAGCGGAGGCTCGGTGGCTCTGTGCACTGAGAGAGCATGTCAGGCCCTGGCGGGGAGGGCTCAGTGGCAGAATCAACCCAAGGCCACCGGCTGACTTCCACCTCCCCGAGAATGATGGTCAGGGGTGAAAGCAAGGGACGGTCCCAATATGGGACGGTTATGGGTGTGTTTGGGTGTGGACCCGCTCAGAGCATCCTCTGTGCCACCTGCCAGCTGTGTGACCCGGGACAAGGCACTCCACCTCTCTGGGCTCACTGCCTGTGACGGGGCCACCCGGGATGAGGAACGTCTGTGGAACAGTGCCCGTGGGTAGCTGAGCACTCGCGGGATAAGAGAAGCTCATCTCAAAGGGCTGCAGGCTTGGGAGTGACCCAGAGGTCCATCAGAGGGTGGAGGGATGAGCCAAGTGTGCCCCATCTTTGCAATGGAATATTATACAACTCTGAAAAGGAGCGGCGTCCCGAGGCCTGTGTCGACGTGCACGAACCGCGAGAAAATTACCTCTGAGAACGCAAAGTCGGACACGAAAGGCCAGCTACCGTAGGACTCTGTTTACATGAAATGTCCAGAACAGGGAGGTATAGGGACAGAAAGCAGAGTCGGGGGTGGCAGCATTTTGATATTATTTATGAATTTCAAAAAGAAATATCGATTATGTTTGTACACTGGTCTGTTCCTCTGGGCGTGGTAACCCTTTAATTGTGTTAGAGTCAGCCGAGCCATCTGATTAAATTATGTCAAGATTAGGGCTCTGATTCCACGTCATTAGAGTGAGACTCAGCGTCGAGTCCCAGCCCCCTTTGGTCTGGTAAAACCGACTTTCACACGGAAGCGGACACACACAGAAGCAGATAAGTGAGAAAAGACAGAAAAGGTGCCATGAGGCATGGCAGAGGCCCCGGGAAGAGAGATGAGCCTGATAGTCTACAGCTGACCTTGTGAAGAGACCAGAGAAGCTGAGACGGGAAAGAAACGAGCCCCAGGAGAGAGACGAGCCTCCTGCCAGCCTACAGCAGAGGTGGGAAGAAGCTGGGACCACGGAGCCTTAGAAGGAAGAGGAAGGCTGGACCCTCGCAGACGTCGCCCGCCATCTTGCTTTGACCCGTGGCCAATGGCTTTGGGTGAGGAAGTACCTCTTACGGTACCTTGAGTTGGACTCTGTAGGGCCTTGTAACTGTGAGCTTCTACCCCAAATGAATACTCTTTATAAAAGCCAACAGAGTTCTGGTACTTTGCGTTAGCGCCCCATGGGCTGACTGATACAGGGGTGCTCGGGCTGGGGCAGGGGCACTATAGAAGGTGAGAGAATGGGGCTTCTCTTGGACGTAAGGAAATGCTCTGGAATTGTCTGAGGTTGTCCCCATCTGTGAATGGATTCCAAATATATATGTAAATGGATTCCAGATATATATGTATATACACACACTCTGTGTACACTATATAGTACATACTATATAGTGTATATAAATATATGCTATATATACTATATAAATATATATACACCATACATATACACACACTGTGCTATGTTTTATATAGTATATATAATGCATGTACCCTATATACCACATACAAATATATATGCTATATATTATATGCTAAAGAGTATATATGAACATATACTATGTATTCTGCATACACTATGTGAGTATATCTGCATTATTTATAAATAGATATACATTCTATGCTATATGTTACATAGTATACATAAATATGCATACACTTGTACTATATACAATTACATTCTATATACACACACTGTGTATTATATATTATACAGTGTGTATAAATATATACTATATATGCTATATACACTATATAAGTATATATGCACTATTTATACATAGATACACACCTATGCTATATATTATATATGACTACGAATATATACAAATATCTATGCTATGTATGCAAGCTATGTATAAAAACATATACTCTATATGTAAATATCTATACCATACATACACACAATACATCTACTAAAAGCCACTGGGCTGTAGATTTCACTGGGTGAGAGGTGTGGTCTATGAGTTAGCTCTGTAGGCTTCACTGGTGAATGGTGTGTGAGCTAGCTCTGTAGGCTACGTTGGGAGAATGGCGTGGTGTGTGAGTTAGATCTATAGCCTTTGTTGGATGAATGGTGTGGTCTGTGAGTTAGATCTACAGCCTTCATTGGGTGAATGGCATGGTCTGTGAGTAGAGCTGTAGGCTACGTTGGGTGAATGCATGGTCTTGAGTTAGCTCTGTAGGCTACACTGGGTGAATGCATGGTCTTGAGTTAGCTCTGTAGGCTACGTTGGGTGAATGCATGGTCTTGAGTTAGCTCTGTAGGCTATGTTGGGTGAATGCATGGTCTTGAGTTAGCTCTGTAGGCTACGTTGGGTGAATGCATGGTCTTGAGTTAGCTCTGTAGGCTACGTTGGGTGAATGCATGGTCTTGAGTTAGCTCTGTAGGCTACACTGGGTGAATGCATGGTCTTGAGTTAGCTCTGTAGGCTACACTGGGTGAATGCATGGTCTTGAGTTAGCTCTGTAGGCTACACTGGGTGAATGCATGGTCTTGAGTTAGCTCTGTAGGCTACGTTGGGTGAATGCATGGTCTTGAGTTAGCTCTGCAGGCTACACTGGGTGAATGCATGGTCTTGAGTTAGCTCTGTAGGCTACACTGGGTGAATGGCATGGTCTGTGAGTAGAGCTGTAGGCTACGTTGGGTGAATGCATGGTCTTGAGTTAGCTCTGTAGGCTACGTTGGGTGGACGCATCGTCTTGAGTTAGCTCTGTAGGCTACGTTGGGTGAACGCATGGTCTTGAGTTAGCTCTGTAGGCTACGTTGGGTGAATGCATGGTCTTGAGTTAGCTCTGTAGGCTACGTTGGGTGAATGCATCGTCTTGAGTTAGCTCTGTAGGCTACGTTGGGTGAATGCATCGTCTTGAGTTAGCTCTGTAGGCTACGTTGGGTGAATGCATGGTCTTGAGTTAGCTCTGTAGGCTACGTTGGGTGGATGCATGGTCTTGAGTTAGCTCTGTAGGCTACGTTGGGTGAATGCATGGTCTTGAGTTAGCTCTGTAGGCTACACTGGGTGAATGCATGGTCTTGAGTTAGCTCTGTAGGCTACGTTGGGTGAATGCATTGTCTTGAGTTAGCTCTGTAGGCTATGTTGGGTGAATGCATCGTCTTGAGTTAGCTCTGTAGGCTACGTTGGGTGAATGCATCGTCTTGAGTTAGCTCTGTAGGCTATGCTGGGTGAATGCATGGTCTTGAGTTAGCTCTGCAGGCTACATTGGGTGAATGCATGGTCTTGAGTTAGCTCTGCAGGCTATGTTGGGTGAATGGTGTGGTTTATGAGTTAGATCTCAAATAAAGCTGTGCAACAAAAGAGAGTGCAGACAGTGTGACTTCATCTTACATGACATTCTTGAAACAAAATTACAGAGATGGAGAAGGGATTAGTGGCGGCCAGGAGTCAGGGACTGGGGGTAAGGGTTGAGGGTGGCCACAGCGGGTTAGCGTGAGGGGTCTTTGTGGAGAGTGTCAATTCTGAATCTTAGTCTCTCTTGCAGGCAGGGACTAGCTCCCTGGGACGTGGGGGGCTGTGATGGGGGAAAGGCATCTCGCTTCGCAGGTGTCCCCCAAAGTGCTACACCTGGCCTAACCTGCAGCAAATGGCAGAGGAAGCCAGGGTGGGGGCAGTTCTACAAAACACCTGCCCAGCCCTCTAAAAAAATGCCGAGGGCGGGAAAAACCCGGAAAAACCCAAGGGGTCCTGGAAGGACCCTGGACCAGAGAAGAACATTCGTAGGAAACCTGGGGACGCCTGAGGAAGCCTGGACGTAGTTCATGGTCATGGACCACCTCCCCAGTTTTGGCAAGGACCCTGTGCTCCTGGGAGAGGCTGACCCTGAGAAGCTGCGCTCTCTCTGCTCCTTTTCTGCCAATCTCAAATTTTTCCAAAATACAAAGGTCATTTTTCAAAAGTTGCTACGTCATTACTAGAATTAATATGTATGTGTGTGAGGCTTACGGATCTATATATTAGTAATAAAATCAGTATGCTATTAATAGAAATCAATATATTTGATATATTTAAATTAATGCGTTAAATATCCTCATTATAGGAATTAATACATTTAGTCGGTTGAGAATATAAATTCACATATTTGAGAGGGTGGAAGTATAAATGCATCTAATTAATGGTGATAATATAAGTTCACATATTAAGCTGTGAATATAAATTCAAATATTTAAAGTGTTGGAAGTATGAATTCACATATTTAATATGTTGATAATATTATTAGCATAATATGTTTATAATATAAATTCATATATTTAATATGTTGAAAATATAAATTAACATTGATATCCTGAAAGTATAAATCCATATATTTAAAATATTGATAATATAAATTCACATATTTAAAGTTTGAAAATATACATTCAAAAATTTAATGTTTTGATGGGACCTCATATATATATTTTTTAATGTTATATTATTACAAAGTCAATAAAAAAAACAAAAACAAAAACAGATGGTGTAGATAAAATGATGTCCTGAATGTACTGTATCCTATGAGTCTAATGTATTTTTTGCCTTAAAAAAAAAAAATTTAATGTTTTGGAAGTATAAATTCACATATTTAATGTGTTGATAATAGAAACTAGTATAATTAATGTGTTTATAATATAAATCCATATATTTAATGTGCTGAAAATGGAAATTCATGTATTAGATACGCTGAAAGTGTAAATCCATTTATTTAATATGTTGATCATATAAATTCGAGTATTTAACTGTTGAAACTGTAAATGCAAATATTTAATGTTTTGGAATTAGAAATTCACCTCTTTAATATGTCGATAATATAAATCAGTGTTTACAACATCATTTCACAAATTTGATTTGTTGGCAATATAGATTGGTATGTTGACTCTTTTGGTAATATAAACGGACATTAATAATCCACAAATTGACCTATTAATAACCCAAGCGATAATAAAACTGATTTCGCCCCTGGCAGCACAGAGGGAAAAGACCGGATCTTGCTCTTCTAGAAAATTCCGGCAGCTGGCATGGAAATGGACGGGGTGGGGGTGAGGCTCGATGAGGGTGAGGCTGGGGGTGGGAAGGGGCTCTGGACCCCCAGAAAGAAGTTTTCAGTAGATAGAACTACATGCACGGAGAGCTGGCAGGCAAACTCAGGTGGTCACGAGTTCGAATCTCTGCTCTGCCCCTTCGACAAACGAGACCCCTCCTTTCCGAGCCTCAGTTTCCCCATCAGCAGCAGGTGCGGCGAGGCCCGACAACTCCCACCAGAGGCAGTGAGCATGCAGGACGCCCGGGCCAGGTAGGGTGGGCTAACTCTTGCCAGCTTTTGCCTGAGACCCAGCTGGGAATCCCTGAGCCACAAGGGAACCGGGCCGGCTGGTCAACCCCATGACACGGACCCCAAGGCCAGGCATCCCTGTGGGAAAAGAGGGGGTGCCTGGGAGCCGAGCTCAAGGCAACTTGTCCAGCTTGGAGGATTAAACCACATAGTTCAGAACAGGGGGGGTATAGGGAAACAGATGTGGCTCAAGCAATTGGGCTCCTGCCTACCATACAGTAGGTCCAGGGTTCAAGGCCCAGGGCCTTCTGGTGAGGGCGAGCTGGCCCACGCAGAGTGCTGGCCCATGGGGGAAAGCCACCCCGCACAGGAGTGCCCCCCTGCGTGGGAATGCCACCCAGCACGGGAAAGCTGTACCAAGCAGGGGTGCTGGCTGATGCGGAGAGCTTGTGCAGCCAGATGACGCAACGAGAGACACAAAGAAGAGACAATAAGAAGACGTAGCAGGGAAATGGATGTGGCTCAATGGATAGAGCGTCCGCCTACCACATGGGAGGTCCAGGGTTCAAACCCCAGGCCTCCTGGCCCGTGTGATGAGCTGGCCCACGTGCAGTGCTGACGCGCGCAAGGAGTGCCCTGCCACACAGGGGTGTCCCCCGTGTAGGGGAGTGCCACGCGCAAGGAGCGCACCCCATAAGGAGAGCCGCCCCACGCAAAAAAAGCGCAGCCCTCCCAGGAGTGGCGCTGCACACACAGAGAGCTGACGCAGCAAGATGACGCAGCAAAAAGAGACACAGATTCCCTGTGCAGCTGACAAGAATGCAAGTGGACACAGAAGAACACACAGCGAGTGGACACAGAGAGCAGACAACAGGTGGGAAGGGGAGAGAAATATATAATGCAAATCTTTAAAAATTATATATATATATATGATGTAGCAGAACAGGGAGTGGAGGGCGCAAGAGAGTGAGCGCCTCTCTCCCACTCTGGAAGGTCCCAGGATCGGTTCCCGGAGCCGCCTAATGAGAAGACAACAGACACAGAAGAACACACAGAGAGTGGGCACAGAGAGCAGACAACGGGGGGAATGGGGGAGGGGAGATTAAATTTCAAAATCTTTAAAAAAATAAAAGAGCAGGGGGATGGGATCAGGAGCTCGGATGGTTTTGGATTTGCATAAGTGCCGAGTGTTGCGTTTTTGCAACGCGGGGGCGCCCGTCGCGCCGGCGTCCTTCCTGGGCCCCCGGGGAGCCCCGCAGCCTCACCTGACCGGTGGTAGCGGTTCCACTGCTCCTGGGAGATGAGCCCCAGCCTCCAGGCCTCCTGGGCCCCCGAGCGCAGGACGGAGGCGAGGCTGGCCTCCTCGGGCCCCGGGGACTCCCCGGGACCCGGGCCCTGCAGCACGTACGCGGGGGGCACGGCGTTCTCGTCCTTCCGGAAGTGCCGGGTCACCAGCTCCAGGTCTCGCGGCCGGGCGGTCAGCTGGGCCCTCAGCGCCTCCCACTCCGTCTCCTCGATCAGCGGGGGGACGGGGCAGGGTCCGTACTGGTCACCCAGGAGGGCCTGGCACAGAGGGGATGGAGAGAGAGGGGCGCGGGCTCAAACCTCGGCCCGTGTGCCCGTGGGGTGGGGGTGGGTGGGTGCAGGGGCCCCTAAACGTAGACCCGGTGAGCTCGCAGCAATAATTATGCTCAGAAGCGCGGGATGTACCGTCGCCCGTCACCTGCGCGCAGAGCTGGGCCGTGGGATAAGTTTTGATTCCGAAGGAGCGGCAAGCATCACGGAATCTTCTAGGCCGGGGCAGTCCCTAGCACAGGCTGAACATTTGGCCCCAAAGATATGCAGGCTCGGCTCCCTTGGATGGTCAGCTGAGGCGGGCCAAGGGCCAGCGGGTGGGACTGAGGGAAGGCTCTGGAGCGGGGAGCTCACCCTGGGTCCCCAAATGCAACCTCGAGTCTCCTTATGCAGGGAGGTTTGACGGGTGGGAGAGGAGAAGGCTGTGAGATGGGGGTCAAGGTGGGAGTGAGGTGGTCCCAAAACCTGAATGAGGACAGGACGGAGGCACCCCCAGACCTTCTGGAGGAGGCACGACCTTAGAACTTCCGGTCTCCGGAGCCGTGAGCGAATACGTTCTCGTCATTTTAAGCCACCTGGAGAAGCGGACGTGGCTCAACACATAGGGCATCTGCCTACTACGTGAAGGGGCCTCCTTGACCGTGTGGAGCTGGCCATGCGCAGTGCTGATGCGCGCAAAGAGTGTCGTGCCACGCAGGGGTGTCCCCCGCGTAGGGGAGCCCCACGCGCAAGGAGTGCACCCGTAAGGAGAGCCGCCCAGCGCGAAAGAAAGCGCAGCCTGCCCAGGAATGGCACACACGGAGAGCTGACGCAGCAAGGTGACACAACAAAGAGACACAGATTCCCAGCGACAACAATGCAAGTGGCCAAAAAGAACACACAGCTAATGGACACAGAGAGCAGACAACAGGGGAGAAGGGGAGAGAAATAAATTAAAAAAACAAAAAACATGTTTTTTTTTTAAAAAAGAAAGGTATGCCACCCAGTTTGCGGTCGTGTGTTACAGCAGCTGCAGGAAACCGGCACGTGCCCTCGTTTTACCTACGTGGACCCTGCAGCTCAGAGCTGGCCTCCGGAGTCCTGCTTCCACAGCAACCTGGGAACTAGTTCAGATTAAGGTGAGGCGAGCGAGGAAAGGACATGCAAAGGCAGGGTGGTGTCTGTCTTGTTTAGAATTTGGATCTATGTTGCTCGGCCCAGACGTCTCGGCTCGATGTCGAGCTTTTAACGCCTCGCTTACGGCACGCATCTTGACGACGGAGCTGCCGGGCCGCTCCTTAAAATTTGCACTGGAGGCGATGCCTCGCTCGCCTCACCCTAACCCCAGCCCCGCCAGGGGCCAGCCGAGCGGCGGGAAGTTTGTGGAACTCCAAGGCTCCCTCTCTCCTCGTGAGGCAAGGACACCGAGGACCGGGATGGAAAAGAGCTGGGTCCGCGGTCAAGGGACGGTTTTGGGGCCATCGGGGGGACCGGAAGCCGGGGTGCAGTTTCCGTGTTCCAAGCTCCAACAAGGACCCGGGGCCCTGGTCTCCGTCCCCTCCCTCTTGGACCTGGGCCGGACATCTGCGTGCGATTTGCGCCGTGGAAAGCTGCAGGGCGAGCGTGGGACAGACGCGGGCAGTGGACGCCATCGTGAGGACGTGGGCATCGGGCGGCAGGAGGAGACACGAGAAGAGGGTTCCTGGGCCGAGAGGAAAGCGTGTGCAAGGGTCCCGGGGCAGAGCGAGCGGGGGGCTGCGGCGCCGACATCTGGGGGTGCTGAGAAGCGATCGCCCCCCACGGGCGAGAGTCTAGAGGCCACCGTCTCGGTTCCCGAGGCCGCGTCACAAATTTCTCCGGACAGCGGTCATCCCTCCCCCGCTTCTTTGGGTCGTTCCAGAATCTTCCCCGGTGCGTCTGGGAGGATGGGGATTTGAAGAGGCAGGTGGGAAGCCGGGGCTGGCAGATTGGAAACGGGGCACCCCGCGCCCGTCCTTTGGGAGAAGGAGCCAGGCGGTGGAAACGTTCGAAATCGGGGCCAGGGAGACAGAAGGAGCTTGTGAGAGGGGAGCCACGGAGGAGCGGCCCCGGGAGCTCCGGAGAGGAGGGGCCGGGGCGGCTGGTGGCCCGAGGGACGAGAGCCTCTAAAAGGACGCGCTTAGGGGAAGCTAATGACTTGTTTACCTGGGAGACGGCTCCCCCGGGGCCCCCTCGGAGAGTCCCCCAAAGCAGAGCGCTTGCGGGAGAAGGACGCCGCCAGCCCCCGTGGAGGAAGAGGCTGGTTTCGGGCAAAGCGGGAAGTTGGGGGCTCGCCAAGGTACCCACGGAGCCAGGTCTCCGGGCCAATCGGGGGTCCCTCTCCAGTCCCCCAAGCCACCCGGAAACCACACGGTCCTTTCCACGGCCCGCCTTCGGGGCGCAAAACCCAACGCCTCCTGGAGTTCTTCGTCTCTGTCTTATCCAGGGGCCCCCTCAATTTTTTGGTTTTCTCCCTTTCTTTGAAATGCAACCAAGCAATGGTCATGCTCCTTAGGAAAATCAGGGTAGAAGACTGAAAAAGAAAACCACGGAGAGATACCCAGTACGGGAGGTGGTGGCCGTCAAATACGAGAACCTATTTGAAAACCACCAGAATGAAAAGGGAGCAGAGCTGGAATATTATCCAGCGGTAAAAAAGGATGGCATTCCGTACACGCCACAGCCTGGATGGACCTTGAAGACGTGATGCTAAATGAAAGAAGCCAGGCCCAAAGGACAGATGGCATCTGATTCCACTTACAAGAAACTTCTAGGGAAGTGGACGTGGCTTGATGGATAGGGTGTCCGCCTACCACATGGGAAGTCCAGGGTTCAAACCCCGGGCCTCCTTGACCTGTGTGGAGCTGGCCCATGCTCAGTGCTGATGCGCACAAGGAGTGCCCTGCCATGCTGGGGTGTCCCCCGCGTAGGGGAGCCCCACGCGCAAGGAGTGCCCCCCGTAAGGAGAGCCGCCCAGCGCGAAAGAAAGCGCAGCCTGCCCAGGAATGGCGCCGCACACACGGAGAGCTGACGCAGCAAGGTGACACAACAAAGAGACACAGATTCCCGGTGCAAGAGGACAGAAGAACAAACAGTGAATGGACACAGAGAGCAGTCAGGGGTGGGGGAAGAGAAAAATAAAAATAAAAAAATAAATCTTTAAAAAATAAACAATAAACATAGGCAGTGGCTGGATTTGGCCCCTGGGCTGTACTTTACTGACCCCTGCTCTAGGATTTGTGAGGCAAAAGGTGTTAGAGCTTGGATGTTTCCAGAACATGGTGGTAGAATAAAGCAAGAATCTGGAATACCACTCCACAAAAATAGCCCGAAACAGTTAACTGTGGGATGTGGATTGTTTTGAAGACAGACAGAGTAACGTTTGGAGGTGACGAGAGGGAATGCGGGGATATAAGAAATTTGGCCTTGCTAGGATGAGAGGGGACACAGGGGGGAAATATTCCCCCAACCCTGTGGGTGTCCACCTTCTCTAAGGCTTCCCGGGACCCCAGACTTCTCCAGATGTGAAAATGGGGCAGGAAAGCCGGGGGAAGGTCCAGCTCAAATTCTAAAATCCATTCTGTCTCCAGTAGGCTACTCTCCACCTCGCGAGTTCTACAATGGACTGCTAATGCCTGGATCCCAGGCAGCTCGGAGGTCGATTAGTGATGTCTGCCTCGGGCAGGCTATGAGGGCAGGGTATGATAGCCAAAGTGCCCCCCACTGCTGGGGGAGGGGCCGGGGAACCGGGGCCACTTGACGGGGACAAGGAGTAAGGGCCGAGCCATCCCTCCCGAGAGAGACTCACGACAAAAGACGGCCCGATGGACGTTTTCTGGCACCGGTCGATCTCCTCCAGGCAGATGTCCGCGGTGAGGTGTTCCGTGGCCTCGGCGCTCCGGAGACCCCACCTGAGGTCAACGACCTGGGGATACAAGCCGTGGGGGTGTCAGGGAGGGGAAGCCACCGGCCGATGATCTGTCAACTCCCTTTGGTGGAGGCGGGAAGTTTCTTCCGATAACTTTCGACAGCCTCTCCGAAAAGGCGGTGTCTGAACGAAAAAGGTCCGCAGCGCTCCCCCCAGGCGCCGGAAGTTGGGAAAACCCAAGTGTCCAATGCCCAGGGAAAATGGATAAACAACGTGGTCCAGCCGGATGCTAGAATATTCCACCACAGAGCGGGACGGAGCTCGACTCACGCTCCAACGTGGACGAACCGCGAAAACGGGCTGCCGAGGGAGAGAAGCCAGGCTCAGAGGCCACGTATTTCAGGACGGCGCAGGAAAGAGCCAGAATAGGCTCACCCTTAGAGACAGAGCCGAGCAGAGGCTGCCGGAGGCTGGCTGGGGGGGACCTGGGGGGTTATTCCAGCTTCCATTTGGGGGCGATGAGAACGTTTTGCTCATGGATGATGGCGATCGTTGCGAACGGGGCGAATCGTACGCTTAAAAAATAGCTAAAATAGCACGTTAGGTGTTCTCGGTGTATTCGCGCAATATAATTTAAAGATAATAATAAATAAATAGATGGGGAGCAGATGTAGCTCTGTGGTTGAGCGCCTGCTTTGCACGGATGAGGTCCTGAGTTCGAACTCTGCAGAAAATAAAAAATAGAAAGGGCAGGATCGAAACCCACAGCCCGCGTTTCTTTGTGGGGAAAGCGTCTGATGGACCCAGGCTGGGGGTGTCCTGTGGGAAAACGGGCCAGGCCTCCTCCTGCCCCCCCAAGGTCACGTGACAGGACAGCAAAAGGGGAGGGGGTCGCGCAGATGGTTCCCTGGGGCAGAGGGGGAGGTGGACGGGAGAACTGGTCGACCCCCGAGGAAGTCCGGTGTTCGATAAACCGCTTGGGCCACTGTCCGGTTTGGACGAACTTGCCGTTGTGACATCAGCCGTTAGCAGCAAGGGGGGGCAGAGGGGACCCCCTGTCCCGCCTGGCCCCCTTTTCTGCACCTTCCAAAATCATTCCCCAAAAGAGCTGCTCGACAAACAAGATTTTTTTTTTTAAATGTCAACCCCGAGCTGTGACCATTTGCCAACGGCTCCTTCGCGAACGCCCGCTGGCAGCGCGCTCTGCGGAGGTGGCTGTCGCGCTGGGCCCCAGATGGACCCGGCAGCGTCGCCCTGGCAACCGCACGCCCACAGGCCCCTGCCAGCCCGAGGGGAAGCCGGGAAGCCTGGCCCGGGGCCAGGGGGCCGAGCTGACCCCGCGGGCGGCCGGGGTGAGGGGCGGACGAAGCGGGGACCCCACGCCCCCCTAAATTCCTTCTCCTGCCGAGAACGCAAAGAATCTTCCCGAGAAAGGAGAACGTGGGACCAGAGGGCAGAGGAGCTGAGCGCCGCGTGGCAGGGGCAGGGCGGCCGGGCTGGGAAGGACGAGGGTTCAAGGCTAGCCCCGGTGGGAGATTTCACCTCCCGGCTGCAGAGGCGCAGGGGGGTGACTCGCCAAAACCGGGCGCCCCCCGTCTTTCCCTTTGGGCCCCTCGAGATCGAGCCAGCGACCGATGGCTGTTGGGGGACAGAGTCGGATTTTCCGGGGTGGCTTTTCCTTCTGAGTCGCGTGTGAAAGAACGGCCTCTCTGACACCTCCACAGGGACGACGCGACGCCGGGAGGGTCTGAGTGGCCGGTGGGCGGGCTCTGGGGAAACTGAGGCTCCAGAGATGCCCCGGCAGCTCCGCGTGGAGACGCGGGGGCCGGCGCAGCCCACCCGGGTGCCAGGGCGGGAGATGGCGCAGTCAGGGGCCCACGGCAGGTGCACGACGGGCGCCGCAGGAAGGGGCACGTCCCACCTCCGCCCGTACCCCGATATCCCGCTGCCCTCTCATACTCTGCACTGAGGCTGCTCCACTGACCCCCCCCTCCCTCGGACAGGACGGAAAATTTTTTTAAAAAAGGGAAGGTGGATAAGGGACACACCTGAGGTCAGGGCACCTGAGAGGCAGAGGTGAGCTGGGTTCTGGAACCCGCCAGGCAGGCTGGGGTCCCCGCACCCCTAAACCCTCCACCTGCCTTTTTCCGGCCCCAAAGACCTGGCGCCGGGACCCGCGACAGCGTCTGCAAGGCCCGGGGTGCGGGAGGCTTGTTCGAAAAGGGTGACGGGGTCCATTGCCGCCCCGCGGGCAGTAGGTGGCAGCCCCCCAGCGGCCCCCGGGAAGGGACGGCTGTGGACTCCAATGGGTGTGGTCACCCGAGGGACGGAATACTACTCGGCGCTGAAAAAGGAATGCCGCGACCGACGGGGGGACGGGAGCCCGATGCAGAAAAACGAGTGAAAAAACCAGGAAAAGGGAATTCATAGAGACGGGGGGTAGATGCGTGGTGTGGGGGGCCAGGGGGAACGGGGAGCGCCTGCCGGGGGGGGACGGGGTTGCCTTTTGGGGCTGACAAGAACGTTCCGGAACTAGATAGAAGCTGTGGCCGTGCAGCACCGAGAATGTGCTAAAAACCCCGCAACTCAACCCCTTCAAATGGCTAGTTTTGTGCTGTGTGAATTTGGCTGGAATAAGTTCATTTTTAGCAGGGATTGAACCCGGGGCCTTGTACGTGGGAGGCAGGTGCTCAACCACTTGAGCTGCCTCCACCCTCCCTAAGTTTTTTTTTTCCCTCTTTTCTTTGTGTGTGTTTTTCTTTTTCATATTTGCTTTTTAGAAATGGTTATGGGGGTGCAGTGAACCGCGGTGGGCTCTCCTGAGCGCGGGCTCCACGGCCCGGGACGCCAGCCCCGCTCATCGCAGCTTCCCCCCCCCCCAATCAGAGCAGGGGAAACCGAAGCAGGCGGTTACCTCGAACGCCAGGCCATGCTTCTGGCAGAAGTCCCGCACCTCGGGGTACGCGCGGCTCTCCAGGGCTTCTCTCTCCGCGTCCATATCTGCAAGGGACAGTCCGGTCGCGGGGGACGTTTGAAGGCCCCCCGAGGCCCTGCCCTCGCCGCAGCGCCACCTCCAGCCGGGCTCGCCTCCGCCCAGGCCCTTCGCGGCGAATCCGAGGACACGTGGGGACGCGGGGCAGCCAGGGGAGGTCGACTGCCCGAGAACGCCCGGGACCTGGCCAGTTGGGTGCCCCAAATTTTGTGTCCCGGGAGACCCCTCTCATCTCCCGCCACTGGCCAGGGGGGGCGGTCTCAGACCCAGATATTTGCCAAGAAGCGGGGAGTGATTTTCAGCACAATCCTGGTCTGTGCTTGTGTGGTTTGGGGACGTTTTTGCGTTCCAGATAAACCCAATCGACCCTGCATTTCAGACCAACGACCAGTGGGTCTCGGGGCGTGAGTCTATCCCATTCTTGGTTTGGGATATACTTACGCTTTAAAAAATGACCAGCCATTGAGGAGAAATGCAAACCTAACCGGGTGCCCCGTGTCTTGTCTTTCAGTTTTGGGGTTCTCCCAGTTCTGTCCCTTACCCCCTTCCCTTCTCCAAGCCCTGCTTTCCTCGCCCTGAACGGGATACGCTAGGGCCTGGCCGACAAACGTCGCGGGCTGTTTAAACGTGTGGGCAGATATTTATGCGATGGTCCCTGCAAGCTGAGACTCTTGCTGAGCGTCAGAGGGACAGCAAATAGGACATGTGAAGACAACACGGCGTGCTGGCTCACGAGAGCCGATGGCTCAGTTTTTAGGAATTTTGTGGGCTGGTTTGAAAAAAGCAAATGGTGTACACTTAACAATGAAATATATTAAAACGTCAAGGCAGGGGAAGCGGCTGCGGCTCAATCGCCTGGGCTCCCGTCTACCATATGGGAGGCTCTGGGTTCGAGTCCCGGGGCCTCCTCGTGAGGGCAGGCTCGCCCGCGCGCCGTGGAGAGCCAACTCAGCAAGGTGACACGGCAACGACAAAAAAAGGGAGACAAGCAGAAAAAACACAAAAAGCAGAGAAGAGCCTGCAGCGAACGGTCACAGAGAGCAAGCAAGCTGCAAGGGGGGAGGGAAAACGAAATAAATAAAATCCAGACACAGAAGAAGGCACCGCAAATGGACGGAGAGAGCAGACAGCACAAGGGGGGGATAATTTAAAAATTTATAAAAAAAGTCAAGGCGGCAAATCCCCGAATCACCCCCGAATTGTTTAACTTCGTCGTCCCTCGGGGTGATCCACGACGACGTGTGAGGTGGGAATATTTAGACAGGGGCGAAACTCTGCCCAGCTCTGCCTTTGGTGGCACCACGTGGATTTGAAAGATACGGTGGCAGGAACATGCCCTGGGAATGGGCAGGTGCTGCCAGTCGGGGGTGCCACCTGGGGGCAGCTGGGGTTTTTATTTTGAAGGAAGAGGTAAAAATTTGCCCTCCCAGAGCTTCCAGCCTGGCCAGGGCAGGCACTACAGACAAACACATCCCCGAGATCATTATGTTTCTAGAACACAGGACAGAGGAATAAAGTATGGATCAGAGTGGACTTACTGGTATTCTACTATAGCACTATTTGGACTAGTAACGGGAGAAACTACAGCACTGATGTGGAGACAGTGGCCACAGTAATTGCTGAGAGCAGGGAGAGGGAAGAAGAGATGAGATATGGGGTATTTTAGGGACTTGGAGCTGTCCTAAATGATATTACAGGGACAGATGCTGGACATTATATCTCCTGCCATCACCCACTGAATGGACCGGGGGAGAGTATCAACTACAGTGTAAACTAATCCATGCGGTGCAGCAGTGCTCCAAAATGCATTCACCAAATGCAACGAATGTGCCACGATGATGGAAGAGGTTGATGGGGGAGGAGTGGGGTGGGGGGTGGGGTATGTGGGAACCTCATATTTTTTTCATGTAACATTTTGTGTGATCTGTGTATCTTCAAAAAAAAAAACAATAAAAAAATTGGAGTGCAGTCAGAGCCACAGAGGCGAGCCGCGGTGGTAAAGAGAGGAGTTGGCCCTGCTTTAGACTGGGGACCAGAGAGGGGCTCCCAGAGGAGGGGGAGTTAAACTGGAACCCAAGGATATGGAGAAGAGGACGGGGGGGTCCCGCTTCCACGCCCGGGGAGGGGAGCGGGGGTCCGCTCGGGTCCTGGCGGCTGGGAGGGTTCGAGGCCCCTCGCGGCGACTCTGTCCGGTTGGGGCTGTCGCCTGGCTCCTCAAGGAGGAATTCCAGAAGGTTCTCCCTCGTCATGGCCCACCCGGGTCGGGGGTCGCTCCACCGGCCGTGCCCCTTGCCCCGGCGCCCCCCCGCGCGCCCCCCAGCCCCGCTTACCCGAGCCGGTGGAGCTGATGAAGACGGCCACGCCGCTGCGTGGGGGGGCGGGCAGGGGGCCGGCCTGGCCCTGCAGCAGTCGCCGGCGGGTGCCCGGGCTGAGTCCCCCCGTGGTCATCCTGTCCCCACCCCCCCCGGACACCCCCGAGGACCCTTCCCGGGAGAGGGCCTAGGCCGCCGGGACCTCAAACATTCCTGGGGGGGGTGACCGTCTCAGCCCCGGAGGCCCCCGCCGCCCCCGTCATCTCCAGGGGCCCCGGGGAGCTGGCCCGGGCCCCGCTGCAGCCGGGGGGACAGGGCTGGTGGACTCCTGCAGGTGACACAGCCTCCCTGCCCGCAGCCGAGCGCCTCCCGGGTCACCCCAGCAACCGCGGTTTCCTGGCACTAGGGCCCCGGGGACCCTCCAGGCTCCCCGCGCTGGGGTCCCCCGGGGGCCTCGGGGAAGAGGAGCCTGCGCTCCGGGGTCTGGGAGCCGAGCCCGGCGCTGGGCAGGGGGGGCAGCAAGGAGGATGAGAGCTGGGGACACCCCCAGCCTCTCCTGCACTCACCCCCCCCCCAAAAAAAAAAAATAAGGCAAAGTCCTTCCGCCATCGAGTAGCCATCAGGCGAGGGCGGCTCTATCCGCCCCCCCAGGGCCGGGCGCTCGTGGCATCTGGTGGCTGGAAGCCACGGATGCCATTCAGTGGCCCCCGGTGCCCAGGGCGCCCCCCTCGCTCCACGGCAGAGAACGACCCTCCCCCAAATGTCACCCGCGCCGAGGCTGGGAAATGTGGCTTGGATGAGAAGAGAGATGCAGGGGCGGTTCGGGTCACCCCGCGTCACCCGCTCTTGGAAATCCGCCGAAGCATGGGTGACAAGGAGAAACACGATCCCACGGTGCAGCATCATTTACCACGTCCTCAGAAGGGAAAAGGGGAGAGCGCGTCACAGTGTGGGCCACTCGCTCTTCCGCGGGACGGACAGCGGTTGAAAGGGCGAGTCTAAGGACGTGCGTGACTAAAAGGAGAGTTTAAAAACGGACCGGGGACTCTAGAACACAGCGCACCCTCGTGAGAAACAAGGAGATGGGTGCCACTGCCTACGTAAGGCTGTTTTCACAGAACAGAGCCACAAATCAACTAGAGAGATGGAAACACAATTACAGCGACGTGCGGCGGGGGAAGCAGAGAGACGGAGGGCGGATGAGGTTTTTGGTTCGTCTGTTTGTTTTTATTATTATTCGAATAATGAGGATAAAAAAAATGTCCTTGGGAGCTTCCTCAAAAAAATTAAACACAGGGGAGCGGGTGTAGCTCAGTGGTTGAGCACCTGCCTCCCATGCATGAAGTCCTGGGTTCAATCTCTGGTGCCTCCTAAAAATATATATATTTTTTAAATACAGAATTACCATATGACCTGGCAACTCTGGCATGAGGTCTAGACCCCAAAGAACTGAAAGCAGGGACTTGGACAGATATTTGTACACCATTGTCAATATTACTCTCGACAGTCAAAGGTGGAAGCGGCTAAAGTGCTCGTCAGCAGGTGGACGGAAAAACACGCTGTGGCCCACCCGGGCGACGGAGTATTAGTCAGCTGGTTGGAGACGTGAAGTGCCGCTACATGCTACAACGGGGCTGAACCTCGATGCCGTCACGTGGAGAGAAATAAGTCAGACACTAAAGGACACGTCCTGCAGGGCTTGCTTCATACATTTATCCAGAACAAGCACGTTCATAGAGACAGAAAGTAGACTGGAGGGCCCCAGGGGCTGTGGGGAGAGGGGAGGGTGTGTGGGAGGTGGTTAAGTTTCAGTGGCTCAACAGATAGAGCGCCTGCCTCCCATACGGAGGGCCCAGGGTTCAAATCCAGGGCCTCCTTGACCCGTGTGGAGCTGGCCCACACGCAGTGCTGATGCGCACAAGGAGTACTGCGCCATGCAGGGGTGTCCCCCGCGTGGGGGAGCCCCACGCGCAAGGAGTGCACCCGTAAGGAGAGCCGCCCAGCGTGAAAGAAAGTGCAGCCTGCCCAGGAATGGCGCCGCACACACAGAGAGCTGACGCAACAAGGAGACGCAACGAAGAGAAACACAGATTCCCGTGCCGCTGATAACAACAGAAGCGGACACAGAAGAAGACGCAGCAAATAAGAGCAGACAACTGGGGTGGGGGGGGAGGGGAGAGAAATAAATAAAATATTTTTTAAAAAAAAGCTCAGTGGGCACAGGGTTTCTGCGTGGGGCAATGGAAACATTTTGGGAATGGGTGGCGGTGACGGTGACACAACGTGGTGACTGCAGCTAATGCCCCTGAATTGTTAAAGTGGCTAAAACGGGAAGCTGTCCATTGTGCATGTGTCACCACAATAATGATAAGCCGTCGTGGGGTCCCGAGCCCTCCTCTCCCAACAGTCTCAAACCACCCGGAGACGAGAATGGGACAGAAGGCACGGGTTCCTCGGACACAGCGGGTTTAGAGCACGGCGCCTCCACCGCCTTCCTGGGCGGCTGACCCTCCTCTCAGGGCAGCAGCTGCGTCATCCGGGCGATGTGTGTGGGAAACGCTCGGGGCCAGGGTTAGGGCGAAGCAAGCGAGGCTCTTGCTGGGAGCAACGGATAACATTTATGTGTTTAAAAAAAAAGAAATGAGGGAAGCGGACTTGGCCCAACAGATAGGGCATCCGCCTACCACATGGGCCCACAAACCCCGGGCCTCCTTGACCCGTGTGGAGCTGGCCCATGTGCAGTGCTGATGCGCGCAAGGAGTGCCCTGCCACGCAGGGGTGTCCCCCACATAGGGGAGCCCCACGCGCAAGGAGTGCACCCCAAAAGGAGAGACGCCCAGTGCAAAAAAAGCTCAGCCTGCCCAGGAATGGCGCCACACACACGGAGAGCTGACACAGCAAGATGATGCAACAAAAGAAACACAGATTCCCGGTGCCGCTGGTAAGGATAGAAGCAGTCACAGAAGAACACACAGCAAATGGACACAGAGAGCAGACAACGGGGGAAGCAGGGAAGGGGAGAGAAATTAGAGAAAAAAGAAAAGAAAGGAATTGCCCAAAATCCCTGTGATGAACAAAACATGAACAAAGAGGTTGGCAGTTAAGCAGGTAAAGCGTCCAGCTCAAACCACTCGGTAAACGGTGCGACGTTTCCACTGAACGGTTCCGGCTCTCGTGCACCTTTGTGTCTGCATCTCGACGTTCCTTCCTTGCCTTGCCCACCCAGGGGAGACTCTGCAGTTCAGGGCCCCCCAAGACCACCCGGGGGGTGTCTCCGATTCATGAGAAGGACTCACAGGACCCGTGAGAGCTGTAAGAGTCACAGTCAACGGTTTGTTACGCTGAAAGGACACAGATTAGAAGCAGCCGAGGGAAGAGGTGCCTGGAGCAAGGTCTGGGAGAGACCAGACCCTCCCAGGGGGGTGGATGGCATTTAATTCTACCAGCGGCGACGCGGGATGGCGCACATGGAGCTCTGCCAACCAGGGAAGCTGGCCCGAGCCCTGGAGTCCGGGATTTCATTGGGGGTCCATCACTCAGGCCGAGAGCCTGAACTTAGCTAGTCAGTCTGCAGCCCCTGCAGAGGTCAAACTGATAAAGAGTAGGCTCCAGGGCTCCAGGCAGGCAGAAATAGGCATTTACCATAAGCCACATGGCACAACTGTCTGTTCAAATTGAAACACTGTGGCCTGAGCTTCAGGCAGGCAGAAATAGGCATTGGGCATAAGTCACCAAAAAATGCACTGTGTTCAAGTTGATACATTGTGTCAGGGCGTCAGGCAGGCAGAAACAGGCATTGGGCAAAAGCCACATAATAACGCACTGTGTTCAAGTTGATACATTGTGTCAAGGTTTCAGGCAGGCAGAAACAGGCATTCAGCATAAGCCACACAGTAACACAATTATCTGTGCCAACTGATATATTGTCCCAGGGCTTCAGGCAGGCAGAAATAGGCATTTGACATAAGCCACATAGTAACACAACTGTCTGTTCAAATTGAAACATTGTGGCCACAGCTTCAGGGAGGCAGAAATAGGCATTCAGCATAAGCCACATAGTAGCACAGTGTGTTCAAATGGATACATTGTCCCAGGGCTTCAGGCACTCAGAAATAGGCGTTCAGTATGTATCACATGGTCAGTGTAGACTCTCTCCTTTCCCAAAGTCCCTAGATAAAGACTCCCATATCAAGCAGGCCAGCCCAGGGGCTCCAAAGTCATCTCCCAGGTGTACCTTGATGTATAGGTACGCACAACCCACGGCCTCTGAGCTAACCCTTTTTTACTGCACAGCCCCAATAAATATTGTGACTGCCACCGTTTTACCGAAGAGGAAACTGAGGCCCAGAGTGAGAATTTTGTCACTTGCCTGGAGTGCTGGCTCAGCCACTCTTTCCAGGGACCCCCCCCAAAGCCCGCCTGGCCATTCAGCCACTTCCTCACAGTCCACTGCTCTCTGCAGGCCCCAGGTCTCCTCTTAGCTCCGCTGACCTTGAACCTCACCCCCTTCCCTGCTCCCTGTCTATGTCCCAGCTGCGCCCCTGGGGCCTGGGCTCACTCTAACGTGCAGCTACGCCACCTCCATATGTAATACTCACACCAGATTTCGTTCTGTGCCTCTAACCCCGCGTCACTGGAGTTTGTAGCCTGTGCTGGCTAATCTCATGCGTCGATGTGGCTGGATGGCTGTGTCCAGCTGTTTGGTCAAACGCTGGCCTAGGTTGCCCTCTGTAGCTGGGGAGGGGTTTTGTGGCTGCAGGTAGCAGCTACATCCATCGGCATGAAGCTCGGGAGACACCCTTTGATGATCTGGGGCCCCCCATCTATCAGAGGGAGGCCTTATGAGCACAGAGCTCAGGGCTTGGGGAAAAAGCAGCTCTGCCTGCAGACTGTGTCTCGACATCACCCTGGATCTCCAATCTGCAGCCTGCCCTGCAGACTTCAGACTCGCCAGCTCCTACAACCTCGTGAGCCAACTTCTTCAACCAACCAACCAAGCCTGTTTCTATGGCCATAGACAGGTAAGTAGATACAGACAGAGGTATAGAGATGCACACGGCTATGGCCATAGAAATAGACAGACGCTGACATAACTTCAGATTTAGATAGCGATATAGATTCCGACACGGGCGTAGATTTAGGCATAGATATGATGATAAAGACAGAGCCAGAGGTGGAGACAGAAGCCGATACAGATTTAGATTCCGATATCGATAGACAGGGACAGAGATTTAGACACAGATTCAGGGAGCTGATGTGGCTCGGCTGTTGAGCGCTGGCCTCCCACATGTGAGGTCTTGGGTTCAATCGCCCATCCTGGTGCCTCAAAATAAAAGAAAAAATTTAAGGAAAAAAAGAGAGATTACTTTGTTAGATATAGATATAGACATAGACATAGACGTAAACTTAGACATTATATACATTTGAATTTAGCTATAGATATATAGAATTGACATAGATATAGAATTGACATAGATATAGATATAGAATTGACATAGATATAGAATTGCTATAGATGTAGATATAGAATTGACATAGATATATAGAATTGACAGATAACAATATAGACATAGAATTGACATAGATATAGATATATAGAATTGACATAGATATAGATATAGAATTGACATAAAGAATTGACATAAGTATATAGAATTGACATAGATAGATATAGATATAGAATTGACATATAGATATATAGAATTGACATAGATATAGATAAAGAATTGACATAGATATAGATATAGAATTGACATAGATATAGATATAGTTTTAGAATTGACATAGGTATAGATACAGACATAGAACTGACAGATATAGATAAATAGATACAGAATTGACATAGATAAATATAGATACAGATATCAATATACATATACATACGGAATTGACCTAGCTAGATATAGATACATAGAATTGACATAGAGATAGAGCTAGACACATGCATGCAGACATAGACATAGACTTGACATTGATTTGCAGACATAGATTTGGGTTTAGGAATAAATATAGATGTGGATATAGCATTGCTATACACAGAGCCGTAGACGCCCTGTTGTTTCTCTGGAAACGCTGGCTCATTCTCAGCTACGGGTCCCCGTCTCTCGCCTCGTTGGATATAGAGCAGCGCCCCTGGCCCCTGCCCACGGACACCGACGGCACCCCCCGCCCCAGCCCCGACCACCACCCCAAATGCGTGCTCTCACCCCCGTGCCCGGAGACCCCCCGAGCTAACACAGCCGCTTCCAACCACAGGGCCCTTGCACGTGCTGCACCTGAACGCACATCCCGTGTCCCTTCGCCCCACCGACACCCCAGCCTACACGCCGCCTCCCGACAGCCTCCCCCGCCCATCCCGTCGCCCCACGACCCCCCCCACCAGCTCACTCTCGAGCCCGCCATCCTCTTTCAACAGCGCAACACCCACCGCCAGCCAAGGGGTCTCTCCCTCGTCCGTCCTCCTCGTGAGCGCGCGTGTTCCACGAGCGCAGTGGCCCGTGCTCCCCTGTCGCGAGGCCGACGTCCCGTATATCCCCGTTTAGCCAACGGGCTCCTCCACGGCTGCTCATCTTTCTCGACTCCCCTTTGCTACCGCGGACAAACGAGCAGGACCGGACTGATCAAAAAGGCACAGAACGTTCCGGCCTCACTCTCTTCCTCCCTCTCCTTCCTGGTGGTGCAAGAGCCAATTTATAATCCTCGGGGGGAAAGTGTGTCAGAGAGAAAAAACTTCGTGAGTCCGGCCCTGCCCGGAAAGCGGGTCCCCGGGTTTCCCGGTAAGTTTTGTATCCTGTTTTTTTTTTTTTGCAGGACTTTTTTGTTGTTGTTTTTTTTTTTTTTTTGCAGGACTTTCTGTCCAATTCCCCCAGCAACTGGGATCGTGAAAGGACGGGTCGGCCCTTGGGGCCCAGCTCAGCTGGGCTCACAGCCAGCCTCTGGGGCTTGACCGGTGCGAGCCGTGGTCACTCGGCTCATTGGAGCGGAGGCAACGGGTGGAGGGGCCAGAGGGCACCCGCCAGCCCCAGGGGACGGGCGATCGCGGCCCCTTCCCACGGAGGAGGAAAGCCAAGTCTCCAGGGGCGAAGCCACCTGCTCCCGGCAGCCTCCAGGGACTGGCGAGGGGACAAAACGCGCTCAGGCGCCCGGTCCACCCAGCGCTGTGCCTGGCTCAGGGGAGGTTTGCGATAATACAGGTCATTATTAGTTACCGCGGATGCCGTGGCCGGGAGTCGATCCCAGCTCTGCCTCCGACGCTGGCGGGCTGGCTGGTGCCGGTTAGACTCCGGTATCCAGGGCAGGGTGTCTTGGCCGTGGCTCCCAACATCCTGGCTCGGATTTTTCTTTGCAGTGGGGATCGTAGGATGTTAAAGCTCCAGCCCTCGCCTCGCCTCCGCCCCCCCCAGAGCCAGAAGCCGTCCTCCCCCCCAAATTGTGAAAACCTAAAATAAGTCCAGACACCGGTCAGTGTTCCTGGGCCCAGCTCCTGAGAACACTGCCCTTGATCTAGTAATAATAATGGTACTTTAAAAAGTGTTTGGGAAGGGAAGCGGGTGTGGCTCAATGGATAGAGCGTCTCCTACCACATGGAAGGTCCAGGGTTCAAACCCTGGGCCTCCTGACCCGTGTGGAGCTGGCCCATGCGCAGTGCTGATGCGTGCAAGGAGTGCCCTGCCACGCAGGGGTGTCCCCCGCGTAGGGGAGCCCCACGCACAAGGAGTGCGCCCCATAAGGAGAGCCGCCCAGCGCGAAAGAAAGTGCAGCCTGCCCAGGAGTGGCGCCGCCCACAAGGAGAGCTGACACAGCAAGATGACGCAACAAAGAGACACAGATTCCTGGTGCCGCTGACAAGAATGCAAGTGGACACAGAAGAACACACAGCGAGTGGACACAGAGAGCAGACAACAGGTGGGAAGGGGAGAGAAATAAATAAAAAATAAATCTTTAAAAAAAATGTTTGGGAAGCAGATGTGGCTCAAGTGATAGAGCCCCCGCCTACCATGTGGGAGGACCCGGCTTCGATCCTTGGGGCCTGCTGGTGAAAAAGAAGAGGAGAAAGCATCCCCGCACGGTGAGCCAAGCGCCCGTGCGGCGAGCCGAGTGCCCGCGTAGTGAGCCGGTGCCCGCGCAAGTGAGTCACGCAGCAAGATGATGACGCATCAGAAGAGAGGCAAGGGGAGAGTCAAGGCGAAGCGCAGCAGAGACCAGGAACTGAGGTGGCGCAACCGACAGCAAACCTCTCTCCCCATCAGAGGTCCCAAGATCAAATCCCCGTGAATCCTAGAGGAGAAAGACGAAAAGAGAAGACAAAAAGAGAAACAGATGCAGAAGAACACACAGCGAACAGACACAGACAGCAAAACCAGCAGGGAGGGGGGTGGGGAGAGAAGGAGAGGGAAAGGAAACAAGTTTGCCTTTTGTTTTATTGTTGGAACACACGCATAATAGAAAGGCGACCATTTTAACCGTTCTGAACGCGCAATCCGGCGACATCGACGGCCTTCCCAGTGCCGCGCCATCGCCGCCAGTGGTCGCCAAAATGTTTTGATCATCCTGAACAGAAAAATCCACGCTCCTCAAGCAATAACGCCCGGTTCTGCCCCGCACCCCGGAACCCCTCATCTGCTTCCTGCCTCTGTGATTGGCTTGTTCTAGCTACTTCGTAACAGTGCGATGATACATTACGTGGCGATTGCGTCTGCTTCCTCCGCTCGTTGTGTTTCCCGGGTCCATTCCCGAGGCGATGTGTACCAGCCCCTCAGCCTTTCTATGTTGGACCTTCTCAGGAAACGCCAGGCTGTTTTCTGTACCGGTCGTGCCATTTTTAATCACGTTACTCTAGTTTGAGGGACTTTTAAATCCCGGGTGCTTAGATACATTCTCCTTTCAAGTCTCCCAGCAACCTGGAGGCCTCAGTTTCCATTCCGGTTCACCAAAGGTAAAAGTCAGGTCCAGGGACATTGGACAATTTGCCCAAGGTCAAGGCACAAGTAGCTGGAACTCCAGCTGAAGTGAGACTCCCAAACGCAGCAATCGATGAAATTGGAACCCGATGATATTAAAGAAATTACTGGCAAAGGTGTCTTTTTTTTTTTAAGATTTATTATTACTATTTTTAATTTATTTTCTCCCCTTGTGGCTTGCGTGCTGTCGGTTCTCTGTGTCCATTCACTGCGGGCTCTTCTGTGTCTGCTTGTCTCCTTTTTGTTGCGTCATCTTGCTGCATCAGCTCTCCACGCGGCGCGGGCCGTCAGCTCTCTGCGCAGTGTGGGCCAGCCTGCCCTCATAAGGAGGCCCCGGGATGTGAACCCTGAGCCTCCCATATGGTAGACGGGAGGCCAATTGATTGACCCACAGCCGCTTCCCTATTGGCTAAGTTTTTAAGCACGATAATGGTGCTACAGTTATATACTTTTAAAAAGAGTTTTGGGAAACAGATGTGCCTCAAGCAGGTGGGCCCCCATCTACCACATAGAAGGTCTAGGGTTCCATGCCCAGGGCCTCCCGGTGAGGGCCAGCCGACGTGGAGAGCTGGCACGGCAAGATGACGCAACGAGAAACACAGAGGAGAGACAATAAGAGATGCAGCAGAACAAGGAGCTGACGTGGTGCAAGAGAGCAATCGCCTCTCTCCCACTCTGGAAGGTCCCAGGATCAGTTCCAGGAGCTGCCTAATGAGAAGACAAACAGACACGGGAGAACACACAGCGGATGGACACAGAGAGCAGACAACGAGGGGGGGCACGTGGAAAAATAAATAAAATGAATCTTAAAAAAAAAAGTCTCTATTTTTTAGAGACCCTAATAAAATAGGTTTGGAATGACAGGGCGTTTGATTCAAAATCAATAATGTGACAATAACACCCGGGGTGGGGATGGGGAGGTGGGCGACGGGGTGGTAGAGGTCGGGGCTCAGTGTGCAGTTCTGCCTACTTTTGGGGGTGCTTGGGGCTCTCCGTGGGAAAAGTCTAACAAATCCTTATTCTTAGCAGACAGTCGTGGTTATCGCTCTCTGTTGAACAGGTGCCGCGCTCAGGCCAGGGGCTTCTCAAACCTTCTCCGCCATCCCTGGGGGGCTCGTGCTGTTCCCACCTCCCCTGGAGGGAATCTGGGCTGGGACACCCGGAAACATCAAGTTCTCAGCCCGGGGACGGCGCCTGGGCTCAGCATCAGCGGGCGGGCGGCGCCCCCTGGAGGCCAGCGCCGGGGTTGCCACGTGGCAGCGTGAAGGCCCCTGAGTTTGCTCCCAGGGCCGGCGTTGGGGTGCAGCATTCAGTGGCGCCCCGCGGGGTGGATGCTAGTTTAGGGTGATGCGTCAAAAAATAAAAAAAATAAAAATGAACACAGAAAAAATTCCCCGATGGGGAAGCGGGTGTGGCTCGAGCAGTTGGGCTCCCGCCTACCATAGAGGAGGTCCGGGGTTCGACGCCCAGGGCCTCCTGGTGAGGGCAGGCTGGCCCACGCGGAGTGCCGGTCCACACGGGAACGCCGCCCCGTGCAGGAGCGCCGGCCGACGCGGAGAAGCTGGCGCAGCAGGATGACGCAACGAGAGACACAGAGGAGAGACAATAAGAAAACGGAGCAGAACAGGGAGCTGAGGTGGCACAAGAGAGTGATCGCCTCTCTCCCACTCCAGAAGTTCCCAGGATCGGTTCCTAGAGCCACTGAATGAGAAGACAAACAGACACAGAAGAACACACAGCAAATGGATACAGAGAGCAGACAACAGGGGGGAAACAGGAAGGGGGGGAGAAATAAATAAAAATAAATAAATCTTCAAAAAAAAAGCACACAGTGCATAAAAAACAAAAATCCCAAGATGAACACAATAACATTTAAGATGTGAGTGAAGGGTAGAAGGGTGAGTTATGCAAATGGAGATGGAGTTCAGCCCCTGTCTTATTTATAGGTAACATACAACATGCAATATATAACATGTACCATATCATATATAAAATATATAGTTTATAGATACATAAAAAGAAGCATTGGCAAAGGTGGGGGGAAATTGGCATCTCGTCCATTGCTTGTGGAAATGTCAAATGGTACAGCCGCTGTGGGAAATGGTTTGGATATTCCTCAAAAATCAAACTAGATCATTGTTATATATTCCCAAGGCTATCCTCGCGCTGTCCCAACTGACATCCATCATCCCAGACTACTCGCATCAGCCACAGTCGCTTCCGTAAATCAACAGGGCTTGCTGTATTCACTTTAAAGTGTTGCCATCAAGTCCAATCTTGGCCACGTAGCTACGTTTGACCGTATTAGACATTCCACACACACCCAGCACCTTCTAGAAGTAGAGGAGGATTGTGCTTAAAAACATAAAGACAGGGCTGTCCTCCTACTCCAGGTGTTAAGAAGGTGCTGCTACGTGGGGAAAATAGAACTAGTGTCGTTTATAGACTGCAGTTAGCAACAAGGTTGTGATTTTTTCCCTTTATTTTTTTTTAAATGTTACATTCAAAAAATATAAGAGGTCCCCATATATCTCCCCCCTCACCCCACTCCTCCCACATCAACAGCCTCTTTCATCATTGAGGCACATTCATTGCATTTGGTGAATACATTTTGGAGCACTGCTGCACCACATGGATAATGGTTTAGTTGACACTCTCCCCCAGTCCACCCAGTGGGCCATGGCAGGTCATACAATGTCCAGCATCTGTCCCTGCAGCACCACCCAGGACAACTCCAAGTCCTGAAAATGCCCCCACATCACACCTCTTCTTCCCTCTCCCTGCCCTCAGCAGCTACCGTGGCCACTTTCTCCACATCAACGCTACAATTTCTTCCATTACTAATCATAATAGTTCCGTAGTAGAATTATCAGTAAGTCCACTCTAATCCACACTCTATTCCTCCATCCTGTGGACCTTGGGATGGTTATGTCTTTTGTAACAAAAGCAAACTTGGTATTATATTAATTCTAAAAGTTAGAAAAAAAGAATATGGGGTTTGGTTTTGTGAGATATGGATACAATTGAGCACTTTTTCCCGTTAACAAGGAGAGCTTGGCTATGTCATTCGACTGATCTGTGTTCACCGACGTATCTTTCTGAACACTGGCGGAACGACTGAGTCAGCAGCTGGAGTTAGATGAGATAAAAGTGGCTGAAAAAGGAGTTTTCAGGAGTAACATTTCCATAACTGAGCCGAGGGGCCTTTTTCTCTTCTTTCATTTTTGCAAATTTGAAATAAAGTTGTTGAAAACACTAAGTTAGAGTTACCAAATGACCCGGCCATTCTGCTCCTAAGGATGGACCCCAGAGAATCGAAAGCAGAGGCTCAGATACGTGCATACGTATGTTCATAGCAGCATAATTCACGAGAGACAAAATGTGGAAACAACCCGTGTCCATCAAAGCAATGAATAAAGAAAACAGGGCCCAGCCATGGAACGGAATAGTATGCTGTCATGAAAAGGGACGACGCTTTGCCGATAAACCACAAAGGCACGATGCTAGTGGAAGAAGCCAGACACCAGGGGCCAGCTACTGTCGTAGAGGAAACATCTGTGGAGCCAGAAAGCAGATGGGCTTTGCCAGGGGTAGAAGTGAGGGGAACTGGGGACAGATGCCTAATAGGTGTGGATTTTCCTTTGCGGGTGACGAAAATATTTTTGAACCGTTAGAGGTGATAATGGACTAAAGGCCCACTGAGTTGTACGCTTTAAAATGGTCCCTTTTACCTTCAGTGAATTCACCTCGATAAAAAGTGGGAATTTTTAAAACGTTGGGGATATACAGCCTTCTGCACGGCCACAGGTGGAAAGAATGTTCTAGAAGGATGTTTAAATGGAACGGTCCACGTGGCAGTCAGCTACCAAAGGGGACAGCACAGCTCTGTGGTGTCATGGGACCATCTCAGGATAAGACACCCGGCAAAAAGAGCCGCGTCCTGAAGGGGATGTAGAGTTTGGCCGCAGTTGTGCTCGAGAAGGAACAAAAGAGAAAGAGAAAAAGACAGGAGGGAGAAGAGAGAGATGGAGAGAAAGAAAGGGAGGGAGGGAGGGAGGGAGGGAGGAAGGAAGGAAGGAAGGAAGGAAGGAAGGAAGGAAGGAAGGAAGGAAGGAAGGAAGGAAGGAAGGAAGGAAAGGAGGGAGGGAGGAAGAAAGGAAGGAAGGAAAGGAGGGAGGGAGGGAGAGAGAGGGGGAGAAAGGAAGGAAGGAAGGGAGGGAGGGAGGGAGAGAGAGAGGGAGAAAGGAAGGAAGGAAATGAAACAAAAGGCACACAAGTTCGATGGTTATCTTGAGGAAAAACATTTGTGCAAGAGTTGGCGCTGACAGCTGAACTGGCAACATATTGCCTGCCACGTCATTTTGACTTGAAAGGAAAAAACTGACAATCTACAACAATTCAGACTTGGAAGCTTGGCAGACACTTTCTCGAAAAAGAAGAAAACAAGCAATTTGTGACAAGCGTCGTACTACAACGCAAGGTGCTGACGGCGGGGTGACACAGGGGACTGCTGTGTGAGGGTATGCGGGTTTGTTTTGTAAGTTCACAATTTTTACGCTACGCTGATTGTTCATGTACGTTTGTGTATGAGTGATGTACTTCAATAGATGGTTTTTAAAATGAAGATAAAAAGTCGAAAGCTCCAGGGAAATCAGAGTTTTGGAAAACTGGAAAGGGGAGTGGGTTTAACTCAGTGGTTGAGCGCCTGCCTCCCATGTACGAGGTCCTCGGTTCAATCCCCGGTACCGCCTAAAAACAAACAAAAAAACAACTCTCATCGGGGAGCAGACGTGGCTCAGTGGTTGAGCACTGGCTGCCCACGTACGAGGTCCCGGGTTCAATCCCCAACGCTGGTACCTCCCCCCAAAAAAGTTAATAAATATTTTTAAAATATCCCTTTTAATTGCAAATATGGTACATACCAATGGATGCTACACACATACGCAAAAGCTAGAGTGGGATTTCACTTAAATTGTACCGAGCTTCTATTTGGGGGATAAGAAAGCTCTCGTGAGGGATGGTGGTGACGGCAGCACAACACTGCCGAGGAAATTACCAGCCCTGAGTTATGTATATGAATGTGTTTACGTTTATATTTTAGGTTATCTAAATGGAAAAACTTAAAAAAAAAAGTCCATGAGGCTGTACCACATAAACCAGGAATTACAGTTAATGCTCCCACGATAAAAGCGTGTGCTTTCGTGAATTGTGACAAATGTGCCACCCCAATGCAAAGTAGTAGGAAGAGGGTGGGAGATGGGAGCTTTGCATTTTCTGCATGATTTTTCTGGAAACCTCTAACTTCTCTAAATGCATAGAGAGAGAGTGGGGAGAGCTAATTGGGGGTCCTTAGTACTTTAAAAAAATAATAATAAACTTTATTTTCAGAGCAGTGTTAGGCTTGCAGAAAAATGCTCAGAAAGTACAGAGATCCCCTGTATAACACACACACACACAAATCTAGAATTTCTGTGCTACATTTTTTACGGTGGATGAACCAATATCGACGCGTTACTGATATCTAAAGTCCGCACTTCGGGAAGCAGATTTGGCTCAATGGATAGAGCGTCCGCCTACCACATGGGAGGTCCAGGGTTCAAACCCCGGGCCTCCTTGACCCGTGTGCAGCTGGCCCACGTGCAGTGCTGATGCGTGCAAGGAGTGCCGTGCCACGTAGGGGTGTCCCCCGCGTAGGGAAGCCCCACGCGCAAGGAGTGCGCCCCGTAAGGAAAGCCACCTCACAGAAAAAAAGCGCAGCCTGCCCAGGAGTGGTGCCGCACACACGGAGAGCTGACACAGCAAGATGACGCAACGAAGAGAAACACAGATTCCCAGTGCCACTGAGAATGCAAGCGGACACAGAAGAACACACAGCGAATGGACACAGAGAGCAGACAACGGCGGGGGGGTGGGAAGGGGAGAGAAATAAAAAAAAAATTCCACACTTCCTACGAGCGTCCACAATCTGTGTGGCCCGTCGTACGAGGGCAGGGGTCCTGACTCGGGGGTCTCGGCACTTTTTAGGAATGTCAAGGGGCTGAGACCCACGGCACCGGAGAAGCGCCTTGTTATCAAATTCCGAAGTGGGGACCCACCCCCTCCAGGCCGTTGGGGGTGCCCGCCTTGCTCTGATGCCCTTGAAGAGGTCTCTAGGTCCCCCGAAACCCAGCCCCAAATCCTTCCTGAGCACCCCAAAGCCCCAGATTCTGTTCTATAAAGTTGCACCAACGCCGAGTCAGCGACTCCAAAGCGCAGCTCGTGGGGAAATAGAGCGTATGTTCCACGAGCCACTGGCCACACTTTATCAACCGACGGGCCCCCAGCATGTTTTTTGTGTGTTTCCACCTACTGCTTGAGCCTACCACATGGGAGGTCCCCGGTTCGGATCCCAGTGCCTCCTAAAGGAGATGAGCAAGACAGCGAGCTGACGCAACAAGATGCAACGAAGAGACACTACAAGGAAATACAACGAGAGACACAACGAGCAGGAGGGGTGGTGACTCAAGCTGTTGGGTGGCTCCCTCCCACATGAGAGGTCCCAGGTTCGGTTCCCGGTGCCTCCTAAAAAAAGAAATGAGCATGCAACGAGCAGACACTGGGGACAGGGCGAGAAACGAACAAAATAAATCTTTTAAAAAATGTCTTCGGGGAGCAGGTGTAACTCAGTGGTTGAGTGCCTTCCTCCCATGTACAAGGAACTGGGTTCAATCCCTGGTACCTCCTTGTAGTTCAGTCAGGGCTCTCTAGGGAAACAGAATCAACGAGAGATATCTGTTGATAGTGAGAGATTTATCAGAGTCTCTCACGTGACTGTGGGGACGCACAAGTCCAGGTTCCTGTGCAGGCTGCAACCCAATGAAAGTCCAAAGAAGTTTCTTGATGAGTTCTGGGCGATGTTGGTTGTCCAAAGAAGAGCTGGGAAATTCTCTCTCAATGCTGGAATCACTTCTTTTGAGGCATTCAGCTAGTTGGGTTAAGCGTCGCTCATTGCTGACGGCCATCTCCCTGATTGATGTAATTATAACCAGCTATTTATGATTTACCACTGCAGGAAAGTCAAAGGTGACTCAAGTCCACAAATGCCCTTGTATTACAGTTAGCCCAGTGCTCGCTTGACCAAACAACTGGGCACGATTACCTGGCTGAGTTGACACAACAGCCTGACCATCACACGCCTAAAAAAAGAGAAGTCGAGGCTCAGTCTTGGTCTGATTCGCTTTGGACGGCTTGATTGGTTCCCGTGTCCTGGCTTTTATATCAACCTTGAATTTGAGGGACCGGTGACACGCTCCTAACAAATAGGATGCAGCAGGAACAGTGAGCTGTCACCTCCAGGACTGGGTTACAAAAACCTGTGACCGGGGAGCGGAAGTAGCACAGTGGTTGAGCGCCTGCTTCCCCTATATGAGGTCCCAGCTTCGATATCCGGTACCTCCTAAAAACAAACAAATGAAAAAACTCTCTCTCATTGGGGAACGAGTGTAGCTCAGTGGTTTGAGCACCTGCTTGCCGCGTTCGAGGTCCCGGGTTCGATTCCTGGTACCTCCTAAAAAAACAACGAAAAAGCGATCTCTTGTTGGAGAGTAGAAGCCAGAGGGGAGGCCAATCTTCCAGCCTCTGAAACCACGAGCCGGTTCGTTCCTGTTTTTAAGACAGCCCGTCGCATGGTACTTGGTTTAGGAGCCAGGGAACAAAAACAGCAAGAAATTGAAGGCGGCCAAGAGGCTGGCCTCAAAAACCCAAAAGCTACCAACAACCGTGGGAGCTTGGCGTGGATTCTTTCCGGTTCAACGGAGTTGGAGACGAGGACCCCGCCCCGGATGACACGTTCACTGCGGCATGTCAGAGCCTGAGCAGCAGAGGATGCTGCGAAACCACACCCAGGCTCCAGGCCCACTGGAACGGTGAGGCAGTCACAATGCGCTCAGCTATTGCATTTGGGGGTAATTTGTTACGCAGCAGTAGACTGATAGCTAATACGCAAGAGCTTTGTACAAACGTCTAGCCTCAGCGTTCGTCTGGATTTGCTTAGGAAGTCGTTTGCTACCACTTTGGAAAGAGAGAGCTCGGGCCCTGACGGTCTGGTGCGTTTTCTGGCTCCGCCTCAGTTTCCCCACTCTGACCTGGACGATCTCTCAGCGATGCTCTATGGCTCTAAGACAACTCAAGAGGGCTCTGGCATCCCGAAAGGTCCGGCCCCACGAGGTGATCAGCAGTGTATTAGTCAGACAAAGGGGTGCTGATGGAAAATACCAGAAGTCTGTTGGTTTTCATAAATGGTATTTATTGGGGTAGAAGCTCACAGTTACCAGGCTGTAAAGTGTCAGTTACTTCCCTCGCCAAAGCCTGTGGGGTGTGTTAGAGCAAGATGGCGACCGCAAGCTCCAGCCTTCCTCTTCCTCTTCAGGCTCGGTGGTCCCAGCTTCTTCCAATCTGAGCCGTAAGCTGGGATAAGTCTCGTCTTTCTCCCGGGGCTCGTTTCTCTCCGGCCTCAGCTGCTCTGCTCTCTCCACAGGGTCAGCTGTAAACTACCAGGCGAATGGCTTGTCTCTCTTCCCGGGGCTTCTGCCAGTGTCTACTGAGCCTTCTCTCTTTCCTCACATATCTGCTTCTCTGTGCGTTTACTTCCCGGGGCTCCAGCATTGAAACTCCAGCTCTCTCCTCTGCCATGTCGTTTTCTCTGGGGGTCCCCACCCACCAAGGGGCTGGGGACTCAATGCCCTACTGATGTGGCCCAATCAAAGCCCTAATCATAATCTAGGGGGACAGAGGTGGCTCAACCAATTGGGCCCCCGCCTACCATATGGGAAGTCCAGGGTTCGATGCCCAGGGCCTCCTGGTGAGGGCGAGCTGGCCCATGAGGACTTCTGGCCCATGCAGGAACGCTGCCCCGCACAGGAGTGCTGGCCGATGCAGAGAGCTGGCGCAGCAAGATGACGCAACAAGGAGAAACACAGAGGAGAGACAATAAGAGACGTGGCAGACCAGGGAGCTGAGGTGGTGCAAGAGAGCAATCGCCTCTCTCCCACTCCAGAAGGTCCCAGGATCAGTTCCTGGAGCCGCCTAAAGAGAAGACAGACAGACACAGAGGAACACACAGCGAGTGGACCAGAGAGCAGACAATGGGGGGAATGGGGGAATAAATAAATAAATGAATCTTTAAAAAAAAAATCATAATCTAATCAAGTGAAAGTGAAAGCTCTGAATTTAATACAATCTAATATGCCTGGAGAAACAGAGCAGTTCACAAACATCTATTTTTAGAGTTCATAAACAATATCAAACTGCCGCAAGCAGGGAGTACCGATCGGAGGTGTTTTAAGTTGCAGAGGTCAATCTCTGGGACCACTGAGTGAGATCAGCCGGGCAGGTGGGCACCCCCATTTCATGGAGGGGGAAACTGAGGCTGAGAGTGGGGACGGAGCTTGACAGAAGGGACTCACAAGGCAGGATGGGCCCAGGGCCCAGGAAGGGAGCTCAGAAAACCTAGAGCCAACACAGCTCAGGGGTTGGCCAGCTGCTTCTGGAAAGGTCCAGAGAGGCAATATTTACAGCTTCTCTGGTCACACGGTTGCTGTCACCATGACTCGACTCTGCCGTTGCAGCCCCAAAGCAGCTGTGTGCACAAATAGGTGTGTGTCAATAAAACTTTATTTACAAAATCAAGCTGTGGGCCGGTTTTGATCTGCGGGCTGTAGTTCATTGGCTCCTGCCCTAGTGCCAGCCCGACCAGCAGGAGCAGAGTTCCCCAATACTGGAGTAGGCTCCGCCTACCACACGGGAGGTCCCCGGTTCAAGCCCCGGGCCTCCTCGACCTGTGTGGAGCTGGCCCATGCGCAGTGCTGATGCGCGCAAGGAGTGCCCTGCCACGCAGGGGTGTGCTCCGTGTTGGGGAGCCCCTGTGCAAGGAGTGCGCCCTATAAGGAGAGCCGCCCCACACGGAAGAAAGTGCAGCCTGCCCAGGAGTGGCGCCGCACACACAGAGAGCTGACACAGCAAGATGACGCAACAAAGAGACACAGATTCCCGTGCCACTGATAAGGACAGAAGCGGTCACAGAGGAACACACAGCAAATGGACACAGAGAGCAGACAACTGGGGGGTGGGGTGGGGGAAGAAATAAATAAATAAATCTTTTTTTAAAAAATGCACTAGAAACAGTCTGACTGGGAAGCGGCTTTAGCTCAGTGGTTGAGCACCTGCCTCCCTTGTACGAGGTCCTGGGTTCGATCTCTGGTATTCCCAAAAACAAAACAAACAAATGAAAAAAATCAACTCTCATAAGGGAGCGGGTGTAGCTCAGTGGTTGAGTGCCTGCTTCTCATGTACAAGATCCCAGGTTCAACCCCTTGTACCTCCCAAAAAAGAAAAAGAAAAGAAAAAAACTCAAAGTCAGTTTTGGAAGGTGGAGGTTCTGAAAGCTTGAGTACATCTTTAGGACCTGAAGTGGCACGGGGATGCTGTTTTTAAGGAAGAGCGAGGGAAGCGGACGTGGCTCAAGCAGTTGGGCTGTTTACCATATGAAGGACCCGGGTTCGATTCCCGGGACCTCCTGGTAGAAAAATAAAAAAAAGACATCCCGGACCCTCGTGGAGAAGCGCAGGCCCCCCGCGCAGCAAAGCGATGCGCCAAAAAGACAACGATGCAGCCAGATAGAAAAGAGAGAGAGGGAGAGGGAAGCGGATGTGGCTCGAGCAGTTGGGTTCCCATCTGCTACATCGGGGGTCCCGGGTTCGGTTCCTAGTGCCTCCTAAAGAAGATGGACAAGACGGCAAGCTGATGTGACAGGCAGGCGCGGCGAGCTGACGCGACGAAGAGACACAACAGGAAATACAATGAGACACAACAAGCAGGGCTCAGGCGTTTGGGTGCCTGCCTCCCACATGGGAGGTCCTGGATTTGGTTCCTGGAGACTCCTAAAGAAAAAAGAAGATGAGCATGTAATGAATGGACACAGAGAGCAGTGAGTGCAAACAACGAGGGGGAAATAAATAAATAAAAATAAATCTTAATGGGAAAGAAAGATGGAGAACCCCATGCAAAACAGACCAGGAAAAAGTCCAACCTATGCAGGGGCTAAAGAAAACTCACTTCCACAAAAATCCGTAGAGAGTAATCATCAAAAATGTGAGGACAGAGAAATCCAACCAGAACCCACAAACAACAAATAAGGATGATTTCGGAGGTATAAAACTTGAAAAACATTTTAATATAAATCCTAATGATCAGAATCCCATTTGAAGTACGAGTTTTGTTGCCATTCCAAATGGAGAAACAGGAATGGCACTGAAGGTGAAGCGCATTGAACCCAGTGAGTCAGCAGGACCTGCCGAGGCTACACTCGATGATAAAATATTTTATAATCATGGTCCCGAAATAATATTGGGGGCAATTAAACCAGAGAAAGCCCTGGATCCATCTATTCACATGGAGGGAGCAAAAATGTGGAAACCAGGTGTACAGGCAGGGATTGCCAAGGAAAGAGAACAAATAAGATGTATGTAACGTAAGTATTACGAGATTTATCACAGGAATTGGCTCACGCAACTGTGGGGACAGCAAGTCCAAATTCCACAGGGCAGGCTGCAAACTGGAAAGTCCGGTGAAGCGTTCGCTGACTTCCCCGGGAGAAGCCGGCTGGCTGAAGTAGAGATGGGAGTTCTCTCTTCTCACTGCTGAAATCCTCAGTTCTCCCTTGAAGACCTTCCGCTGATTGGCTGAGACGTCTCTAATTGCCGAAGGCAGTCTCCTCTGTTGATTGTAGATGCAGTCCGCCGTAGATGCAATCGACTGTGACTTAAATCCACGAAGCACCCTCACAGGCCAATGCTGGCTTGACCATCACGCCCGGAGGTGAATGCTTTACACTTTATCCAAAGCCACTGAACATGCTATTGAGAAAATCGCTCGGTTTCTTGGAACGGCGCTCCAAATTGGTGTTCTCCACCCTTCAACCGCCTTTTAAGGCCATCACCATTGAAGTTTCCGTAGCCCACAATCCCTTCTGCTGTTCTCGGTGCTTTTCAAATTCAGCCCCTCCCAGCAGACATTTCTTCTTCGCTTGAAGCAAAGAGGAACCAGAAGTCATCAAGGGAGACCCTCTTACCTGCTTGCTCTCCTCCTTGGTCTGCTCACTCCACTCAATCTTTAGGTGTCAGCTTGGACATTCAGCCTTTGGGGATGGTTTCTCCCACTCTTTCGTCTCACGCTGGTCTGAAGTTGAAGTTCTACCGAGCGAAAGTTGGCACTCTCCGTTCTTTGGGTATGACAGGAGTTGTTCAATTGGCTGATTATGGAAACCACGATGTGCTTCTCAACAACGTCAGGTCCATCAGACACCCAGGAGGACGATTCCTCGGAGAAACTCCCCGAGTTCTGCAGCGCAGGTGATGGGCAGACGAGACCATCGACCCAGCCAGCCCAGAAGTTTTACCTCTCTTGGCTAGAACTACCATGAAAAGTAGAGACTCTGTGGGCAAAAGGAGCTATGGATTGAAACAGCCAGGTCAAAAACTGTAGACAGACCTTCTACGGTCCCTTCAGAACAAGGTGTAGCCATGATGGATATCATTATTGGAAAAAGAAAAAGCAGATTTTGAGGGGAAAAATTCAACTCGAACGAAGAATGAAAAAAACACTGAATAAACAAATAACTTTTACAAATGGAAGAAACCCTGTGCCCGTTAATAGTCACCTCCCCTTCCCTCTTTCCCCGGGCCCTGTTAGCCCCCATCTATTTTCTGTGTCTATGACTTTGCTGATTCTGGATAGTTCATAGAAGTGGAATTATACAGTATTGGTCGTTTTTTGTGTCTGGCTTCTTGGACTCAGTAGGTTTTTCAAGTCCATCCGTGCTGTAGCGTGTACAACCACGTCATTCCTTCTTAAGGCTCAAGAGTACTCCATCGTATGGACGGACCCTGCTTTGCTTACCTCACCTGTTGATGGACATTTGTTGCCTCCCCCAATTTCCAACCCCAAGATGGCTCCCCCGTCTGTCTGCTCATTGTCTGCTCACTGTTCCTGCTCATTGTCTGCTCGTTGTCTCTACTCATTGTGTCTGCTCGTTGTGCCTGCCCATTGTCTCTGCTCATGGTGTCTGCTTGTTGTCTGCTCATTGTGTCCCCTCATTGTCTGCTCATCTTCTTAAAGAGGCGCCGGGAACCAAACCCGGGACCTCCCATGTGAGAGGTGGATACCCATCCCCTTGAGCCACATCCACACCCTGCTTGTTGTGTCTGCTTTTTGCATCTGCTCCTTCTTTAGGAGGCACAGGGAACCAAATCTGGGACCTCCCGTGTGGGAGGCAGGCACCCAACTGCTTGAGCCGTATCTACTCTCTCCCCCACACTTTTAATGTGGCAGAATTCTTATAAGTCAATGATACACTGGATATGAAATGCCAGATACTTTAAAAATGACCTGGGAGCGGACACGGCTCAAGTGGTTGAGGGTCTGCCTCCCACATGGGAAGTCCCGGATTCAGGTCCTGGTGCCTCCTGAAAAAAACAAACAAACTAGTGAAAAAACCAACCCAGGGAAGCCGACGTGGCTCCGTGGCTGAGCCCCAGCTTCCCACACTCAAGGTCCCAGGTTCATTCCCCAGCCCCAGGACCTCAACTTAAAAAATTATCCCATGTTTATCGGAGTAAAGAGAAGCTGAGTCTGACCCGGCAGGTGAGGAGAGAGGCAGATGAACCAAGGCTTCTCTGGGTCAGGCACGTGCCTCATCTCATTTAATCCTCACAGCATCAAAGATGGTTTGATGACCTTCATTTGGCAGATGAGGAGACTGAGGTTCAGAGAAGCCCCACAGCTTGCCCAGGGTCCCAGAGCTTGGAAGTGGCAGGGTCAGGATGGGAATGTGGGTCTCCCGGGGATAATGTCCAGGTATGGAGTCAACTCCCTCCTGCCGGGATAGGGTTTGGGAAATACCCCTTGTTACAGTTTGATATTATCGATGAATTCCAAACAGAATTATGTTTGTGAGCTGGTCTTTTCCATATGAGATGATATTGGATTCAGAGGTTGACTGGATTACTTAATCAGGTAAACTTCTTGTGTCAGTAGGGTGTTGAGTCCCCACCCTTTGGTGGGGGGGAACTTGCAGATAAAAGGCCTGGCAAGGGGCAGCGTGGAGGGCATTTTGATGTTGGAGTTTTGATTTGGAGTTTGATGCTGGAGTCTTGAGCTGGAGCCCCGGGAAGTCAGCACTTCCCAAGAAGCCAGCCCCGGGAAGAGAGGACCTGAGCTAAGAAAAGAACACAGAGGATTAGAGACGGCTCCTTAGACACGGCAGAAACCCCAGGGAGAAAGACAGAGCCGTTCTCCTGATGGTCTACAGCCGACCTGGTGGAGAGAGGCAAAGCCTAGCGAGCCTCCTGGTCTACAGCTGACCTTGTGGAGAGAGGCAAAGCCTAGAGAGCCTCCTGGTCTACCGCTGACCTGTGGAGAGAGGCAAAGCCCAGAGAGCCTCCTGGTCTACAGCTGACCTGTGGAGAGAGGCAAAGCCTAGAGAGCCTCCTGGTCTACAGCTGCCCTTGTGGAGAGAGGCAAAGCCCAGAGAGCCTCCTGGTCTACAGCTGACCTTGTGGAGAGAGGCAAAGCCCAGAGAGCCTCCTGGTCTACAGCTGCCCTTGTGGAGAGAGGCAAAGCCCAGAGAGCCTCCTGGTCTACAGCTGCCCTTGTGGAGAGAGGCAAAGCCCAGAGAGCCTCCTGGTCTACAGCTGACCTGTGGAGAGAGGCAAAGCCCAGAGAGCCTCCTGGTCTACAGCTGACCTGTGGAGAGAGGCAAAGCCCAGAGAGCCTCCTGGTCTACCGCTGACCTGTGGAGAGAGGCAAAGCCCAGAGAGCCTCCTGGTCTACAGCTGCCCTTGAGGAGAGAGGCAAAGCCTAGCGAGCCTCCTGGTCCACAGCTGACCTGTGGAGAGAGGCAAAGCCCAGAGAGCCTCCTGGTCTACCGCTGACCTTGAGGAGGAAACAGAGGAGCTGAGCGCAGAGGAACCCAGGAAGCCTGAGCCCGCGCAGACGTCGGCCGCCATCCTGCTCCAACACGTGGAAATAGACTTTGGTGAGGAAAGTCACTTACGCCTTATGGGCTGGTATCTGTGAGCTCCTACCCCAAATAAACACCCTTTATAAAAACCAACCCATTTCTGATATTTTGCATCAGCGCCCTTTTGGCTGACTAATACACCCCCCCATCTGTTTCGCTGCCCTCGGGTGGGCTCTTCTGCAGGGCATGCTCAGGGTCCCTTGGGGAGACGGTGCAGGAGGCTGCGGGCTGGGGGTCCCCTCAGATCCAACAGGCCATTTTCGTGATCCACCATCAATTAATACTAGGAATGGCCTGTTTTAGAGATGGGGTGCTTGAGTCTCAGAGAGGTAGCGCCACGTGCCCAAGGCCACACAGCTAACGCATTCCCCTGCTCATAACCGCCCGCTCCACAGGCTTCTGGGGCTGACATCGGCCACTGGTGCAAGCTCCCAACACGTGGTAGTTTGCTTGTTAAATCTCCTTTAAAAAAATTTTTTTTAATTTGATTGCCTTTTTTAAAAAAGATAAATAGATCACAAAAAAATATTTCATTAAAAAATAAGAGGTTCCCGCAACCCTCACCCCACTCCTCCCACATCAGCAACCTCTTGCATCATCGTGGCACACTCACTGCATTTGGTGAATGCATTTTGGAGCACTCCTGCAACGCATGGACTATAGTTTACACTGTGGTTTACACTCCTTCCTTTCTTGGGTGGAAATGGGGCAAGGTATTGCTTCACGGTTAAAAACAAAAGCTTTTTAGCTTTCTCCCTCTTGGAGGAGGAAGCTACAAGCCTAGGTGGGGGAAAGCTAGAGCATATCCTTTCACATTGAGCTGGAATTGGAAGTGCGTGTATGAGCTCACGGCTGCTAATAGATTCCTGCCGCTAAATACAGATTTGTGTGTTTCCTCTTCATACATATATTTCAAACTCTGACGGTTTCCCTGAGACTGCCCCAATTTCAGCACTGAGAATCCCACATGCCAGGAAAACGCAGGATGGTTGGTCTACTGCTGGGGTGGGGAAACCTATAACCGGTGTCAACCTCAGAAGCAATGAGCACCCCCAGGACCCAGATCGTGGTGTCTAAATACCATTTCCACTAAAGGAGCCGGGGATGCTGGGGGAACTGACCGAATCCGGGGCTGGGACAGGGAAGGTCCAAGCTGAGCCTAAATCCTCGGACCGGTCACTTTCTCTCTCTGAGCCTCGGTTTGCCCATCTGTCCAGTGGGGGTAACAGTTACCTACTGTGATGGGTGGATCGTGGTCCCCCGAAAAGATATGTCCTGCTGCAACCACAGAGTGGGACTTCCTTTGGAACGGGGGTCCCTGCAGGTGGAGAACGGGTAGATTGTGCGACGAGGTGATGCCAGATCAGGGGGAGGTCCTAGATCCAGTGACAAGAGCCCCTCCACGAGGAGACACGGACACGCACGCGAGGCAGGGGTGGGCAGAGGTCGTTGGGGGGTGGCCACGAGCCCGGGAGCACCTGGGACCACCAGAAGCCAGGAGAGGCAGGCAGAGATCGTCCCCTCCCTCGGACGGAGCGCCGCCTGCTGACACCTTACTTTCAGACATGCAGGATCGTGAGAGTAAATTCCTCTTGTTTCAAGCCGCCCCGTTTTTGGTAATTTGCTACGGCAACCACAGGACGTGAACACACGCAGCTCCTTGCAGCCAGACCGAGGACGATGAGGCAGGCACGGGGCACGATGGGAGCAAGGACCGCGGCGGCTGGTCACCAGGCCCTGTCTTTTCTTTTCTACTTATTTTTTAAATTTAACAATGCATTTTTAATAGTTTATTTTTTTAATTATCTTTTTTTAAAAATTAATAGATCGCACAAAACTTTACATTGAAAAACATAAGAGATTCCCATATACCCCACTCCCCACCCCATCAGTTTTTTTTTTTGAAGATACATAGATCACAAAAAATGTTACATTAAAAATATTAGAGGTTCCCACACACCCCACACCTCCCACTCCCTCATCAACAGCCTCTTTCATCATCGTGGCCCATGCATTGCATTTAGTGAATACATTTTGGAGCGCTGCTGCACCGCATGGATTATAGTTTACATTGTAGTTGAGACTCTCTCCCAGTCCATATAGTGGGTGATGGCAGGATATATAATGTCCAGCATCTGTCTTTGCAATATCATTTAGGACAACTCCAAGTCCCGAAAATGCCCCCACATCACACCTCTGCTTCCCTCTCCCTGCCCTCAGCAGCTACCGTGGCCCCTGTCTCCACATCAACGCTACAGTTTCTTCCATTACTAGTCCAAATAGTTCATGAGTAGAATATCAGTAAGTCCACTCTAATCCATACTCTATCCCTCCATCCTGTGGACCCTGGGATGGGGATGTCCACTCCACATCTATGTCAAGTGGGGGCTTAGATTCCACAGGGATGCTGGATGCAATCCTCCTGCTTGCAGTTGTAGGCACTCTTGGCTCCCTGGTGTGGTGGTTGACTTTCTTCAACTCCATGTTAGCTGACCATGGTAAGTCCAATAAACCAGATGGTAGGAGCTGCAAGTCTGCAGAGGCTCAGGATCCAGCTGGCACATGGCCAGTCCAGAGATTCAGGTCTCCTGAGTATACACCAACCCCAGCGAAAAACCACATCAGAGGGGTCGCGCTTATGCACACCTCAGCAGGGTCCCAGAGACAGCCAAGTAGATACAACCCCAGGTGCTGGTTCTTCTGAGAGCCACAGAGATCCACAGGTTCTATGGCCATGGCAGATGGCTCTGGAGTTCAGGGCCATGCCAGTTGGCCCTACTTTGGAATTGGTGCTCCTGAGTGTGATGGAGCTGGACGCAGATGTGACCTCTCTACACTTGCCTCTTCTGCCAAGCTCTTTCTTGTGAGTGTCAGACCCCAGCCCCGGGTGGCTCTGAGGCCACCCCTCCTTGCAGACACCGACAACATCGGGCTCAGTTCAAGTGAAAGCAGACCGCCGAGTGCCACTCCCGCAAGCTGAAATTAGCCTGGACGTGAGAGTCAGCCTTCAGGGTTTCTCGCGCCCGCACGGGATGGACGGTGGGGTGAGGTCCCCCCGCCGCCATCGTCCCTGCAGCCAGCCAGGACTGTGCCTGCCCTGCTTCCCAGAATACGCCGGAAAGCCATTTTAGTACAATCTGTTCTCTCGGAATTACGCTACCCCAGGACATTTGCGCCAGAAGAGCTGGCTTATCTCCCACCCCCGCCCGGTGCCAGAAGATTTTACAGACCTGTCACCCCAGCCTCTGCCCTCGTGCCCAGGGCCAGGGACTTTACGGAGACTCCTCCCAGCCATGCGAGGGGGGAAACTGAGGCCCAGAGCTGCCACCTACCTCGGAGGAGCGGAGCCAGGGTATGCCCGGCGCCGAGAGACCCCTGCGTCTGCCCTCTTTCTCCTTCTCTTAAAAAAAAATTAAGGGATCTGGGAGCCGACGTGACTCGATGGTTGAGCACCCGCTTCCCACCTACGAGATCCCAGGTTCAATTCCCGAGGACCTCAAAACGAAAAAGAAAAAAATGAAGGGATAAAATACGTGCAGGCAAATCCGCCCTGTGCACGGTTTTGACAGATGCACAGTCAGGAAATCACCACCACAAAGGAGACACGGAGCAGTGCCATCGTCATCCCCAAAATCCCTGCACCCCTTTGCAAGCAGCCACTCCGCCCGCCCCCCAGGGCCTGGCGACCACCGGTGTGTTTTCTGTTATCACAGCATTGCCCTTTTCTAAAATGCCCTCGAAGTGGGAGCACGGAGTCGGCAGCCCTTGGAGACTGGTTTCTTTCACTCCATGTGGTGGTTTGGGGCTGTGCACCCCGGAAAAGCGTGTCCTTGAACTCGACGCCCCCCTGTGGGTGTGGATCCCTTGTAAGGCAAACCTTTCGATGAAGTTAAGGTGGGGCCCCGATCCATCAGGCCGGTCTCTTTTTTTTTAAGGTTTATTTTATTGATTTCTCCCCATCCCCTCGTTGTGTGCCCTCACCGTGTCTCTTTGTCTTCCTGGTTTCTTTTAGGAGGCACCGGGAACCGAACCCAGGACCTCCGACATGGGAGGGAGGCGCCTAATCGCTTGAGCCACCTCCGTTCCCCGCTTCGTTGCGTCTCTTGTTGTGTTTTCCTTCTTGTGTCTCTTGTTGAGTCACCTCGTTGTGCCTGCCGGTCGTGCCAGCTCGTTGTCTGTTTTAGGAGGCACCGGGAATCGAACCAGGGACCTCCCACGTGGTAGGCGGGAGCTCGATCGCTCGAGCCACCTCCGTTTTCCCAGGGGGATCTTAATTTCTATTTCTGGAGTCTTTTATAAACAGAATGAAATTGAGAGAGAGAGAGAACAAGAGCCACAGGAAACAAGGGGCTGAAGGTCAGTGGAACCTGGACGACGGAGCGACCGGGAGAGCCACGTGACAAGGGCTGAGGCTCGCCAGCAGAACGCCACGGTTCAGGGAGGAAGCAGCACTGGGTGGTGCCTGGATTTGGACCTTTTCTAGCCTCAAAACCATGAGCCAATACATCGTCATTGCCTAACCCAACCCATGGCGTGGCATTTGCTGTGGCGGCCAGGAAACGCACGTGTGTGTCCCGGCAGCACCTTCCTTTTCATGGCTGCGTAGTATTCCTTTGTGTGGCTGGGCCGTTTTTCATTCCTTCACCTGCTGGTGGACATTTGGGTTGTTTCCAGGTTTGGGCTATTACAACAATAGCTGTTGTAAACATTTGCACGCAGGGTTTTGTGGGAATGTTGCTGGGGCACAGGGTTGAAGCGTTGGTGTGATTTTCTAAGCAACGGCCAAGCTGGTTTCCAAAGCGATTCATTCTGCAATTCCGCCAGCGGTTTGTGGGGTTTCCAGCCACTGTGTCTTCGCCGGTGTTTCACTCGTTCCAGCTTGCATTTTCCCGTTGGCTCAAGAGGCTGAGCCTCGTCTCATGTCTTTACTTACGTGACATCTCCGCCAGCCTTCCGTATGGCAAAGCGTCTGTTTGATCTTTTGCCTTTTTTTTATTCTTTTGAGGCACTGGGGCTGGGGATGGAACCTGGGACGACGTATGTGGGAAGCTGGCGCTCAACTGCTTGAGCCGCATCCACTCCCCAGCCCTCCCCCCGACATGGCTCCTTTGTCTGTCTGCTCGTTGTGTCAGCTCATTGTCTGTGTGTCGCGTCTGCTCATTGTGTCCACTCTTTGTCCGCTCATCTCCTCCAGGAGGCACCGGGACCCCCCCCCATGTGGGAGGTGGGTGCCCAACTGCTTGAGCCACCTCTGTCCCCCCCCATTTTTATTTTTTTAAAAGATTAATTAATTTATCTCTCCTCCCCCCACCATCCCGCCCTGGTTGTCTGTTCTCTGTGTCTATTTGCTGCGTCTTCTTTGTCCGCTTCTGTTGTTGTCAGCGGCACGGGAATCTATGTTTCTTTTTGTTGCGTCATCTCGCTGTGTCAGCTCTCCGTGTGTGCGGCGCCATTCCTGGGCAGGCTGCACTTTCTTTCGCGCTGGGCGGCTCTCCTTACGGGGCACACTCCTTGCGCGTGGGGCTCCCCTACGTGGGGACACCCCTGCGTGGCAGGGCACTCCTTGCGCGCATCAGCACTGCGCATGGGCCAGCTCCACACGGGTCAAGGAGGCCCAGGGTTTGAACCGCGGACCTCCCATGTGGTAGACGGACGCCCTCACCACTGGGCCAAGTCCACTTCCCTCCCCCCGTTTTTAAATCAGGGGTTTGTTTCCTTATTGTTGAGTCTTGAGGCCTCTTTATATATGCTGGAGACAGCCCTTTTCTCAGCTAGGTATTTGCGGAGATTTTCTCCCCGTCTGTGGCGTGTCTCTCGTTCTCTCAAGAGGGTCTTTCCCAGATGAGCCTCGTTCTGAGTTGCAAATCCCACTCGACCCCCCCCCCCAACTACCCTTGAGGGGCAGTGAGAAAGGGGCTCCCTCCTCTCCAAGGAGCCACGGGACTCGGAGAAGGGGAGGGTCACTGCACAGCCTGAATTTGAACCCAGGATCGCCTGAGCCCAAACCTGAGGCTCCACCCACCATGGCCACCTCTTCCCCGGGGGGGCTGCTGGGAGGGTCGCCCCAGGGGAAGCCGCCAGCCCCCGCCGTGTCTGCACGAGAAAGGATGGGACAAGCCCCCGGGCTTTGTTCACCACGGTTTTATTTGCGGACCCCCCGACGCCAGGCTCCGACGGACACGAATTTCCATCGGAGGAATCTGGGGGCGCTGCGAGCCTCAGCACCCACCCAGGACCCCAGCCCACCCTGAACAAGGCACTTTCCAGGCAGCTGGGCAACGCGCCCCCCCCCCCACGCCGCGGCACTCTCCGCCCGCAGCTGAGCCTCCGGGTGATGCGTCTCCCCGACCTGGGCTTGCTGTGCCGGGCGAGGCGAAGGTGGCCTCTGCCCCCCCCCCTGGAAACCCCAAAGCCAGGCCCCGCCCAGCGGCAGCACGAGACTCGGCCCGCCCGGGTGTTTGTTGAGTGACTGTGTGTGAGCCACGGTCAGGGGGTTTGTTGAGTGACTGTGTGTGAGCCACGGTCGAGGAGGCTGGGACCCGGCGGGCGGTGGGTTTTGGAATCCCAGCCCGAGGACGGCCTGAAGCCCGGGGGCCACGCGTCCCCCTGCCCGGGGCTCTCCCACGGGCCTGGCTTGTCCTTGGACGCCTCCTCCGTGCCGACTGGCCCGTGCGGTTCTCTGACCCACGAGCAGGGAGGAGCTAGAACGCAAAGCCACGTGGTGGACAGTCGGCCGTGCCTGCTGACCGCGAGCGGAGCTGCTCGTTGAAACGCCTTTCGCGCCCGCCGGCCCCTCTCTGGCGCCGCGGCAGCCCCCTCAGCAGCCCTGGAGCCTCTTGACCCCGCACTGACGCGGGACGTGAGGCTCAGAGAAGGGACGCCGCCGGGACCCGGGGCTCCCCAGGCACACAGAAGGATCTAGAAGCTCGGGGGGGGGGCGGGACGAGCAGACTTTCGAGATGGCCCGGGGCAGGGGGGAGGCCGCACCCCCGCGGCAAGTCCTGGGACTGCTCGGACCAACGAACGCATCTCCCCGCGGCCTGGAATTCTTCCGGGATGCCGTTTTGGGGGGCTGGGGTGGGGGGAGGACAGAGACCACCGCCAGGGGTGCCGGCCGGGGCCGCTGCCGGGACCCCGGGTGCCCCCCCGCGAGCCCCCAGAGAGCAAAGGGGGGAGCCCGTTCCCGCGCGCCCCGCCGCGTGTCACTGCGCCCCCCCCCCCCACCTCGGCCCCCCGGGGGGAAACGTCGAGGCGAGGTGGGGGGAGGGGGGGCGGGCCCCCTACTCCGCCTTCTTGGTCTTCTTTTTTCTCGCGCCTTCGCCGGGCTCGTCCTTGGCCTTGCCCGGCGGGGGCGAGTGCGGGGAGCCGGCGCCGGGGGCCCCGTGGTTGTGGGGGGTGCTCGGCCCCCCAGCCCGTGCCGAACAGCACGGGGCAGACGTGGGCCTCCAGCACGTCGAAGGGGGAGCTGTGGGAGTGGGTGGCCGTCAGGAACACCTGCGGGGGGGGCGGGGGGGGGGCCCGCAGGTCAGCAGGGCCAAGGTCAGGGGCGGCCCCCCTCCCCCGCCCCGTCCCAAGAGCCCGGGACGCTGCCCCTCCCCAGCCCCCGGCCGCCCCTGGACCGGCCGGCGGCCCCCCGCTCTGCCCTCGGGGGGCAGGTGGGGGGCACGGGGGGGGGTCTCACCTTGCACGACACCATGAAGAGAGTGAAGGTGAAGATGAGGCTGGCCTTGGACACGGGCAGCCAGCGCGTCTGCTGCAGGGTGAAGAGCACGGCGCCGTACAAGCTGGCCTTGGTGGGGCTGCAAGGCAGCGGCCACGCGTTACCCCCCGGGACCCCCAGGTCCTGCCCCCCACCCCGCCCCGGGAGGCTCGGAGGAGACGGGGCGGGCGTCCCCTGCCCCCTCGCGACACCCTGCCCGACGCGAGCACGGCTGTCGACCAGGGGGCCAGGTGGGCCACTGTGCCCGCGGGCTCGTCCACCCTAAAAGAAAACCCCCGGGCCCCGGAGCTTCCCGGGCTGGCGATACCTGGCACCTGCTGTCACGCATCGGCGTGACAACTGAGCGCTGGGCCACGACCCCCCTGGCGGAGGACGGCAGGGGGCGGGGGGCTGGAACCCGGTCTCTCCCGGGCCCTGCCCCGGGCGCCTCCTCCCTTGGCCGATTTTAATCGGGGTCTTTTCGCCGTGATAAACCGTCGCCGCAGGTTTACCGGCTTGGCGGAGCTCTGGGGATCCTTCCAGCCAAACGCTGGAAAACGGAAACGGGGGGGGGGGAGAGGCCCGTGGGGGCCCTCGGACGGCAGGCGCCCCCACGGGGGGCTTTTCTGAACTTGCCTTTTCTTTCCTGCAGAATGTGTGTGTGTGTATTTTTAAAAGATTTATTTATTCCCCCGTCCACTTTGTTGTTCGGGGTTGCCGTCTGCTCGTCTTCTCTTGAGGAGGCTCCGGGAACCAAACCCAGGGCCTCCCTCGTGGGAGAGACGTGTCCAATCGCCTGAGCCACCTCCGCTCCCACAATGTGGTTTTTTTGTTTGTTTTTTAAATTTTTTTTTTTTAATTTCCCTTCCCCATTGTCTGCTCTCTGTGTCCATTCGCTGCGTGTTCTTCTGTGACCGCTTCTATCCTTATCAGCAGCACCAGGAATCTGTGTTTCTCTTTGTTGCGTCATCTCGCTGTGTCAGCTCTCCGTGTGTGCGGCGCCATTCCTGGGCAGGCTGCACTTCTTTTCACGCTGGGCGGCTCTCCTTACGGGGTGCACTCCTTGCACGTGGGGCTCCCCTACGCCGGGGACACCCCTGCGTGGCACGGCACTCCTTGCGCGCATCAGCACTGCGCATGGACCAGCTCCACACGGGTCAAGGAGGCCCGGGGCTTGAACCGCGGACCTCCCGTGTGGTAGGCGGACGCTCTATCCGTTGAGCCACATCTGCTTCCCCCAGAATGTGTGTTTAGTATTTTATCTTATTGCAGGACGCAGCCCCCTGACCTCTGCCCCTGCGGCGTGGCTCAGCGCAAGGACTTGATGGTCAACCTGCCACCGGGCGCCAGGCCGGCCATGACCCCACCTAACCCTGTCACCCCTCCGACGGGGCAGAACTAGAGCGCGGAAGCCACCTCCCTGCCTGCAGCAAGGGACGGGGACCACTCAGGCCCCCGCCGCCTCAAAGGTAAACTGAGCGCGGGAACGGATTTCTGCTCTTGGGGAGGAAACAAAAGCACGCTGCGTTTCTGCAACGTTAACACGGGAGGTGGTTTTTGTGGGTAGACGGGTGAGCCTCCTAGTTCTGTTACAGTTTAAAGGCTCCGGCTCTCTTTGTTGTACAGGACGGGGAAATATTTAACGAGCGTGCTGACGTCTTTGAAAATTGTACGGGGGCCAGACGCAATGCGGGATCCCGGAACGGAAAAATGGACCTTCGTGGAAAATCTCGCGCCGTCCAAATGAAGCCTGGAGTTTAGTTGCCCGTCGGGTGATGTCTGAGGTCTAAACGCTCCCTGGGCATGGAGGATGGTCCCAGCAGGGGGAGGGGGCGGGGGACGCGGGCTCTCCGTGTTCTGCCCGCCCCACCCTTGGCTGGGTCCCTCCCTGACCCCAGCTCCCCAGTTTGACCGTTGAGGAACCGTTTGATCTAGTGTACTTTTAACGGGCACAGGGGGATTTTATTTTATATTGGGAAAACTTGTTTTCGACTAGCCCAAACCTCTGAGGCCTTTTAAAAAACGCATTAGGGGAAGCGGCTGTGGCTCAATCAGTTGGGCTCCCGCCTACCATACGGGAGGCCCTGGGTTCGCGTCCCGGGGCCTCCTGGTGAAGGCGGGCTCGCCCGCACGCCGTGGAGCGCCACTGGCCTGCAAGCACCGCGGAGAGCTGACTCAGCAAAGTGATGCAACAAAAAGGGAGACGAGCAAAAACGCAGAACAGGGTGCAGCGAATGGACAGAGAGAGCAGACAACAAGTAAGCCACAAGGGGGGGATAAATTAAAAAAATTAAAAATACTGGGAAACGGACTTTGGCCCAGTGGTTAGGGCGTCCGTCTACCATATGGGAGGTCCGCGGTTCAAACCCCGGGCCTCCTTGACCCGTGTGGAGCTGGCCATGCGCAGTGCTGATGCGCGCAAGGAGTGCCGTGCCACGCAAGGGTGTCCCCCGCGTGGGGGAGCCCCACGCGCAAGGAGTGCACCCGTGAGGAAAGCCGCCCAGCGCGAAAAGAAAGAGGAGCCTGCCGAGGAATGGCGCCGCCCACACTTCCCATGCCGCTGACGACAACAGAAGCGGACAAAGCAACAAGACGCAGCAAATAGACACCAAGAACAGACAACCAGGGGAGGGGGGGGAATTAAATAAATAAATAAATCTTTTAAAAAAAAAAATTAAAAATACAGACATAGAAGCGTGCACAGAGAATGGACACAGAGAGAAGAGAGCAAGTAAAAAGCCACAAGGGGGGGGTCATTAAAAATGCATTAGGGGAAGCGGACGTGGCCCAGTGGTGAGGGCGTCTGCCTACCACATGGGAGGTCCAGGGTTCAAACCCCAGGCCTCCTTGACCCGTGTGCAGCTGGCCCATGCGCAGTGCTGATGCGCGCAAGGAGTGCCGTGCCACGCAGGGGTGTCCCCCGCGTAGGGGAGCCCCACGTGCAAGGAGTGCGCCCCGTAAGGAGAGCCGCCCAGTGCGAAAGAAAGTGCAGCCTGCCCAGGAATGGTGCCGCACACACGGAGAGCTGACACAGCAAGATGACGCAACAAAAAGAGACACTGATTCCCATGCTGCCGACAACAACGGAAGCAGACAAAGAAGAAGACGCAGCAAATAGACACAGAGAACAGACGACCGGGGCGGGAGGGTAGGAGGGAAGGGGAGAGAAATAAATAAATAAATAAATCTTTTTAAAAAATGCGTCAGGCTAGATGTGGCTCAGGAAATTGGGCACCTACCTACCACATGGGAGGTGCTGGGTTCGCTTCCCCGTGCCTCCTAAAGGAGATGAGCAAGATGGCGAGCTGACACAACAGGATGGCATGGAGAGCTGATGCAACAAAGAGACACAGCCAGGCAACACAATGAGAGACACAAACAAGGACTGGAGGTGGCTCAGGTGGTTGGGCGCCTCCCTCCCACATGGGAGGTCCTGGGTTTGGTCCCCGGTGCCTCCTAAAAAGAAGACGAGCACACAATGAACAGACACAGAAAGCAGTCAGCAAGCGCAAACAAAGGGGGTGAGGGATAAAAAAATGCATTAGGCTAAGACACAAAAGGACAAGTGTATGATGCCACTTACAGGAACTATCCGGGATGGATAAATTCAAAGAGAAAAAAAGCGCACTACAGGTTACCAGAGAAAGGACAGTTATTGCTTCAGGGGTGCAGAGTTTTCCATCTGGGGCGATGGAAAAGTTTGGGTCACAGATGGTCGAGATGCAGCACAATATCATGAATGTAAGCAATGGTACAGATTTCTATACTTAGAAGTGTCAGAATGGGCAGCGGACTTGGTCCAGTGTTTAGGGCGTCCGTCTACAACATGGGAGGCCTGTGGTTCAAACCCCGGGCCTCCTTGACCCGTGTGCAGCTGGCCCACGCGCGTGCTGATGCGCGCAAGAAGTGCCCTGCCACGCAGGGGTGTCCCCCGCGTAGGGGAGCCCCACGCGCAAGGAGTGCGCCCCATAAGGAGAGCCGCCCAGCGCGAAAGAAAGTGCAGCCTGCCCAGGAATGGCGCCGCACACACGGAGAGCTGACACAGCAAGATGACGCAACAAAAAGAAACACAGATTCCCATACCGCTGACAACAACAGAAGCAGACAAAGATGACACAGCAAATAGACACAGAGAACAGACAACCGGGGTGGTGGAGAGGGGAGAGAAATAAATAAATCTTTAAAAGAAAGTATCAGAATGGGAAATTGTGAGTTGAATGTATACCACCACAATAAGTTTTAGAAAAAAATGCACTCGACTACATGCAATCGATTTGGGGTCTGGATGGGGGGGTCCCCACTCAGCCCACCCCATGCTCCCCACCATGGCCCTGGCAAACTGGGTCCTACCTCTGCTTTTTTTTTTTTTTTTTTTTTTTTTGGTACTCAACACTGCAGAGTTTCCTCTCGGCTCATACTTCAAAACCCAGATCGGATGTCGCCTCTGCCCCGCAGCCCTGCCTCCCCCCCGGGCTCCCCCAGTGGTGGTCTTTCCCACCCCCGGCAGCTCCTGGAGGGCAGGGCCAGGGGTTGCAGCCTCTGCAGGTGTCTGGCAGTTTCAGGCGCGGGGGACCCAGGAGGTACGGGAGGGAGGGAGGGCGAGGTACTCACAAGGACATGTGCAGGACCTCGTTGGAGTCGGGCTTCCAGACTCCCCGGAGCAGCTGCTCGAAGTTGGACATGAGCGCCACGCCAGAGCCTGCGGGAAAGGGCGCTACCGGGTGAATCTGCCACTCCCCGCTCCCCGCTCTGTCTCTTGGCCGGATTCCCAAGGAGACAGTCGAACCGCCCCCCCGGAGCCTTTCCCCAGAGGGACAGGGAGCCTGGGGTGGCGGGTGGGGAAACTGAGGCCCAGAGAAGGCTGACAAGGAGGCTCGGATCCCTACCTCGGTCCTCACCGTCCACCCTGGAGGGACACGTGGTGCCCGATAAGTTCCAGGGAGCGGGAGTTCTCATCTGGACGTGATTCCGTCCCCCAAGGGACACTCGGCAATGTTAGAGACATTCTTAGTTGTCTCGACTGGGTGGAGGGTGCTGGCATCTGGTGGGCCAAGGCCGAGGACGCGGCTGAGTGTCCCACAGTGCACGGCATGATTTCCCCACTGAAGGGGTGATTTTTGCCACGTGTGAGAAGCCGTGTTCTAGTCTGGAGGGACACCGTGGCTCAGTGAGGGGCGATTCCAGGCTCTGGCACTTTGCCTGTCCTTGTAGACCACGGGAAGCAGGGATGAGTTGCCCAGTGGCTTTCTGGGACCCTTGTGGACATCCCTTCTCTTCCTATTACCCCTTTGGTCTGCCTCTTCAACTATCCTTGCTACATTGTCTATTTTTCCCTTTATGTCTGTTAGTATTTTGGTGCCCTGTTATTTGGTGCATATATGTTTATTATTGTAGCGCTCTATGGTTACAGCTTCGGGGCAGCTGTGTTTATCGTGTGTGGTTCAGCCCTTGGGAAACTGGAGCCGTTTTTGGTTTTCTCCTCTGGAAGAAGCAGTGGCATCTAGTGGACCGGGGGCAGGGAAGCTGCTAAGCCTCCTGCGGTGCACAGGTGCTTGTCTGGCTCCACCATCGAGCACGACCTGGCCTCAAATCTCAGTGGCGCTGAGGCTGAGAAACCCTGCCCCGGAGACGACAGCCAAGCTCCTCGTCGTCGTCGTCGTCCCAGTTACCTTTGACCCAGCCGGTCGCGATCATGACGAACCACCCGTGGTGGTAGTGGTGATGCGCATGGTGGATGCCCACCGCGATCTTGCGGACCCTCACCACCTCTTTCATGGCCACGAAGATGAGCTTCACGGGCAGGAAGCAGACGCACTTGTAGAAAAGGTCCATGGGGCAGAAGAAGATCAAGTACCTTCGGAGAGAGGATGCCTATCGTCGGGCGGGCAGCAGCAAACCGCGGGGGGCCCTGGGAGGCGAGGCTGTGCCCAGAGCCCCCCTCCTCAATGTGCCGGGCTCGGGGTGTGGAGAGGGCTGGTCGGGGCCATCGTGGGGGCTGTGCTGGGTCCTGTTTACTCCCACCTCCTTGATACCTGAGCTGCTGGTGGTCCCAAACCCCCTACCCCGGGGGCTCCGCTCTCCCACGCCCGACGACGGCTTACCACACGGCCGAGGCCAGCAGGATGCTGGAGTTGTTGCTGAAGTAGTCGATCACGGGCTCTCCCAGGAGAAGGTCCGCCAGGATGTAACTCCCGAAGCAGTGCAGCATGGCACACAGCCAGGAGGCCACGGGGTGGCGCCGGGACAGCTCGACAGCTCCTGGGGGGGGGGCCACAGGAGCGTTTGCTGCCACTGGGTGCCGGGCACGTGCCGTGGCCCCCTGCCCTCGTCAGAGCACCCGCCCAGGGCCGTGCGGTCTTGCCCATTTCTGATGAAGAGACCAAACCCAGAGGGTCTGTGCCTACGGCCAGTGTCACACGGGCAGAAAGGCAGAGCTCGATCGGGGCTCTTTCCTCTGAGCTCAGAGAGGGCGACGGTGATGCCAGCACTCCTGGGTTCCAGACACATGGAGAGGCATTCATGGGAAGGACCACTGGGTTCTCATCAGCAGTCTTGGCCAAGTGAGGACTATTACCATCCCAAGGGTCTTATTATCCCCGCGAGGAGACCGAGGTTTGGTGAGACGGACCGACGTGCGGCTGGGAACATACCGAAGTCGGTACTCCAGCCTCAGGCTGACGCCACTGCCCAAGGTCCCCAGAAGAATTATGCAAACAGGAAGACTCTAGGGGTGGGAAGGTAGAGGGGGATTTCCAAGATGCTGGCATGGGAGGTGCAGGGACACAGAAGCAGAGAAGGCCAAGGGCAGCCTCTTCCAGGAAGGCTTCCGTGCTCGGCAGAGCCAGTCACTACGACCTCTGGGTTTCCACGGCCCTGCGGACTTGACCCTATCATCGCCCTTGGTACTTGATTCCAAAGCAAAAGGAAAATAAAGGGGGAAAAAAAGCAACTCATTTCAGTTTCTGCAGCTGAGGATATAACAGGCTAATAAATGATACTAGATGAGGCTACAATAAGCTAATAAACGATACTAGATGAACTAGTCTTACAAACTCAAGGCAAACAGATTACAAAAGCGTGGCCTTACTTAGCAAAGAGAAACAAGAGGTCCACTCCTGAAAGAAGATGCTCAGTGAGTGGTCTGGATTTTGGATTTTTAAATGTTCCCGGTTGATTCTTAAGGCAGTAAATTGCAAACCACACAGAGCAAAAGGAGTGACGGCCAGTGTCCCAATGTCCTGCAGACAAGGGGATGGGCTCATGCCCAAGGTGAAGAAAATGTAGATAATGGACTGGCAAATATTTTATTTTCTATGTTTCAGCTTATTCCTTTGCAGTTACAAAAAATTTTTTTTAGGAGGTACCAGGGATTGAACCCTGGGAAGCAGGCAATCAACCACTTGAGCTATATTTGCTCCCCAATGAGAGTTTTCTTTTTATTCCTCCTCCTCGTTGCTTGCACTTGCTGTCTGCTCTCTGTGTCCATTCGCTGTGTGTTCTGTCTGCTTGTCTTCTCTTTCGGAGGCACCGGGAACCGAACCTGGGACCTCCCATGTGGGTGAGAAGCACTCAGTTGCTTGAGCCACCTCCGCTCCCTTTGTTGTGTCTCTCATTGTGTTTCCTCTTTGTGTCTCCTTGTTGCGTCAGCTCACCAAGCCAGCTCGTTGTGCTAGCTTGCTGTCCTGCTCGTCTTCTCCAGGAGGCACTGGGAACTGAACCTGGGGCCTCCCATGTGGCAGGAAGAGTTCAAATTGCTTAAGCCATATCCACTTCCTGAGAGTTGTTTCTTTTTTGTTTGTTTGTTGGAGGTCCTGGGGATCGAACCTGGGACCTTATACATGGAAAGCAGGTGACTTGAGCTACAACCACTCCCTACAAAAATTGCTTTAAACCAGTAAAACTTACGGCAACATCAACTGATGTATAAGTTTTCACTGAATTGTTATTTTTAAAAATTCACGCTCACCTGGAACCTCAGAATGTGGCTTTATTTGGAAACAGGGTCTTTGCAGATGTTACCCAGGGAAGACAAGGTCATACTGGATTAGGGTGGACCTTATAAGAAAAGAGAAACGTGGGCAGAGAGGCAGGGGAGACACACACCGAGGAGACGGCCACGTGACGCCAGAGGCTGAGACTGCCAAGGACCGGGTGACGTCAGAAGCTGGTAGAGGTGATGAAGGATCCTCCTGTAACTGCTTTGCAGGGACTGTGGCCCTGCTGACCTCTGGTTCCCAGAACTGTGAGCAAATACATTTCTGTGGTTTTTAGCTGCGCCATCGGCGGCCATTTGTGCAGGACCTTCAGGAAACTGATAGAGTACCTGCAGACAGTAATTTCCAAACCACGTTCCTGGCAATCCCGATGGTCTGCGGGGGTAAAGGAGAGACCGGTGGTGTTTTAGTTTCCCTCCTGCTAAGACAAGTACCATACAACAGGTTGGTTTGAAAGACGGGGCGGTATTGGCTCATGGTTTTGAGGGAACTCCAAAATCGACGTGTCAGCTTTCTCCTGGACGATTGCGCATTCGTTCCTTGGTTTTTCCATTACACGCCAAAGTCCTCTCCTTTCTCTTCCAGCTTCTAGCTTCTCTTGGCTTCTTTCTCTGTGGCCTTCTCCATAAGGCCTCCAGTTACAGAACAAAGACTCATCCTGATTCAGCGGGGCCGCACCGCAGCTGAAGCCAACCTCATCGAAAGGTCCGATTTACAGTGAGTTCCCACCCACAGGGAGGCATTCAGGGGGACAGCCCGCTTTTCCGGGGTGCGCAGCTCCAAGCCACCGCAGACGGGTTATGTTCTGGCCCCCCACTCTGTTTCAAACAGAACACATCTGCTTTCTCTGATTCATCGCAGAGTTCTGCACCAGATTTTGTTTGGAGAAGGGGGAGATGACGTTCACACAAGAGCCTGTTCGCAAATGTTCATAGCAACTTTATTTGTAAACAGCCCAAAGGTCCTTCCGGTTTTCGTGCTGATAGCACCCATGCAGACGTGGCGGAGCTTCCCAAAACCCGCCGGACTTCCTGTAAGAAGTGCGGCCAGCGCCGGCCCCACAAAGCGGCACAGTACAGAAGGGCAGGGGTTCTTTTCATGCCCAGGAAAAGCATCGTTATGACAGGAAGCAGAGAGGCTATGGTGGGCTGGCTGAGCCAATTTTCTGGAAAAAAAGCTAAAACTACAAAAAAGATTGTGCTGAGGCTTGAATGCGTGGAGCCCAATTGCAGATCTAAGAGGATGTTGGCTATTAAGAGATGCAAACACTTGGAAGACAAGAAGGGAAAGGGCCAAGTGATCCAGTTCTAAGCTTTGTCTTCTGTTTTGACAATAAAATCTTGAGATTATGGTCAAAAAGAAAAAAAAGAGGTGACTGGATAAGCAAACTGTGGTCCATCCCCTGGAAACCATGGAAACTACCCAGCAATCAAAAGCAACAACGTGGAGGCCACGATGGAAGTGAAAACAGCCAATCACGGGTCTTTAAGGACATGATGGGAGTGAAAACAGCCAGTCACAGAAGGTTCTTGAGGGAATGATGGGAGTGAAAACAGCCAATCACAGAAGGTCCTCAAGGGTATGATGGAGTGGCAATGGCCAATCACAGAAGGTCCTTGAGGCCATGACGGAAGCGAAAACAGCCAATCACAGAAGGTCCTCAAGGGTATGATGGAGTGGCAATGGCCAATCACAGAAGGTCCTTGAGGCCATGACGGAAGCGAAAACAGCCAATCACAGAAGGTCCTCAAGGGTATGATGGAGTGGCAATGGCCAATCACAGAAGGTCCTTGAGGCCATGACGGAAGTGAAAACAGCCAATCACAGAAGGTCCTCAAGGGCATGATGGAGTGACAATGGCCAATCACGGAAGGTCCTTGAGGGCATGATGGAGTGAAAACAGCCAATCACAGGTATTTAAGGGCATGATGGGAGTGAAAACAGCCAGTCACAGGAGGTTCTTGAGGGAACGATGGGAGTGAAAATAGCCAATCACAGAAGGCCCTCGAGGGCATGATGGAGTGACAGTGGCCAATCACAGAAGGTCCTTGAGGGCATGATGGAGTGAAAACAGCCAATCACAGAAGGTCACAGACTCACGTCACATTCTCCTGGTGATGGAATTATAGGGTGAACAGATCAGGGGTTGGTGAGGGATTAGGGGTAGGATGAGGGTCTAACTAGAGAAGACGGCAGGAGGGCGTTGCTTTGTGGTGACGGAACGTTCTATGCCATACCTGTGGTGGTGGTAACTTGAATCTACATGTGATACAGTTTCATAGAACTGTACCCAAAAGAAAAGTGCATGTAAAAACTGTGGAATAAAGGTCTGTAGTTGAGATAATAGTGTTGTTTCACTGTCAGTTTCCTGACTCTAATAATGAGCTATGGTATAGACAGATCTATAGATAGATGGTGGATAGATGGATGGATGGGTGGGCAGGTAGATACATAGATACATAATACATAGATGATGGATGGATGGATGGATGGATGGATAGATGGTAGGTAGGTACAAAGATATATAATACATAAACAATGGATGGATGATGGGTAGATAGATGACGGATGGATGGATGGATGGATGGATGGATAGATGGCAGGTAGGTACATAGATACATAATACGATGGATGGATGATGGGTAGATGATCAACGGATGGATGGATGGAGGGATGGATGAATGGGTGGGTGGATAGATGGTAGGTAGGTACATAGACACATAATACAGAAATGATGGATGGATGATGGATAGATGATCAACGGATGGATGGATGGAGATAAGTAGGTGAGATAGAAAATTGAATAGATGGGTGGATGAAGGGAGAGATAATCTAGATACAGACACAGAAAGAAGGAATCATATGGCAAATGTGGCAAAATATCAAAAGATTGGTGGATCTGGGAATCCAGGTAGGGGTATGTTGGAGTTCTCTATATGGGTTTGGAGTATTTTTGCAACTAGCCTGTAAGTTTGAAATTATTTCAAAATAAAAAGTTAAGAAAAAAAAAAAACAAGCTGTGGTTATGTAAGGTGTTGTCATCTGGGGAAGTGGGGGAAGGGTACCCGGGAACACCCTGTAAAATTTTTGCAACTTCTTGTGTGTCTTAAACTCTTTCAAGATAAAAAGTATCATATAATATAAGATAAAAAGTATCATATAATTATAATTAATATAAGGCTTATATAATATAAGTATGATATATGATATCATACTTATATTATATGAAAAGTCTCATATAATATAAATATAAGGCTCGGGATTGAAACAGAAAGCTCCCAAGTCCGGCCGGCCGTCAATAAACCATTTTTCCTTCTCAAAATCAAAAAAAAAAAAAAAAAAGGCTGTTTCTCAGGCTATTGCAAGGTGTTAAGAATATGGTGATACATGGAAAAATGCAACTATTGTAACTTAGAGAATATAGTTAACGGTAATATTGTAATATTTTTGTAGCAAAGGCAAAGAGGTACTATATCAATGCTAAAGGTGAGAAAATAATAGGGGATTTAGTTTTATTAGATATGAATATGAACAAGCATTTTTTTTTCATTTTCTTCATAACAAAGAGACCTTGGTCGTGTCACTTAACCAATCTGTGCTCATTTACGTATCTTTCTGAACAACGGAGAAACAATTCTTTTTAGGGTTAAATGGGATAAATGTGCCTGGACAGAATTTTTAAAGTAATACTTCCATAATTTGTTAAGCTGCCTTTTGTCTGTTATTTTATTTTTTGAAGCTGAAATAAAGTTTACTTAAATTTATTTTAGGAGGGCCTGGGATTGAACCCAGGACCTTGTACACGTGAAGTGTGTGCTCAGCTGCTGAGCTACACCTGCTCCACTTACATTTTTTTTCTTAAAAAAGTAAGTTTACAAAAACACAACATGACTAGAGGATTAGTGTGTATGAATCAAACTCTTACACTTTGTATTACCTAGTTAAAGTCTTCTTAATTTTTAAAAGATAATTAAATTATACCCCTATGCCGATACTGTCCTAATCTTCTAAAGCTACACCCCAGTGCCTGAAGCTGGGTCTTTCCCTGAGTATGGTGCTTTATTTTATTTGATTCGTTCTTTCCCCACCAGAAAGGAGCCTTAGGATCAAGTTGTAAGGTCCACTATTCTGCTCTCATCACCGTGAATGAGACATGACAGCTGATGTCAAGGAATGCCCTCACACAACTTCATTGTATAAAAATGAGAACCCCACTCAATGGAGACGTGAAATGATGAGCTTACAAAACCGGCACTCTTATTAATCCAAAGGCTAATCCAAGGAAAAGAGCTTGGAAGTTTTTGGCAAGTGCCACCGTCATTCTAGAGACTGGATGGCTTTTGTCTCTAAGTTACTGTGGCAGTTTGAGATTATGCATGAATTCCAAAAAGAGGGATCATGTTTGTAAACTGGCCTGTTCCTCTGGACGTGATACCCTCTGACGGTATCAGGTTCAGCTGAGATGCTTTTGGGTTAGGGTTAGGGTTAGGGCTTTGGTGCGACCACTTCATTAGGACGTGCAGCACTGAGGCCCTGCCCCCTTGGTGGGCTGTATAAACAGACGCTCAGTCAAGAACACAGAGGCAGCAGATACGCGAGAAAAGAGAGAAAGCGCCATAAATGTGGAAGAGGATCCTGAGGCCCCAGGAAGAGAGACGAGCCCTCCGCCAGCCTATAGCTGAGATCAGAAGCAGCTGGGACCACGGAGCCTTAAGAAAATGAGGGGGAAACGGACTTTGGCCCAGTGGTTAGGGCGTCCGTCTACCACATGGGAGGTCCGCGGTTCAAACCCCGGGCCTCCTTGACCCGTGTGGAGCTGGCCCATGAGCAGTGCTGATGCGCGCAAGGAGTGCCCTGCTACACAGGGGTGTCCCCCGCGTAGGGGAGCCCCACGCGCAAGGAGTGCACTCGTAAGGAGAGCCGCCCAGCGTGAAGGAGGGAGCAGCCTGCCGAGGAATGGCGCCACCCACACTTCCCGTGCCGCTGACGACAACAGAAGCGGACAGAGAAACAAGACGCAGCAAACAGACACAGAAAACAGACAACCGGGGGAGGGGAGGGGAATTAAGTAAATAAAAAATAAATCTTTAAAAAAAAAAAAAAAAGAAAGAAAATGAGGAAGGCTGAATCCACGCAAACATCGCCCGCCGTCTTATGTGGCAACAGACACTGGGTGAGAAAGTACCTCTTATGGTACCTTGCGGTGGACACTTTGGGGCCTTGTGAGCTTCATACCCCAAATAAACACCCTCTGTAAAAGCCAACAGAGTTCTCGTACTTTGCATCAGCACCCCTTTGGCCAGATGCTAACATTTGGCTTCTCTGTGTGTAGCAGTTCGATATGGTTATGGATTCCAAAAATAGGTATTAGATTATGTTTGTAATCTGGTCCATACCTGGGTGTGATTAAGTTAGGATTAGGGCTTTGATCGGGCCACGTCATTAAGGCGTTGAGTCCCCGCCCCTTGGTGGGTGGGGGCTCACAGATAAAAGGCAAAGGACAGAGTTGAGGGCTTTTGACGCTGGAGTTTTGATGTTGGAGTTTCATGCTGGCGTCTTAAGCTGGAGCCCCGGGAAGTCAGCTCACAGAGGAAAGAGAAGCAAGTGCTGGGAAGAGAGGAACCCTGAGCCCAGAAGGAAGCAAGCCCTGGGAAGAGAGGAATCCCGAACACAGAGAGAAGCAAGACCTGGAAGGAGGGACCCAGGAAGCCTGAACCCTCGCAGGCGTCGGCCACCATCCTGCTCCCACACGTGGAAATAGACTTTGGTGAGGGAAGTCACTTATGCCTTATGGCCTGATATCTGTGAGCTCCTACCCCAAATAAATACCCTTTACGAAAACCAACCAGCTTCTGGTGTTTTGCACCAGCGCCCCTCTGGTTGACTAACACACCGTGCCACGTCCTATACGGGAAGGTATTTACGTGGCCGCGCGCATACACCATCGGTCCCCTCGACTCTGATTTGAACGGAATTCTCCCGCGAGGCAGGAACCGCCACCTTGTGTTCGTGTCGGACACAGAGAAGCTGGTCAAGCCCCAGTCGTGAGTAGAAGAGCTCGACACGAACGTCCACCGCGCCGGGTCCTGGGTTGACGGCGCTGAACGAGTCCGACGGAGCGTCCCTCCTGGCCGACCATCTCCTGAGAATGGGCTGCCGTGCCGGCCACTTGGGGACCATCTCCCCACTCTTAAGGGTTCACCCCAGGCAGCCTTCCCTTGCCTCGCTCCCCATGCCCACCCAGGAATGCCTGCTTCGGCCGTTAGACCTCAGGCCCCGAGCGTCACGTGGCCCCGTCCCAAGCAGGTTGGGTAGCATACCCCCCCCAAGTTCATGTCCACGTGACCTTGCTTGGAACAAGGGTCTCTGCGGAGGCAATCAGCCACAGGGTCTCTGGGTGGGATTTAGGTGGGTCCTAAACTCCACGGAAGTGTCCTTAGAAAAGAGGACGCCGTAGGTCCAGCGACTGACGGCCACGAGACGCGGAGGCAGAGGGCAGAACGAGCCATCTACGAGCCGAGGACCGCCAGCCATCACCAGGGGGTGGGAGAAAGGGAGAAAGTTTCCAGGAGGCACTGACCCTGCCGGCACCCTGAAATTTTGGACGTCTGGACTCCAGAATGGTGAGAGAACTCATTTCTCCTGTTTCAAGCCCCACCCGGTGGATGGTCATTTGTTACAGCGCCCCTAGATGCTGATAGCTGGACGGAGGAGGAGACCAGGTTTCCTCAAGGGCAGGTGGCTTGCCCAAGGTCACCCAAGGGCTCGAGGAATTCTTTGGAGCACCCGTGGAGGGCCAGGGCCTCGGCAAGGCACGGAAGCTGGTTCCGTCACGGCCTCTGCGGGGTTCAGTCTGGAAGGGACGCCGCGTGCACCCGACAATTCCAGAGACAACGGTCAAATCACATGAAGGAGAGGCACACGGTGCTCTGAGGGTCTAACTCCGTGCTCAGGAGGTGAGGCACCTTTTCGAAAGCAACGTCCAAGCTGACATCTGCATGGTGGGCGGGATTTCCTAGGGGAGAAGGCGGTGAAGAACAAGCAAAGCAAAGAACACGGGAGAATGTGGAAGGAGGGCGAGACCCAAGAAGGGACGCGGTGCAGGGCGCCTGGAAAACGTGCGGGCGCGGCCGTGGAGAAACGGAACTCGGAACTCGGGGCAGCGCTGGTGGGAACGGAAACTGGTGCAGCCGCTGTGGGCAGTGGTGTGGCGGTTCCCCAAAGGGTGAGACACAGAATGGCCATGCGACACGGCCATCCCGCTCCTAGACCCGAAGAAATTCAAAACAGGGTACGCAGAGAGACGCTCGTACAGGCGCGTTCGGCTTGGCTTTATCCGCGATAGGGGGACGCGGCTCAAGTGTCCTCTAGCGGATGAGAAGCAACACGTGGCGCGTCCGTGCGATGGCATGTGATCTGGTCATGAAATGGAATGAAGGGTTCATATGTGTCACACAGACGGACCTTGCTCAGGGACATTAAGTCCGGCACAAGACGTGCGGCTCCACTTCGAGGAAAGATCTAGGACTGGCAGATTTGGAGAGCCAGCAAGGAGCGCTGAGATGACGAGGGGCCGGGGGAGGGTAAATGGGGAATTCCTGCTAAACGGGTCCCGGGCTTCCGTTCGAGGTGACGACAAAATTTTGGTCACAGGGGAAAAAAAAAGTTCCGGTAACGGAGGGAGGTGACGGCTGCGACACGCTGAGGTTTAGCGTAATTAGTGCCACCGGACGGTCTACTTTGGAAGGGTTAAAATGGGAAATTTTCTGTTCTGTATTATCGCCGCAGTAAAATTTAAGACATTACCGCACTTGCTCTCCCTTCATGGCCCCTGCCAACCACGTGAGTTGGGACAAACCGTTTCTCGCCAAGTCCCTTCGCCTCTCCGGCGGGTGGGGGCCCTGGGCCCTTTTTGTGCTCAGCTCCTAACAACGGTTGGAGTGGAAGGTTTCCCCCTCCAAGGTCAGCCTGGATTTACACGCTCAAGGTTGTCCCAGATCTCCAAAGTCACCCGGCTCCTGAAAGGCTGCAGCCGAGCAGCCCTTCCGCTTCTGTTTAAGATGTGCCAGGCAGGGAGTTAATCCTCAGAGCAGCTGCACTTCCAGTCCCGCGAGGAGCCCCTGTTTTGCAGAAATGGATACCCCTCCATCTAAAAATAACCCCCCGGGCTTGAGTTCTTTCCCAGGTCCGTGTCCTCAGGGGACCACGGCGGGGACTGAGGCCTGGCTCTGTCCCTGGGCCTCTCCGCCTGCCCGGCCTCAGTTTCCCGGCCTACTGTTTCGGCGACGGCGCGCAGCGGCCGTGCGTCGCGCTCCTTGTCAGCGTCCACAGCCTCCCAGCCGCCCCGGAAGGAAAGGGAAACGAGGATTCTACCGTGGCCACAGGTGAAGAGCCAACAGACTCCTTCTTGGTCCCTCTAGCTGGTCCTTGGGTGGCTCCAGGAAGCCGGAGAGACGGGCTGTCACCCCCAGGCGTGCGGCCAACTCGCCGGGAGAGCTGGAGGACGCCCCTTCCCTGTTCAGGCTGATGTCCTTGTCACACCTGGCCGGGGCTTGCCAAGTTCCTCCCGTGACTCATCGGCGCGGAGCAAACGGCGAGCAAAACGCATTAGAAGGGAATTCGTCTCTTCTTCCTCTCGACTGGGGTGGGGGGGCTCGCAGCTGGGCTGGGGACAGTTTGTGACACCTGGGGACTTTTTCTGGTGGTCACCGCTGGGGGTGGGGGGGTGGCCGGGGCAAGCCGCGCCACAGAGAAGGCCTGAATCCTGGCATCCGTAGCGCCTGGGTTAGGGAAGCAGGTGTAGACGGCTGGTTTTTCTCGCTGGGGGGAGTTTTAAAAATACCCCCGCCCCGAGGCTCTTCTTTTAACAGGTGGCCTGACTTCACGGTTTTTAAGAGCGCCCCGCGAGATCTTCGTTTGCAACCATGTGTGGGAACCATGTTCGTTCATTCATTTATTCTTTCAAGGATGCGGCTGACAGCCAGGGCTTCCTTCCTTTGTCCCCTGCCCGGGGGGTGCAGGGGCACCGGGGGGTCCCTAAGGAGCTCCGGGTTTAATAAGCAGCACCCCTCTCCTTTTATTCCAGGGGTTCTGAAGCTTCCTGGAGCTTGAGTCACCCCGGGGGGGTCCTGCTGGAAAGCAGAGTGTGAACCTGCAGCTCTGGGGGGGACCTGGGCAGGGCTAATGCAGGAAGTTGCGCTGCTCAGAGCACACCTGTAGCCCAGGTACCACGAGCCCCCACGGCCTTCAGAGTGAGAGTTAGCAGCCCTCAAGGGTGTCTCAGCCTCTCCCCCCTTGAGACCGTGGCTCCACAATGACCAGCAGGGGGCGGCCAAGATTATTTTGCCCATGAGCCCATTTTACAGATGAACAGGGTAAAACTGAGGGCTAGGAAATACCCGGCTGGGCTCTCGGGATCTTGGGGGGCAGGCAGGGCCGGGTTCGAATCCTGATGCCATCTACCAGCCGGGGGCCCGCAGGCCGATGGCGGGTTTGACCTTGCTGTGCCTCGGTTTCCCCGGTTATAAATGGAGGAGCCGGAGCTGGACCGGGTGCTGGTTTCCAATGCGGAGTTTGAAGGATGTGCAAAGACTGGGAGTCGCCCTCGGATATTCGCAGGGGGTGGCCCCTGTGCAGGGGAGTGGGCCGGGGCGGGGAGCTGCGTGGGTGCAGCCAAGGTTGAGCAGCACTGAAATGCACACTTTTGGGCACTCCAGCCTCAGCTGATCTTGCTTCTGCAGGAGATCCAGATTGGGACACCTGGTTTGACAGCTTGGGGCTTCAGCCCTCCCCATTTGGGGGCTTTTCCGCCGGGCTGGGGGGTCTGAGCCACTGGCAATCCTTTCCCACCCAGGACAGTCAATTCCAAGTTCACTCCAAGACAGTCCAGGGGCCAAGTTGATTTGGCTTGGACTGCTGCCTGGAATAGCTTTTTTTTTTTTTTTTTTTTTTTACTGGACACCTATAAATGTTTTTTTGAATCGTACAACACGTTACACAACGATCAGAGTAATGCAGTGGCCCCGTATTTGTCCTTTGGTGCCTGCCTTGCTTCCCTGAACACAATGTCCTCCAGGTGGGAAGGACTTTTTAAAGAAATCAGTTCCTGCAGGTAAAAAATAAGACAAAACACTGCACGAGGAGGGCATGATCGGATTTGCATTTGTATCCATCAGGACCTGGGTACAAACGCATCCAGGGGAGGGAAAGCGCCCGGCACGATGCTCGCCGTAATTTTTTTTTTTTTCCCTTTCTGTTCCTCTGGTTTGATTTCTTTTTAAAAAATAAACAAGAGCCCCTATTTGTATCATCTGCAAGACTGCAGAGCTTTTCCATTCTGAGAAGAGAATGTACAAGTCCTTGACACCCAAGCGAGAGGGAGGTCCCAGAGTTTTTTTGGGGGGGATGGTTCGATCTTTTTTCCTAAAATGAAATTCTATTCTCCATGTAGTGTGCAACTGTGCCCCAAACAGGGAAATGCTGGGAGGTATTTATACCAGGCAAGGCCCTGCTGCCTGTGATCCTTGTACAAAAATAGCACAGCCTAAGGAGGCCATGCATTCTCATCCCAAAAACGATTTTAAAAATTCAAGGTGCAGGGGCTTCCCTTCTGCAGTGCCCCAGCCGCAGGGGGGACTCTGGGGTTGCAGGAGAAGGCTGACCCCCCGGGGGGGGGGGGGGCAGGGTGATCTGGGGAGGTGGAGGGCACCAGGGGGGCCCGGGCCCAGGAGAAGCAGCGGGTGTCACTTTTCCCAGCGGGATCTCGGCCCCCAACGGGCGGGTCCTTATATAGCCACCCAGCCGGGCTGCCAAGGGCAAGGGGGGGGAGGTCACGGCTGGGGGGGGCCGCGCCTCCCTCCCTCGCCAGCACCTGTTCCCCCCCCCCTCCACCTTCCCCTCCCACCCGCAGCCTGCGGATGCCTTCCCTCCCCCAGCGGCCAGGCCCGGGGGGCTTCTCCCCTCGCCCCCAGGCCCTTCTCCCCACGATCGCGGCGCCCGCGTGGGCCCCCCCAGCCCCACCCAGAGCCAGTCCCCGGGCCTGCCCGGTTCCCCCCGCGCCACCAGCTGGCCCCTTCCCCCTCGCCAGCACCCCCCCCCCCCGCCCCCAGGCCCCTCGGCGCCCCCCGCCCGGGCTCACCTGGCTCATACTTGAGGTAGAGGATGGAGACGATGAAGTAGCTGAGGTCGAAGGCCGGGAAGAGCTGTACGCGCGAGAAGCTCAGCGCCAGCTCGCCCAGGCTCAGCGCCGACAGCAGCTCCATGGCGCGCCCGCCCGCTCCCACCCCGGCCCCCGGCCCGCGGCCGCCGGGCCCGCCCCCCCCCCCGCCGCCGGGCCCGCCCCCCGCACCGCCCCCCGCGGGGGAGGAGGCGCGAGCGCAGCGCCCCGGAGGCGCCTCCCGCACGCCGCCGGGCCCCCGGGGCCCCTCTCCACTCGGGGACCCGCCCCCACGGAGCCCGCCCGGCCCGGACCCCCTTGGGGCCCGGTCAGGCACGACCCCCCCACTTGGGGCCCGGTCAGGCACGACCCCCGCCCCCCTTGGGGGCCCGATCAGGCTCGACCCCCCCCCTCGGGACCCGATCAGGCACGACCCCCCCCACTTGAGCCCCGATCAGGCTCGACCCCCACCCCTCGGGACCCGATCAGGCAGGACCCCCGCCCCCCCTTGGGGCCCGATCAGGCACGACCCCCGCCCCCCTTGGGGCCCGATCAGGCACGACCCCCGCCCCCCTTGGGGCCCGGTCAGGCACGACCACCGCCCCCCTTGGGGCCCGGTCAGGCTCGACCCCCGCCCCCCTTGGGGCCCGATCAGGCTCGACCCCCCCCTCGGGACCCGATCAGGCACGACCCCCCCCCACTTGAGCCCCGATCAGGCTCGACCCCCCCACTTGGGGCCCGATCAGGCTCGACCCCCCCCTCGGGACCCGATCAGGCACGACCCCCCCCACTTGAGGCCCGATCAGGCTCGACCCCCACCCCCTTGGGGCCCGATCAGGCACGACCCCCCGCCCCCCTTGGGGCCCGATCAGGCACGACCACCGCCCCCCTTTGGGCCCGATCAGGCTCGACGCCCCCCCCTCGGGACCCGATCAGGCACGACCCCCCCACTTGAGCCCCGATTAGGCACGACCACCGCCTCCCCTTGGGCCCCAATCAGGCTCGACCCCCGCCCCCTTGGGGCCCGGTCAGGCACGACCCCCGCCCCCCTTGGGGCCCGGTCAGGCTCGACCCCCGCCCCCCTTGGGGCCCGGTCAGGCTCGACCCCCCCACTTGGGGCCCGATCAGGCTCGACCCCCCCCCCTCGGGACCCGATCAGGCACGACCCGCCCCACTTGAGCCCCGATCAGGCTCGACCCCCACCCCCTTGGGGCCCGATCAGGCACGACCCCCGCCCCCCTTGGGGCCCGATCAGGCACGACCACCGCCCCCCTTTGGGCCCGATCAGGCTCGACGCCCCCCCCTCGGGACCCGATCAGGCACGACCCCCCCACTTGAGCCCCGATCAGGCACGACCACCGCCTCCCCTTGGGCCCCGATCAGGCTCGACCCCCGCCCCCTTGGGGCCCGATCAGGCACGACCCCCGCCCCCTTGGGGCCCGATCAGGCAGGACCCCCGCCCCCCTTGGGGCCCGGTCAGGCACGACCCCCGCCCCCCTTGGGGCCCGATCAGGCACGACCCCCCACTTGAGCCCCGATCAGGCACGACCACCGCCCCACCTTGGGTCCGATCACGCACGACCCCCCCTTGGGGCCCGATCAAGCACGACCCCCCCCCTTGGGTCTCGATCAGGCTCGACCCCCGCCCCCTTGGGGCCTGATCAGGCAGGACCCCCGCCCCCCTTGGGGCCGGATCAGTCGGGAGCCGCGGCCTCGTGGGGGGCCCGGTGAGGAGCCCGTTTCTCTGGAGAGTCCGGGCGGTGGGATCCCCACGCCCCCGTGAGACCCGGCCAAGATGCCCGGCGCCCTGGGCACTGCTCGGGCGAGATCCCCGTCCGCAGAGGGTCCCCCTGCTTGGGGGGAGGGATCTTGGCCCCCACGAGCCCCGATCAGTCAAGAACCCCGCCCCCCTGGGTACCCGCTCAGTGGGGGAAGCCCGTGTCCCCCGAGGCTCGCTCGGTGGGGACCCCGCCCCCAGGAGCCCCACTCGGTGACGACCCTGTCCCCACAAGGGTCAACTCGGTAGGGACTCCCGCCCCCATGAGCCCCGGTCTGTCAAGCACCCCGTTCCCCTGGGTACCCACTCGGCGGGGGCCCCGCCCCCAAGAGGCCCGCAAGGTGGGGGTCCCCGCCCCCAAGAGGCCCGCACGTTGGGGACCCCGTCCCCATGAGGCCCGGTCTGTCAAGCACCCCGTTCCCCTGGGTACCCACTCGGCGGGGGCCCCGCCCCCAAGAGGCCCGCAAGGTGGGGGTCCCCGCCCCCAAGAGGCCCGCACGTTGGGGACCCCGTCCCCAAAGGGTCCATTCAGTGGGACTCCCGCCCCCATATGCCCAGACTGGTCAAGAGCCCCGTCTCCCTGGGCACCACCTCGGTGGGGATCCCGCCCCCCAGGGGACCGCTCAGGGGGGACCCCGTCCCCCTGGGCACCCGCTCGGCCTGGGACCCCGCCCCCTTTTGGAGCGCAGTCAGTAGGGGCGCCCGTGTCCTGGGAGCCCACCACGGAGGGCCCGGGGCTCCGGGGCAGCTCGCGGTCGGGGGCTGTGTCCCCAGAAACCAATCCGGGACCCCGCCCGGGGAGGAGGAACCCGAGGGCGCTCAGGCTCCGGCCAGCAGGACCACACGCATGCGCAGCTCGCGTCCCACGCCCGGCTGGCGCCCCTCCCGCGATGACGTCACGCGTTCGCCCCGCCCCTGACGCACAGGGCCTGCCCAGTCTCGCTCCAGCCTCAGGTGCCCTGGGCCGCAGGGGGCGGGCCCCTGCCTGCCTTGGCCTGTCATTGGCCCAGCCCTCGCCGGCGGTGCTTCGGGATTGGTCGGCTCCTTGCTTGCCCCCTCCCGGCCCTCCCCGGGGCTTCCGCTTCCGGCTCTGACGGACGCGACGGCCGTAGCGATGATCGGGGACATCCTGCTGTTCGGGTAATGGTTGGAAGGGGGGACCCGGGGCTGGGGAGAGAGAGCCGGGCGGGGCGGGGGCGGCCCCCGTAACCGAGCTCCCCCTCCGCAGGACGCTGCTGATGAACGCCGGGGCGGTCCTCAACTTTAAGCTGTGAGTAGGCCCCCCCGTAGCCCCGCCCCTGGGCCCGCCGCCCCGCCCCTCACGCAGCCGGCCCCGCCCCGTAGCCCCGCCCCTGGGCCCATACCCCGCCCCTCACGCCGCAGGGCCCGCCCCGGACCCCATACCCCGCCCCGTGCCACAGGCCCCACCCCACGCCCCACCCCTCACGCAGCAGGCCCCCCCCCCGTAGCCCCGCCCCTGGGCCCATACCCCGCCCCTCACGCCGCAGGGCCCGCCCTGGACCCCATACCCCGCCCCGTGCCACAGGCCCCACCCCCACGCCCGCCGCCCCGCCCCTCACGCAGCAGGCCCCCCAGTAGCCCCGCCCCTGGGCCCATACCCCGCCCCTCACGCCGCAGGGCCCGCCCCGGACCCCATACCCCGCCCCGTGCCACAGGCCCCACCCCACGCCCCGCCCTCACGCAGCAGGCCCCGCCCCGTAGCCCCGCCCCTGGGCCCATACCCCGCCCCTCACGCCGCAGGGCCCGCCCCGGACCCCATACCCCGCCCCGTGCCACAGGCCCCACCCCCACGTCCCGCCCTCACGCAGCAGGCCCCGCCCCATAGCCCCGCCCCTGGGCCCATACCCCGCCCCTCACGCCGCAGGGCCCGCCCCGTGCCACAGGCCCCACCCCCACGCTCGCCGCCCCGCCCCTCACGCAGCAGGCCCCGCCCCATAGCCCCGCCCCTGGGCCCATACCCCGCCCCTCACGCCGCAGGGCCCGTCCCTGGACCCATACCCCGCCCCGTGCCACAGGCCCCGCCCCCACGCCTGCAGCCCCGCCCCCAGCTCAGGCCCCGCCCCCCACTCTTCGGGTCCCGCCCCTGGACCCCGCGGTCCCGCCCATGGGCCCGAAGCCCCGCCCCTGAGCCCGCAGTCCCGCCCCTGGGCCCAGGGTCCTTAGGCCCTACGCCCCGGCCTGCAACCCTGCCCCATGCTGCAGACCCCACCCCCCGCCCGCAGCCCCGCCCCCTGCCGCAGGCCCCGCCTCCAGGGCCGCCCCATGCCTCAGACCCCGCTCCCCAGGCCACCCCATGCCTCAGGCCCGCCCCCTGCCACAGGCCCCACCCTCCCTCAGCCCCGCCATCGCCTTAGGGCCCGCCCCTGGACCCCGCAGCCCCGCCCCACAGCTCAGGCTCCCCCCTCGCAACCCCGCCCCCACGCCGCAAGCCCCGCCCCGCACCTCAGGCCCCGCCCTCCCTCAGCCCCGCCATCGCCTTAGGGCCCGCCCCTGGACCCCGCAGCCCCGCCCTGCACCTCAGCCCCGCCATCGCCTTAGGGCCCGCCCCTGGACCCCGCAGCCCCGCCCCGCACCTCAGGCCCCGCCCTCCCTCAGCCCCGCCATCGCCTTAGGGCCCGCCCCTGGACCCCGCAGCCCCGCCCTGCACCTCAGCCCCGCCATCGCCTTAGGGCCCGCCCCTGGACCCCGCAGCCCCGCCCCGCACCTCAGGCCCCGCCCTCCCTCAGCCCCGCCATCGCCTTAGGGCCCGCCCCTGGACCCCGCAGCCCCGCCCCACAGCTCAGCCCCGCCATCGCCTTAGGGCCCGCCCCTGGACCCCGCAGCCCCGCCCCGCACCTCAGGCCCCGCCCTCCCTCAGCCCCGCCATCGCCTTAGGGCCCGCCCCTGGACCCCGCAGCCCCGCCCCACAGCTCAGCCCCGCCATCGCCTTAGGGCCCGCCCCTGGACCCCGCAGCCCCGCCCCGCACCTCAGGCCCCGCCCTCCCTCAGCCCCGCCATCGCCTTAGGGCCCGCCCCTGGACCCCGCAGCCCCGCCCTGCACCTCAGCCCCGCCATCGCCTTAGGGCCCGCCCCTGGACCCCGCAGCCGCGCCCTGCACCTTAGCCCCCCCCTGCAACCCCGCCCCCACACCGCAAGCCCTGCCCCACGCCTTAGGCCCCAAGGACTGGCCGGCGACCGGCCCCCATGCTGCAGACCCCACCCCATGCCTCAGGCCCCGCCCCCCAGCAGCAGGCCCCTCCTCTGGCCCCATCTCCAGCCAGGACCCCAGCTCAGGACTCTCAGATCTCGGGTGTCCCCCCTGCTCACCCCCCTCCCCCGGGTGAACCTCTGACTCAATCCCACGGGAACCCCAAAATCCCACCCCAAGAAACTTCGTCCTACCCCGACCCTCGGCGTGGCGCCGGGAGCCCTGGGACCCCTCTCTCCACCCACCGACCAGCCGGCCCACCCTGTCGGGGGTCGCAGGTCTGGCTGTGACCCGGCCGGGCTGCTGGCGGCCCAGAGAAGGGCGCCGAGCCACCCGAGGTCACACAGCAGTCCGCGGCAGGGCCCGGGGCCGTCTCTCCCACCCGCTGAAGGTGGGTGCCGTCTGTTCCCCTCTGTAGGAAAAAGAAGGACACCCAAGGCTTTGGGGAGGAGTCGAGGGTGCCCAGCACAGGTAAGCGGCCCCGGCTGGTCTGCGCTCACGCCTGGGGGCCCTGGGGGGGCGCCGTCCGCTTGGGCGAGGGCGATTCTTGGTCACCAGGGCTGCCCCCAGTTTCCTTGTGTTTGTTTTTGTAAAGGTTTGTTATTAATTTATTTCTCTCCCCTTCCCCCCTGTGGTCTGCTCTCTGTGTCCACTCGCTGTGTGTTCTCCTGCGTCAGCGGCACCCGGAATCTGTGTGTCTCTGTTGCGTCATCTTGCTGCGTCAGCTCTCTGTGTGGGCAGCGCCACTCCTGGGCAGGCTGTGCTTTTTCACGCTGGGCGGCTCTCCTTTCGGGGCGCACTCCTCGCACGTGGGGCTCCCCTACGCGGGGGACACCCCTGCGTGGCGCGGCACTCCTTGTGCGCATCAGCACTGTGCATGGGCCAGCTCCACACGGGTCAGGAGGCCCGGGGTTTGAACCCTGGACCTCCCATGTGGTAGATGGACGCCCTATCAGTTGGGCCAAATCCGCTTCCCCCCAGTTTCTGTTTGAATGGGGCTGGGGGTGGGGGTACCTCTGCCCTGCCAGACTTTCCCCACATCAGGTTTCTGCGTGCCTGCTGCCCTCTGGCCACGGCCCCCACTCTCGGTCATGGGTGTCAGAGAAGGGGGCCTGTGGCTTGAGTGCGCAGTGCAGCGTGTGAACGAGTGAGCGAGATGATCGGTTTGGGTCCCCACGGGACCCCTTAATTAGGTTTTGTTTTGTTTTGTTTTTTTAAAGACTTATTTTATTTCTCCACCACCCCGTTCCCCCCATTGTCTGCTCTCTGTCCATTCGCCGCGTGTTCTTCTGTGTCTGTTTTCTTCGCATTAGGCGGCTCCGGGAACCGATCCTGGGACCTTCTGGAGTGGGAGAGAGGCGATCGCTCTCTTCTGCCACCTCAGCTCCCTGTTCTGCTGCGTCTTCTTATTGTCTCTCCTCTGTGTCCCTTGTTGCGTCATCTTGCTGCGCCAGCTCTCCGTGTCGGCCGGCACTCCTGCACGGGGCGGCTTTCCCGCGTGGGCCGGCACTCCGTGCGGGCCAGCTCACTGCATGGGCCGGCTCGCCTTCACCAGGGAACCCTGGGCATGGAACCCTGGACCTCCTATGTGGTAGGCGGGAGCCCAATCGCTTGAGCCACATCTGCTTCCCATTAGGAGGTTTTGAGTGAGTCAGGAGAGTGCATAGAAAAAGCTGGAAGCCTGATCTGGGGGTCTGGCTGAGCTCCCGGCGCCCGCTGAGTGCGGTCTGGACGGAGGAGCCCCCTTCAGGCAGCGCCCGGGCCTCCCCCTGCCCTGCCGTGTTCGTCTCACCTCCCCGGGCTGGAGGCCCTGGAACTGGCCCCGCCCGGGGGATTCGCTCCTGGGTCCCTAGGAGTCCAGCGGGGCCGCGGGTGACTGCAGCGTCCCTGCCGCCCCTCGTTCCTTTGCCGGCTCCTTCCCGAGCGCCTGCCAGGCTCTCTCGGGCTGCGCAGGGACAGGCGGTGGAGGAGGAGGCTCCGCAGCCCAGGTGGCACGTGGGAGCACCGCGCGGAGCCGGGGGTGGGTCCTGGGGTGTGGTGGCTGGCCCCCCGCGGGGCGCACGTCCCCTCTGTCCCCTTGCCCTGCTGATGCCGAATGCCGCCGCAGCTGTGCGTGCCGAGCTCTCCGTGGGCCGGGCACCGCCACCCGTCACCCCCATTTGCAGAAGACAAAACCGGGGCGCAGAGAGGCCGAGGAGGAGCAGAACCAGGCTGGGGACCCCAGGAGGCTCCTGCCCAGGCGGGCGGTGGCCCAGGCGCTTCCTCGGAGAAGCAGCATCTTGCGCCCCGCACCCCGCCTGAGAGCCCCAGGGCTGCTGGAGCAGAGACCCCAAACCGGGCGGCGGGGAGCAGCAGGCACGGGCGGCCACACCCGAGTCCACATTGCGGGGCCGCAGGGCCACGTGGCCACGCTCCAGCCGGCAGCCCCGCGGAGAGCCTGCGCCCGGCTTCTGGCGCCCAGGGCTTCCGGCATGGCGCCCGCGTCCCCCTCCGTGGCCCTGTGGCTCGTCTGTCTTGTATTGGCTTCGGGGTGCGCTCCCCTCTTAACTGATCCCACCTGCCATGGTGCGTGGCCTCTCCTCCCCCCTGTTGATCCCCCAGGACCCGCTCGCGGAGCACCCCGCCGTTCTGTCGTCACGGTCGGCACTCTGACTGCCGTGGGGGCAGGTGTACCCCCTGTCCCCCTGGTCGCCACCAGTCCCCGGGTCGGGCCACGCGTGGCCTCCCGTGGGCGTCGGCCGAGCCTGCCCGGCCCGCACTGGTCTCACCCTGGATGGCGCAGCACCACGAGGTGGCCATGGATGCATCCGAGCTGGCGCCTGGCTGCAGGAGGTCCCCCAAGGCCACACTTCCACCCGGGAGCCCCCAGAGGGAGGGCAGGTCGCCCGAAATCCCGTTGGAAGTTTCCGGAGTCCCGAGGGGCCCACTCGCCTCCCCTCAGCCCGGCTTCTGTCCCGTGGCCTCAGCGGACCACGGTCAGGCCACCCCGAGGCCACGTGCCCGAAGCGGGATGCTCTCCGTGGCAAACCACGAGAGCCCGGCCGCAGCAGGGGGAACAGGGAAAAGTCCGAGGGCAGAGCTGCCCTCGCCCGCGGGGTTCACGGCGGAGAGCAGCCCCCGGCTCCTGGCTCCGGCTCCCGCCTCCCGCCTCGCCTTCCTCCCGGCCGGTTTACCTCGTGGCTTCACTTCGCGGCGGCACACTCGACCTCGCGCAGGGGTCGGCCCGTTTTTCTGGAAAGCACCAGGCGTTGAAACGGCCGTGCTGGCCGGGCGTCCTCGGACACGACCACCCGGCGCCACCCTGGCAGCCCAAAGCCGCCAAAGAGGACGTGACCCCGGGCGGGTGAGGCGGGCACCAGCGCCGCCCCATCTACGACGCCGGAGTTGGAATTTCGTGTCATGTTTGTGTGACAGGGCATAGTCTCTGGATTTTTTTTTTTTTAAGATTCATTTTTTATTTATTTCTCTCCCCTTCCCCGCCATTGTCTGCTCTCTGTGTCCATTTGCTGTGTGTTCTTCTGTGTCCGCTTGTATCCTTGTCTGTGGCACCAGGAATCTGTGTCTCTCTTCGTTGCGTCATCTTGCTGTGTCAGCTCTCCGTGCGTGTGGCCCCACTCCTGGGCAGGCTGCACTTTCTTTCATGCTGGGCGGCTCTCCTTATGGGGTGCACTCCTTGCGCGTGGGGCTCCCCTACGCGGGGGACACCCCTGCGTGGCAGGGCACTCCTTGCGCGCATCAGCACTGTGCATGGGCCAGCTCCACACGGGCCAAGGAGGCCCGGGGTTTGAACCGCGGACCTCCCGTGTGGTAGGCGGACGCCCTGTCCATTGGGCCAAACCTGCTTCCCTAGTTGTTGGATTTTTAAAAATTTTCTGACCTTTGAAAGAGTAAGAACCGTGGCTGGACACCAGCAGGCGGCAGGGGCTGGCTGCCCTCCCACCGAGCCTGGCCGAAAGCTCCCCCAGGGCTGGCGCTCGCTGCGCAGAGCCGGGGGGCGCGGTGTGGCCCGAGGCCGGGGCGGTGGCCCCCCGAGCACGCGGGCCAAGGGGCGCGGAGCGGCAGGGGCCCGACAGCAGAGCTGCAGGGAGGTGGGGCAGCGGGCGCAGGCGGCGGTCAGCGCGTCCACGCCAGCCGGGCGCCCCGAGTGCTCCTTGCCTTTTGCAGGCGACAACATCCGGGAGTTCCTGCTGAGCCTCCGGTACTTCCGCATCTTCATCGCCCTGTGGAACGTCTTCGTGATGTTCTGCATGATCGTGTGAGTCCACCCGCCGCCCCCCGCCCGGCCGCGGCCCCCGAGCCTCCTCCCCACGCGGCCCGCCCGCCGGCGTCGCGCCCGCCGTCCTCACGGGCTGGCGAGGAAACCCGAGGACCGTGGCGCGGCCCAGCCGGGCACGGGGGGTTCTCCCCGCCGAGCCGGGCCCCCCACGCCCTACCCAGGCCCGGCCCTCGGGCCAGCTCTCCCCTGCCCAGCGGGACGGCGCGGCCCCGACGGCCATGGTCCCCGGGTCCCGTGTCACCCCGCCGCGACCCTGCCTTTGGTTTCAGGCCCTGTTGTCGTTTTCTCATTCGGGTAAAACCAGTGCAATCGAGGGCCTCCCTCCCTGGCGGCGGGGGCCCGCCCATCATTCATCATGAAACCCACAATACACAGACTCCAGGGAACAGTCGGAGAAGCAGCTGAGCTTGACCTTGAGCCCGTCCCCCCACCATTTTGCCCGGGGGGAAGAGGAGCAAAAGGCAGGCTCCCCCGAGAGGAGGCGGCGCTGGATGCCGGGTCGCCGGGCAGGCCTCGTGCCAACCCAGTGGCTCCGTGCGGAGACCGTCGTAGGCCCTGGGAGTTCAGGGTGCCCCTTACAGAGCACCAGACCCCGGCGGGAGTCCCGCGGTGGTGGCGCTGGCCAAGACGTTTTATTTGGTGGCCAGGGAGGGCTTAGATACAACAAGGACGGCGCAGAGGGGCAAGTCCAGGGCCCACAGAGGTAGAGCGTCAGGAGGCCCCGCCGGCCTTCTGTCTCTCCGGGGTCCCATTCATTCGTTCACTCATTCATTCGTTCAGAACTCGCCATCGAGCGTCTCCTCCACGGCCACCAGGAGTGACCACAGACCTTGCCGTCAGGGCGGGTGGGTAAGCCAGGCCATCAGGAGAAGCTGAATCGCGAGGTGGCCGGCGGGGAGAGGAGCTGGTCAGGGGAAGGTTCTCTGCAAAGGCGCCGTTTAAATCAAGACCCGGGGCACGACGAGAGCCGGGGGAAAGCCTGGCAGCACAGGACGCCGCCAGCGCACAGGTCCTGGGGCCGGGACGACCTGGCGTGCTCCCCTCGCCCTGCTCGTCCCTGCGCCGGCACCCCGTCGTCCTCTCCGCTCGCTCGTCTGCCGAGCGGAGGCCGCGATGGCCGCCTCGGCCCCTGTGTCTTCCCAGCTCCGTGCCCCGGGGCCAGCTCGGTCCGTGGCCCGTGGTCCTGGGGCGAGACGGCCTGACGGCCCAGCAGCTTGGACAGGGTTCCCGATGCCAGCGTACCCCGCTCCAGACGGGTCAGGAAACGGCCGCCCGCAGGCCAGACCCGCCCTCTGCCTGTTTGCGTGGACAGGGCGTCGCTGGCTCACGGTCACGCCCGTGTCTGTGGCCGGTCGCAGGCTGCAGCGGCAGAGGCGAGAGGTTGCAACAGAGCCCGCTGGCCTGCACGGCCTGAAACAGTTGCTGTCCGGCCGTTGGCAGAAATGCCTGCCAGTCCCTGGCTTGGGCCGGTCCCTCGTCAGAGTCTGTGGGCGGGGGAGGCTTTCTCAGGGTATTCAGAAACTTGGAAACCACCCAGAAGTCCAAGATCAGGGGCAGGGACAGGTGACTCGAAGCATGCTCGCATGACCAGCCGTCACAACGGCCTCGCTGACGACGTGCCGGAAGGTTCTCTCCACACGGGGCACAGTGTGGAAGGTGGAGAAGGCTGGGTGGCACCACGTGCACGGAGCTCACCTGTGGCTTGCACGCAGCAAAGTCAGAGTAAGCGTCGAGTGACTGCCATTCGTCCAGGCAGGGAGCACTCTTCAGTGAAGGAGTTAGAAGGATCCGCTCCAGCCGGTCCAGGGAGGCGACCGTGCCGTGACCGCCAAGGGAGTTGGTAGAGCGGGGGGCTGGTGCGTTTTCCCGTGCGTCCCCTTCTGTTGGACTTGAGCTACCTTTGAAATTTTTTAGTCGGGATGCGTTAAATGAAATACAGGGTGAAACGCAGCAGAGTGTTTAGGGGCGACGTGTGCAAAGTAAGTCTGCAACCATCAAAAATAAGGCAGACGGGAGCAGGCGTAGCTCAGTGTTTGAGCACCTGCTTCACATATATGAGGTCCCGGGTTCAATCCCTGGTACCCCTGGGACAAAAATAAGGCAGACAGAGCGCTAGGGACGCGGTCGAGCCAAGTCTGGAGTGCAGCGTCGAGGCGGTGCATCTGTGGATGCGGCCGAGCCGTTCTTTGAAGGTCTGTTGAAGTCGCCATAATAAAATATCGGAATAAAAGACAGGGAGCCCACGAAGGTCAAACCGCAGAGAAGGATTTGTGAGTGAGAAGTGGAAGTCGGCCTTCACGGCTGAATCGTTTCTAGCGTGCGTGTTGGGTTGTGCAGCCATCAATTGCAGAACAGTTTTGTTCACCCCAGAAAGCCGTCCCCATTGGTGGACACTCCCTACCCCCTCCCGCAGCCCCCTCCGCCCCTTCCCTCTTGAGGGATCAGCGTGTCCCAGCCGTGTCCTGGACACCAGACACTAGGCGGTCCCCCGTGCCTGGCTCCTTTCCCTCTGCGTCACGTGTTCACAGTTCGCCCCCGTTGTAGCATTTATCAACAGCGCTCTCCTTTTCACGGCTGAGTAATCTTCCACGCGTTGTTTACCCACTCACCTTGGATGGACTCTTGGGCTCTTTGTCCTTTCTGTGACTGATGCTGTACTGCCGTGTCCAGGTTTTACGTGGACAGCTGGGTTTTTCCCCCCCTCTTGGAGGGGATCGCTGAGCCATCTTAAGTTCCTTTTAACGGTTTGAGGAACTGCCAGGCACTTCCACAGCCGCCGTGCCGTCTCCCATCCCCCCAGCCTCGTATTAGGGCTCCGCTCTCCCCGTCTCCTCGCCAGCACTTGTTACTGGTCATCTCTTTGACGGTAGCTGTCCTAGTGGGTGTGAAGTGATATCCCATAGGGGACTTCTTTGTGGGTTTTTCTTTTAGGGAAGTACCTGGGATTGAACCCGGGACCTTGTACGTGGGAAGCAAGCGCTCACCACTGAGCCACACCTGCTCTGTCCCTCTGTCCTGCTTTGCAGCTCCCTGGTAATTACGGAAGTTGAGCATCTTGTCGTGTGCTTGTTGGCCAGCTGTATATCTTTTTCAGGGATGTGCCTCTTTAGCCTATTTTTCGTTTTGGATTGTTTGTTGATTATTGAGTTTTAAGCATTTTTTCATATATCCCGAATGCCAGGCCCTAGATAGAGAGATGATTTGCAGATATTTTCTTCTATTCTCTGGGTTGTTGTTACACTTTCTCGATGGCGTCCGGTGCTTCACTTTGACCAAGTCCAGTTTGTTTTCTTTTCCTTGGCCAGCGTCATAACTGAGAGCCCATTGCCTAATCAGAGGCCACTAAGATTTACGCCTTCGTTCTTCTAAGCCTTTTATAGTTTTAGCTCTTACGTTGAGGCTTTTGATTCACTTGGAGTCCATTTTCGCATCTGGGCTAAAGTCGGTGTCCAGCTTCATTCTTTGGCATGTGGACATCTGGCTGTCACAGCACCACTTGCTTTTTTTTTTTTTTTTTAACTGCAACATTTATTGTTTAATCCAAGGCATTTTTCCTCAAAGATGTATGTTTATTTTATTTATCCTCCCCCCCTTTCTGCTTGCTTGCTGTCTGCTCTGTGTCCATTCACTGCCCATTCTTCTGTGTCTGCTTGTCTCCCTCCGTTGTGTCATCTTGCTGCGCCAGCTCTCCACAGGCACATGGGCAAGCCTGCCTTCCCAAGGAGGCCCCGGGACGCGAACCCAGGGCCTCCCACATGGTAGACGGGAGCCCAATCGATGAAGCTACATCCGCTTCCCTGCTTGCTATTTTTTTTTTTAAATAAACTTTTTAGTTTGGATAATTTTAGATGTATAGAAGAGTTACAAAGATGAGGCAGAGTTCCTGTAAATAATCTTTTTTTTTCCCCCAGTCTCTTCACTTTAAACTTTTAATTTTGAAATACTTTGAGTCTCACGGGACAGTACAAAAATAATATATACCCCGTACAGAGAACGCCACAATTGCCCTGTCCCCCCAGATAGCAGATCCACCAGCTTTCACGTTTTAGCACATTTGCCGTCGATCTTTCAGTCCATCTCTGCTCCTTTCTGTCAATTTATCAACCCATTTTCTGAACACTTGAAGTGTGGGTTGTCTACACCGTGCTCCTTGATCGCTTAATACTGCCACATACATTTCCTAAAATCAAGAATATTCATTTACATAACCCCCTAAAGGGCAGCTGTCAAGTACGGGAAATTTAACACTGTGCAAAGCTGCCGGTCTACATTCCAGCTTTAAAATATGTTCCAGGCATGGCCCTTTGAACCTTCTCCCGTGCTAGATCCCAGCCAAGGCCATGTGTTAAATTTCATTGTCATTGTCTCTTTTGAGCTCTGTGTCTTTTTTTTTTTTTAAGATTTATTTATTTATCCGCCCCCTTTCCCCTCTTCCCGCCCTGCTGTTTTTGCTATCTGTGTTGCCTTCTCATTTTCTCTCCTCTACGATTCACTGGGATTCGATCCTGGGGACCTCTGATGGGAAGAGGGGTTCCCTGTCAATTGCGCCACCTCAGTTCCTGGTTTCTTCTGCGCTTCACCTCGACTCTCCCCTTGTCTCTCCTTTGATGCGTCATCATCTTGATGCACGACTCACTTGGGTGGGCACTGTCTCGCCATGTGGGCACGCTGTCTCTTCTTCTTTTTCACCAGGGGGCCGCAGGGATGGAACCCGGGTCCTCCCATGTGGTAGGCGGAAGCCCTATCACGTGAGCCACCTCCGCTTCCGTTTCTTCTTTTAATCGTGGGAGCGTATGTACACAATAAGCTTCCCCATCTCATCACCCAGTGGGGCCAGTCCCATTCTCAAGGTCGTGATCGCCGCCCTACCTTCCATCACCAGCACTCCCCCCTCACCCTGAGAGACACGCCGTGCTCGTTTAGCGTTGACGCCCCATTCTCCCGCCCTGGCGACCCGTCCTCTCACTTGTGTCCCCGTGAACTCACAGATTCTCTCCTCCCTTCCCGGTTACCGTCTTCCTTGGCCGAAAGGCCGCCGCTGCAGAGTCCCAGCAGTGGTGGCCTCTTATCCTGGGGATCTCACTGGGGGTCGAGGCCGTGAGGTGTCCACATCGGGGCCGCGCCAGCGATGCTCGCTCCCCGGGCGCAGCGTCTCTCGACCCTGGCGTCCTGCCCCGTGGCGGTCGGGCACGTGTCAGGGCTCGTCCCCGGGGGCCCAGCCCCTCAGGGGGCCCTGTCCGTGCCCCCGTACTCTGCTGCTTCCAGCCTGCGGGACCGCCCGCAGCCTCTCGGGGCTCCTCTGCCTCCGGCTGCAGGCGAGCCCAGATTCCTCTCTCTAGATCTCCTTCCTCGCCTGTGGCACAACAAAGATGTTGGCTTTCTTTGTCTGCCCATCTCTCTCCGTCTCCGTTTACATTGGACCCAGCAAGAGGGCGGGGACCCAACCTGTGTCCTGTCTCCCCGGACGGAGTCCGATCAGAAGCCCTGCAGTCAAGCCATCTCTTCAAGGCCGCCGTTCTCGTTGGCCAAGGGGCTGCCCCAAGTACCAGAAATGCGTTGGCTTTTTTTTTTACCAAAGCTATTTATCCAGGATAAAGGCTCACAGCGAAAAGCCTTAACCCAAGGCCGCGCAGTGAGGTCCACTCCTGCCACATGGAGAAGCAGGACGGCCCGCGGTCCCTACCCCGCTCCCTGGAATCGCCCGTCTCCCGGAGCTCGGCCGTGGGCACCCAGGCCCAGGGCTCGTCTCCTTCCGGGCCCTTAGTTCGGTCCCGGCTCAGCTGGGAGCCCTCCGCCGTACGGCAGGGCTGCGCGCCTCCCGCGGGCCGGCGCGCCGAGGCTGTCCTCTCCCGCCCGTCGCAGAATCCAGCATGCCGGCCTCCTTTATCCGCCGATGGCTCCCGTCTTGGTGTCTCCCCTTATACCCGACCCAGCAAGAGGGCGAGACGCACCGTGCGCCACGCCCCACCCACGCCATCTGGTCACACGGGCCTCACGCCCCCAGGAATGGCTGAGCGCAGAGCGTACTATTCCTCCTTGGGGGGGTTCACAAACTGATTTCAAACCGCCCTTGACCGAACCGAACGCCACCGTAAGGGTCTCAACGGATTAGTTTGGGAAAAAACATTTTTTTTTTTGGAGTCACCAAGTCCAAACAGTCACAGTTAGCACGGTGCTTAAATCCTAACACTCTAAGCCCGTAACTCTCGTCTGCTTTGGTCCTCACTTACCTTCAATATTAAACACAAACGATGTTCCTCTAACCCTCCGTGCCCCCACCTTTGTGCAGCACGTGTCACCGATTACGCGCTTACGTGTCATGAGCCCCAGGCCACTGACGCCGCGTGACATTTAGGCATCCGCCTTCCGGTCCCGCAGGAAGTAAAACCGGAGTTCCAAACCAAAATTACAACAGCGCCGGCCTTTACTAGCCCCTGCCGTCACCCTCGCTGGAGCTCCTTATTTCCTCACGGGCCTTCAATCTACTGTCCAGCGCCCTTTCCCTCCAACCTGCGGAACTCTCCTTAGCACCTCTTACCGGGTCTACTGGCGACAAACTCCCTTAGCTCCAATTCACGAACGTCTTGATCTCGCTGTCGTTTCTTTTTTCTTTTTTTTCCCAGAGGTACCGGGGATTGAACCCAGGACTCGTCCGTGGGAAGCAGGCACTCAAACACTTGAGCGCCATCCGCTCGCCTCGCCCTCATTTCTGAAAGACAGTTTGGCTAGATACGGATTTCTCGGTGGGCAGTTTCCTGCTTTCAGCAGTTAAATACGTCATCCCGCTGCCTTCTTGCTGCCGTGGCTTCTGATGAGACATTGGCACCTAATCTCACCGAGGCCCCCTCGTACGGGACACGTTGCTTCTCTCCCGCGGCTTTCAGAACTTTCTCGTTATCTTCGGCATTTGATAGGTTTACTTTACTCTGCTGTGCTGTGGGTCTCTTTGGATTGTACGTGATGGATGTTGGATTAGTCAGCCAAAGGGGCGCTGACGCAAAATACAAGAAGCCTGTTGGTTTTTATAAAGGGTATTTAGTTGGGTAGGAGCTTACAGATGCCAGGCCATAAAGCATAAGTTTCTTCCCTCGCCATAGTCTATTTGGAGCAGGATGGCTGCTGACGTCTGCGCAGGTTCAGGCTTCCTGGGTTCCTCTCTTCCAGGGTCTGGCTTCTTCCTGGGCTCAGGGTCCCCCCTTCCAGGGTCTGGCTTCTTCCTGGGCTCAGGGTCCCTCCCTTCCAGGTCTTGCTTCTCTCTGGGCTCAGGGTCCTTCCTTCCAGGGTCTGGCTTCTCCCTGGGCTCAGGGTCCCTCCCTTCCAGGGTCTTGCTTCTCTCTGGGCTCAGGGTCCCTCCCTTCCAGGGTCTTGCTTCTCTCTGGGCTCAGGGTCCCTCCCTTCCAGGGTCTTGCTTCTTCCTGGGCTCAGGGTCCCTCCTTCCAGGGTCTGGCTTCTCTCTGGGCTCAGGGTCCCTCCCTTCCAGGGTCTGGCTTCTCATTCCTCTGTGTGTTTATTTCCCAGGGCTCTAGCTTAAGGCTTCAGCATCAAACTCCAACAATTAAAAATCCCTTACACTCTGCCCTTTGCCTTTTATCTGTGAGTCCCCACCCACCAAGGGGCGGGAACTCAACCCCCTAATGACGTGGTCCAATCAAAGCCCTAATCGTAACTCAATCACACCCAGGTACAGACCAGATCACAAACCTAATCCAGTACCTATTTTTGGAATTCCTAACCATATGAAACTGCTGCAGATGCTTATCTTGTTTTCAGGTTTATCTGGTCCAGATTGTCTTCACTGATCAGTTCCTTTTTTTATGAACGGCAATCATTGGTTTATTCAGAGGTCTTTTTTAGTTTTCACAGTCACTGCTGACTTGCAGTCAAAGGCAAGGGGCTCAGGCATACCAGGTTTGTCTGCAGTGTACGCCTTTTTTTTTTTAGTTAGTTACTTTTAAAATAAAAAACTGACATCAAATCGTGGAAAGAATAGTAAGCTGCAATCATTTCGTGCTGACATTTCTTCCCTCTGACCCCGCAGGCTGTTTGGCTCTTGAGCCCCCCGATACGGAAGCAGGCTCGCCCCTTCCCAGACGACGACGCGCCGTTCCTTGTTTCCCGGCAAGAACGTTTTCGGCTGGAAAACCGGTGACCTGCGCAGAACGTCCAGTCCCCTGGTGGGTGGAGAAATGTTCGCCAGGATGAAACAGCTTCCCAGCCACGCCTCCTCCTCCTCCTCCGTCTTCTCCCCGTCTCAAAGCTGTTTTCCTTCTGGCCTCTGTGTCGGGATCCAGGCCCCCCGAGATGTTTCCGGAACGTCTGCACGAGCAGCCCCGTTACCCTTGCCTTCCCAGGAGGTAGAACGCGGCCTGGTCCCGGAATCCTCCTTCTACTAAGGTTTCAGCGGAAACCCGTTGCGGGATGCTCCTTGGTTTCTTTTCAGTCCCCATCCTTTCGGTTAGAATCGTACAGATGCTTTTGTCACTTCTGCCCCGGGACCCAAGCGGAAAGGCCGGCGTCTTGGTTGGACGCTGCCTCCCTTTCCGACAGCGTTCACACGTCACGGGGAAGTTAGGGGTCACCGGGTCCCGCGGCGTTGCCGGGGCCGGCGAGAGGCCCTGTGTCCAGTGCCCTGTGGAAGGTGGGCCGGGGCAGTGGGGAGGGTGGTGTGTGGGGAGAACTTCTGCTGGCCTCCCGGGGGCCTTTAGCCGTCCAGCCGCTGGAATGAGCGGCGACTCACCTGGTGACATCTGGGCCGCGCGCCAGCAGCTCGGGTTTCCGGGTCCGCTTTCCAAGCTGGCGATTTCGAGGTCGAAAACCAGCGAGCCCCGTCCTGGGAAATAACGGTGATTTCCACAGAAGCGCCTCTGAAAGGGGGTCCCTGTTTCATTGCCAAATCAAAATGCCGGCGCTCGGGCGCCCGTATTCCCCGGGTCCGGGATTCGTTTCTTCTTTATTTTCTGAAATCCAGAGTTGTAACAGGGTTGAGGGCGAGGGGGGCGGTGGGATACATGGCTTTTAGAACTAAACAGCCCTGAAAATAAAGCTCATTTTTTAAAAGGACCTTTCGTTTATACTTTTTTTTTTCTTTACCAAGAATTTGGCTTCGATTTGAGGCGTCGACAGTGACCCTTGGGAAAACACCTAGAATTCATCTCGGAGGTTGTCAAAGCGTCAGGAAAGAGCCAATGTTAGATTTTTTTTTTCTTCCAGGTGTTGCTAAGTCAGTCACTGCAAGAATTAGGCAAATGGGATCCTGACGGGGAAGCTGCTGGAAGTTGAGAGAGAGCCGGTGATAACTGGGGACTTGTGAAGCAGAGCCGCGCCCACTTGGATTTTCGCTGGAGCAATGTGCTCCAGCCCCGTTGCGTCTCTGATTTATTATTCCCTTGTCTTGGGCAGAGCGGCACCTCGTGGCCGGGAAGCACCAGGGACCGCGGCCGCCGGACCTAGCCTCGCTGCGGCCCGCGTCCTCGTCGGAAAGGCCGGAAGGGCCGAGACGCTGCCCAGGCCCTCCGCGAGGCGCGCGGGTGTGCGAGGAGCACGATTTTCCCCTTACTCAGACGGGCGCCGGGGTCTCGGTGAAGCGACGCGTCTGTTCATCATGGGCTGAACCGGGCCCTGGGAGGACAATGCCGTCACCGGGACTTTTGTTTCCATAGTTGTATTTTTCTCCGGCGATCTAGTGTCTCACTGCCACGGTCGTGCCAGCCACGCAGCTTTTACGGCTGTACTCGGGGCCGCTGCCCGTTTAAAAAATGGAATCGTGTCTCCGGAGGCTTTTCAGGAAGTCTCAGAGGCCGTTGACATTGGCCTTTGGGGGGGCACAGTCTCCCCCAGTTTGAGGTGCTCTCGTTCTCACTGGATCCAAAGCCCCTCCCTGCCCCCTCCCGGTGGGACCTTCACACGTTGCCTCTCCTCCCTGAGCCTCAGTTTCCACATCCCTAAAGCGGGGCTGAAAGCACCTCCTGCCCGACAGTGCCGTTTAAGGGCGCAGCGAGCGTGCACGCGCCAGGCGCTTGGCGCCCCGCAGCTGCCACCCGCGCCCGCGCCCGCCTTCGTTTGTGCAGCCCGCACGCGTGGTCAGTTAGAGGGCATCCGCTGGGTTTGTAAACGCTGGGAACGGCTCCCGAGCGGGACGCCTCGGCGCGCCTTCGCGTTCGAGTCCTCCCTTGTGATCTGCGCAGCGTGACGCAGCCTCTCCTTAGCCGCTGCCGCCTGCTGTCCCTTTGTCCCCAGCGGCGCCGCTGGGAACGACCCCGGGCCCCGGCCGGCCTCTCCCAGTCATTCCTTGGGGCACACCGGGAGCACTGCCCCTTGTGCACCGTCTTTACAGCTTCACGTGGCTTTTGTTTGCTCTGTTTTTCTTTAAGCATCTCAGTACCAGCACGTAGTGCCTCCCGGCCTGCTTTTCTTGTGGGCTGTTATGACCGTGTTTCCGCGTCGGTAATTTCTACACCACCATTCTCAGTAACCGCAAAGACGCCGTTGCCAATGTCCTGTAATTAATTTCACCGGTCTCTGGTCGGTGGACACTTTGGCCGACTCCAGTTTTCGTCAGCGATAAACAACACTGCAACGAACACCTTTTTTTTTAAAAAAAAGATTTATTTCTCTCGTTTCCCCACCACCATCCCCGTTGTCTGTTCTCTGTGTCTATTTGCTGCGTCTTCTTTGTCCACTTCTGTTGTTGTCAGCGGTATGGGAATCTGTGTCTCTCTTTGTTGCGTCATCTTGTGTCAGCTCTGTGTGTGTGCGGCGCCATTCCTGGGCAGGCTGCACTTTCTTTCACGCTGGGCGGCTCTCCTTACGGGGTGCACTCCTTGCACGTGGGGCTCCCCTATGCGAGGGACACCCCTGCGTGGCACGGCACTCCTTGCGCGCATCAGCACTGCGCATGGGCCAGCTGCACACAGGTCAAAGAGGCCCGGGGTTTGAACCGTGGACCTCCCGTGTGGTAGACGGACGCCCTCACCACTGGGCCAAGTCCACTGCCTTCAGCAAACATTTTGGTGTTCAGCTCTAGTGACTTCTGTGGTTGCTTTTTTTTTAATTAATTTTTTTACTGAAGTGTATCATTCATCCATGATCTGGGTTGCATTTTATAAAAGATCCACCTTGACAGCTTTGGGCCAACAACCCTAAAGAAAAGAGAGAAAATGCATCTCAGACAACTTTTTTTTTTTTTTTTCAGGTTCCGGGGCCAGGAATTGAACCTGGGACCTCGTGTGTGGGAAGCCGGTGCTCAACCACTGAGCCTCCTCGGCTCCCCTGAGCTGGTTTTGTCATTTGCTTGTTTTTTTTCAGGAGGCACCAGGAACCGGGAGCTCCCATGTGGGAGGTGGGAGCTCAACTGCTCGTGCCACATCCGCTCCCAACTCTTTTGTTTGCATGGTTCTGGATCCCCACCGACTGGAACCAGGAGGGGTGTTAGCTGCTTCCCTTTGCTCAGCCTGTGACTAAGAACAAGGTGTTAGGCTCCACCCAAAAAAATGCTGCTCTGTGCAAAAACCGTAGTTGATTTCACGCCAACTAGCTTTCCAGCCGTGGCCCGGAAGGATTGTTTTTAGTTTTTTCTTTTTTTAACTTCTTAGTCTGAAGTAACTTCAAACTTACAGGACATTTGCAAAAGTAATAAACTCTGCCAAGAAAATGCCAACATAGCCCAGCCCATCCCCTAGACACCCAGATCCACCAGTTTTAACTTCTTGCCATCTTTGCACTATTATTCTATTATTCTATCTTTCATTCTATCATCCATCCATCCACCCATTCGTCCATCCATCCACCCATCCATCCATCCATCCATCCATCCATTAGCCATCCATCATACATCATTTAACCATCTGTCATTTATCCATCATCTGCCCACCCATCATCCATCCATCCATCCGTCCACCCATCTGTCCATTCATCCATCCCTCCATGCATCCTTCCATCCGTCATTCCATCCATCCATCCATCATCCATCCATCCACCCATCTGTCCATCCATCATCCATCCCTCCATGCATGTATCCATCCATCATTCCATCCATCCGTCCATCCATCCATTAGCCATCCATCATACATCATTCAATCATCTATCATCCATCATCTGTCCATCCATCATCCATCCCTCCATCCATTCACCCATCTGTCCATCCATCCATCATCATCCATCCGTCCTTCCATCCATCAGCTGTCCATCATACATCATTCAACCATCCATCATCCATCCCTCCATCATCCATCCATCCATCATCTGTCCATCATCCATCCATCTATCCACCCATCTATCCATCCATCCGTCCATCCACACATCTGTCCATTCATCCATCATCCATCCATCCTTCCATCAGCCGTTCATCATCCATCAACCATCCATCCGTCCATCCATCATCCATCCCTCCACGCATCCATCCATCATTCCACCCATCCCTATCTGTCTGTCCATCCGTTTCCTGAACCTTTGAGAGCAGATTGCACACATAGTGTTCCCTGAACGCTTAACACTTCCGTGTACATTCCCTACCGAGGATACTCACTCAAGCAACCACCTTAAGTGCAGTTATCAGGGTAAAGGAATTTAACGTTGAGACAAAGTGCACGGTCCATATTCCAAATTTTTCTTATGTCCCAGTTATGTCCTTCTGAGCCTTGTCAGACCCCAGCCAGGCTCACGTATTGCATTCAATTGTCGTCGTCTGTCGAGCTGCTTTCTTTTTTCCTCTTTAATTGCAGGAACATACATACAACGTACGTCTTCCCATCCCGACCCCTCCGAAGCACACCAGTCGGTGGGATTCATCACGTTTGCAGTATCGAGGTACCCCTCCACCGTCATTACCAGAACTTTCCCTTCAAAACCTGTACTCATTTTACCCCCATTACCCCTTTTCCCTGCCCCTGGCACTCTGCACTCTTAATTTCTGTCTCTCAGAGCGTACGGATTCTCGGCTATTTTCTTTGTAGGTACCATGGGGCTTAAATCGAACAGTCTAAATCTCTAACGATTTTGGTTGCTTCGATACCAATTTACCTTCAATAGCACACACAAACTATGCTCCTCTACCCCTCTGTCCCCCCCCCTTTATGTAGTTCTTGCACAAATTCGATGTTTATACAATTACGAGCCCAAAACTACTGGTTTTTATTGCATTTTATGCAGTTGCCTTTTCGACCCCGTAGGAGGTAAAAAGTGGAGTGATATACCAGAGACGCCACAGTGCTGGCATTTGTATTTAATCCTGTCCTGGCTTTGAACGTGGCCCAGTCCATTGCCCCGTGCCCTTTACTTCCAAGCGGCAGAACTCCCCTTAGCTTCTCCTGTCTGCTAGTGACGAACTCCCGCGGCTTTGGTTCATCTGGGAATGCCTCACTCTCGCCCTCATTTTTTGAAAGACGCCCTTGCTGGATATAGAACTCTGAGCAGTGTTTGGCTTTCGTCACTTACACATGCCCTCCCTCCTTCTTGCCTCCGTGATTTCCGATGAGGAATCGGCACTCGATCTTACCGAGGCTCCCGGTATGTGACAGCTTGCTTCCCTCTTTTGGCTTCCAGAACTATCTCTTCATCTCTGTCACTCAGCAGTTTTTTTAGAACACAACGCAGGGAAGCGGATTTGGCTCAACGGATAGAGCATCCGCCTACCACATGGAGGGTGCAGGGTTCAAACCCCGGGCCTCCTTGACCCGTGTGGAGCTGGCCCATGCGCAGTGCTGATGCGCACAAGGAGTGCCCTGCCCCGCAGGGGTGTCCCAGAGTAGGGGAGCCCCACACGCAAGGAGTGCGCCCCGTAAGGAGAGCCGCCCAGCGCCAAAGAAAGCACAGCCCGCCCAGGAGTAGCACTGCACACACACAGAGCTGATGCAGCAAGATGACGCAACAAAAAGAGACACAGATTCCCTGCGCCACTGACAAGAATACAAGCAGACACAGAAGAATGCACAGCGAATGGACACAGAAAGCAGACAACTTGGGTGGGGAGGAGAGAGATAAATAAAAAATCAATTTAAAAAAAAGGAAAGGAAAGAACACAGCGCAGTGTGGCTCTGTCTGGGTTTACCCTGTTTGGAGTTGGTCACTCGTCTTGGCTGTGCATATTCATGTCTTCGTTAAATTCGGGATGTTTCCAGCCTTTATTTCCTTGAGTATTCTCTCCGCCCCTTTCTCTCTCTCTCCTCCTTCCGGAACTCCCATGATGCGGCTCTTGGATGCTCGATGGTGTCCCCAGGTCCCTCGGGCTCAGATCTCTTTCCTTCATTCTCTCCTCCTGCTCTTCAGACTGGACGATTCAGGTGTCTTCACCTCGTTCTTTTTTTGGCCAGCTCCCGTCTGCGGTTGAGCCCCTCGAGGGACCCTTCATTTTTGTTACTGTGGTCTTCAGCTGACTTCGGTTCCTTTCCACAATCGCCAACTCTCTATCGATACTCTTCACGTTCATTCCTCGTTTTCCTTGATCTCCTTTAGCTTTTCGTCCATGTTTTCCTTCCGCTCTTTCAGCGTATTTAGGGCCATTTTTAAAAAGTCTTTGTCTGGTGTGTCCCAGGCTTGGTTCTCCTGGATGGCTCCTAACGCTTTAATCTGCTCTTTTGCCTGGGTCGTTGCTTCCCGTTTCTTTGTATGTTTTGTCATCTTTGGTTGAAACCTGGGCCTTTTGATCCTTAATGTGTTAGCACCGGAATTTTGTCTCCGAGACATCTTTTTCCTCAAGTCCGCATCGAGCTAGCTTGTTACGAAAGAGCTTTCCTTGAATGCCAGGAGCTAACAAAAATAAACAAAAGGGGAAAAAGAAAGCGCCTCTCCCAGTCTTTGCAGGATGACCCGTGTGAGTGCCCTCCTTTGGGGCTTGTCTCTACTATGAGTTTAGAGAACTGCCCCAGGCCAAAGAGTAGGGGTACGTCTCATCTCGGGCGTGCATGTGGTTGCGTGGGGTGTGGCCGGTTCTGAATATCCCCTCTTTCTAGGGAGCCATTTCCTCGCGGTGCCAAGCACTGCACTGTGTGCCCCGGCCCCACCAGCCCTGGCCCCAGCCAGCCCTGCTCCACTGCTCTCCCCTAGCCCTAGGATGGCACGTTCCCTCAGGCCACCACCAGGCAGATTGGGGCAGGCATGCGTGCTCCCAGCGTGTGCACACCAGAACTGGGACCGGGGACCCAGAGCTCAGGAGCCGGGGAGGGCTGGGGGGGCCAGCCAGGGCACCCCGAGAGCCAACCGCGTTTACTTTTTTTTAAAGATTTATTTTATTTCTCTCTCTACCCTCTCATTGTTTTCTGCACTTTCTGTGTCTGTTCGTCTTCCTTATTTCTTTAGGAGGCATCAGAAACCGAACCTGGGACCTCCGATGTGGGAGGGAGAGGCGCCTAATCGCTTGAGCCACCTCCGTTCCCTGCTTTGTTGTGCCTCGCATTATGTTTTTTTCCTTCTCAGCTCATCTTGTGGGGCCGTGCCTGCCCATCACGCCAGGTCACTATCTGCTTTATTGTGTCTCACCTTATGTTTTTCTCCTCGTGTCTCTTGTTGCGCCAGCTTGTCGTGTCAGCTTGCTGTCTTCTTTAGGAGGTACCGGGAACCCAACCAGGGGTTCCCGTGTGGTAGGCGGGAGCCCAATCGCTTGAGCCACCTCCACGTCCCCTGCGTTTCAGCAGCTTTTCTCTTGATTCGGCGAGCACCGTTCCCGCCATCCTTTAACTGTTCTCTGCAGCTCAGTTTCTGCCCGTTCTTGCTGGTTGCGCGAAGCTCCCGTGGAATCACAGAGGCCAAGCGTCTCGTCCCGCCATCTTGGCCACGACCCCGGAATAATCTCGAAACACTGTCCAATTCCTAAATGCCCTCTGCCGCTCGAGTGCCCTGGCGTGCATCACATGGGAACGGGGAGACGCTGCTCCTGGAACATGAAGAGAGGGCCGCCGTCTGGGGACTGGTTTTGGGTTCCCGTTTGGACCCCCCTTTTGCCCCCTCTGCCTTGGCCACCTTGAAGAGCAGTTGCCGTCCCTCCTTCCGTGGGATTCTCTTTGGGCTTCAGTTTCAGTTCCCGTCGAGCAGGCGGTCAGCAAACTACGGCCACAGGCCCAGCGCGGCCTGCCGCCGGCCGGCCGCCTTCGTAAATAAAGTTTTGTTGGGACGCAGCCGCGCCCACTCTCGCACCTACCGTCTTTGGCTGCTTCCCCGCTGCAGTGGTGGAGTTGCGTTGTCACAACACTTGGGTCGGATCAGGTCCCCGGGGCCAAAAATACTGATTACCTGGCCCTCCGCAGGACAGGCTAGCCGAGTCCTGAGCCAGGGGAGGGCGGACAGTCTTGAGAAGCGCCTGCCTCTTCTCTCTCTCCCCGAGACAGAACTGTCTGCTCGCCTCGGCGGCCTTGGTTTTCAACAGAGACATTCTCGAGCCCGGCTTTCATTTTATTTTATTTGTTTTAAAGATGTATTTTCTTGATTCCTCTCCCCTTCCCCTCGTTGTGTGCTGTGTCCATTTGCTGTGTGTTCTTCTCCGTCTGCTGGCACTATCCTGCGGCACTGGGAAACTGCATCTCTTTTTTGTTGCGTCACCTTGACGCGTCAGCGCTCCGTGTGTGTGGCGCCAACTCCTGCGCAGGCTGCGCTTTTTTCACGCGGGGCGGCTCTCCATGCGGGGCGCACGCCTTGCGCGTGGGGCTCCCCTACGCGGGGGACACCCCTGCGTGGCACGGCACTCCTTGCGCACATCAGCGCCACGCATGGGCCAGCTCCACACGGGTCAGGAGGCCCGGGGTTTGAACCCTGGACCCTCCATATGGTAGGCGGACGCTCTATCAGTACAGCCACATCTGCTTCCCCTGGCTTTCAAATTGGCTGCAGATCTGGCCACCCGTTTGCAAGTGGGGTGATTAACAGCCCCAAAGCCACTTTTATGTCCCTCCGTAAAGAGGGGGAGAAATCCCCGTCGGGTTGGCGGCGACTCCTCCGAGCAGCAGCTCTGGGCAACGTGGCCTCGAGATGGGCTCTTCTCTGAAGTTGTTCGATTGGGCCAGCGGGTCTGGCGTCTGTCCGCAAGGCATTCTCTTTGCGATTCAACTGTCCCATTACCTCCTCCTCACCTAAATTTAAGGGTACGAAAGATCCGACAAGCCTCCTGCCGTTTCCCTGTGCTGACGTAGAAAACTGTTCGCGTATAAAACAGAAAGCCTGCTCTTGAAAAGGAAAAGAAAAGAAAGCAGGTGTAAATTCTGCTCAGGGTTCGTTTTCACCCTTCTCCTGATTTCCATTTCTATGCAGAGAAAAGCCCTTGCTCTGCGTCAACACCCTCTCTAGCACTGGAGAGTTTCTGGAAAGCAGTTTTGGGAAGAGCTAAGGGGTCTCCGCAGATGGGAGCTCGTTAGGGGCTGGGAGCTGAGGTCGCCCGGCAGTTGGCCGGGGCCGTAAGTCTAGGGCCTTAGGTCAAGAGGAGGTACCCGAGGAGAGGCTGGGGGAAGACAGACGGACGCGGCCACGAGCCCGGGGACGCCTGGGGCCCCCAGAGGGTGCGAGAGGCAAGAAGACCCCTCTCCAGAGACACCCTCCCCCCCCCAACACCTTCGTTTTGGACTTCTGATCTGTGTTTTGCTTGTTTTTAGGAGGTTCCGGAGATGGAACCCAGGACCTTGTACGTGGGAAGCAGGTGCTCAACCGCCGAGCAACATCCACCCCCCCCAATTTGTTTTTTTTTCCTTTCCAAGGATTTATTTATCTATTCCAACCCGCCCCCCCCTCGTTGTTTTACACTCGTTGTCTGCTCTCTGTGTCCATTCGCTGTGTGTCCTTCTGTGTCTGCTTGTCTTCTCTTTGGGCGGCTCCGGGAACCGATCCTGGGACCTTCTGGAGTGGGAGAGAGGCGCTCACTCTCTCGCCGCCACCTCGGCTCCCAGGTCTGCCGCATCTCTTACTGTCTGTCCTCTGCGTCGCTTCCTGGTGCGTCATCTTGCCGCGCCAGCTCTCTGCGCGGGCCGGCACGCCGCGTGGACCGGCTCACCGCGCGGGCCAGCTCGCCTTCACCAGGAGGCCCCGGGAATCGAACCCTGGACCTCCGATATGGTAGCCGGGAGCCCAGTCCCTTGAGCCACAGCCGCCTCCCCCAGGTTTCCGTTCGCAGCCCCCCGGCCTGTGGGGCCCCAGCGCCAGCCCCGGGAAAGGAAGAGCCCCCGGCCACCCAGGCTGTTCTCCCACTTGCCACTCGGCGCGGTTCTCACCTGCACCCGAGCCGCCTGCGCGTAGCCGCCGGCCGTGGGCTGCCCCCGGCGCCTGCGTCAGCGGCACGTGGTCAAGGCCACCGAAAAGAATGTCCCAACCCGGGGGCGGGTACAGGGAGCTGCCTTTGGAACCTTCCGTGGCCGCGCGCGCCACCTCCCCGGCAGCCAGCGTGGCGCAGGCGGGTGGCCGGGCCGGCGCGTGGCGGCTCAGCCGGACACTGCGGCCGAGCCGGGTGTGCCCTCCACAAGAGGGACGCGGCCTGCTCGGCTCTCCCGGCTTCTCCTGGCGACAGCTGCCCGAGACGCGAGAAGCCCCCCCAAGGTGACGCCGCACCCCGGTTCTGAAATCGCCTTGAAGCGAAGGGAGGTGTTGTTCCCTGGAGGGTTCAGGGGGCGGGCCCGGGGCTGGGGGCATGTGGCTTCATTGGGTGGCGCGGTCCCCCGTGGGTCTGCAGCCCCAGTCCCCGCTGGAGAGGACGCCGCTGGGGACAGAGGGCCCCCGGAAGGCCAGGCTTTGGTAAGCGGCTTGGTTGGTTGGTGTTACGCGCGACACGTGTGCCGTGTGGGTATCGTGCCATCGCGCGGGGGGTGGCGCCCGTGTACGGCGGGCACGGCCTGGCACGGGGGCGCCGGGTGCTCTGTCTTGAAGGAGCAGGACGTGCGGTCGCGGAGCCGGGCGGGCCCTGGGCACCCTGGCCCCTCCGCCTGGCCCCCCTGCTGCTCCCCGCCCGGGGCCTCGGCCGGGCCTAGGGGGCGGGCGCCCCGGGCTCGGGACCCCGTGCTGCGGGCCTGCGGCGGGGGGTGCCGGCGGGGCTTCCGGCAGGTGGGGGGCAGCTCTCGGCAGGGGCTGGCGCGCAGTAGGGCCTCTGCCCGGCGAGCGTGCAAGAGCTCGGAACCTTCCGGATACTAGAGCCATGGCGCAGGCACCTCCTGGATAGGACATGCCTGTGTCCAGGATGTTACACACCTGTCCTGTGTGCTGCACACCTGTCCTGTGTTACATACCTGTCCTGTATGTGCCACACACCTGTCCTGTATGTTACACACCTGTTGTTACATGTCTGTCCTGTATGTTACACAGCTGTTCTGTATGTACACACCTGTGTCCTGTGCGCTACACACCTGTCCTGTATGTTACACACACCCGTGTCCTATGTGTTACACACCCGTCCCATGTCACACACCTGTCCCGTGTGTTACACACCTGTGTGTTACACACCTGTTCTGTATGTTGCGCACCTGTCCTGTATGCTACACACACCCATGTCCTATGTGTTGCACACCTGTCCCGTGTTACACACCTGTACATTACACACCTGTGTCCTGTGTATTACACACCTGCCCCGTGTGTTACACACCTGTACGTTACACACCTGTCCTGTGTTACACACCTGTTCCGTATGTTACACACCTGTGTCCTGTGTGTTACACACTTGTCCTGTATGCTACACACACCCATGTCCTATGTATTACACACCTGTCCCGTGCTACACACCTGTGTCCTGTGTATTACACACCTGCCCCGTGTGTTACACGCCTGTACGTTACACACCTGTGTCCTGTGTGTTACACACCTGTCCCATATGTTACACACCTGTCCCAATCCTGTGTGCTACACACCCGTGTCCTGTGTGTTACACACCTGTCCTGTATGTCACACACCCGTGTCTGGTGTGTTACACACCCATATTCGTACACACCGGTGCCCTGTATGTTGCACACCCATGTTCTGTTACACACCCACGTCCTAAGTGTTACACGCCCATGCTGTGTGTTGCACACCTGTCCTGTAGGTTACACATCCATATACTTACCCATATCCTGTATGTTACTTGCCCTGTGTTACACGCCTGTGTCTGTATGTTACACACCCATGCCATGTGTTGCAACCTGTCCTGTAGGTTACACACCTATATTCTTACCCATGTCCTGTATATTACATACCTGTCCTGTGTTACACACCTGTCCTGTTACACACCCATCTCCTGTATGTTACCCTCATGTCCTGTATATTACACACCTGTCCTGTTACACACCCATCTCCTGTATGTTACCCTCATGTCCTGTATATTACATACCCATATTCTGTGTGTCACACCCCCGTGCCCTGTATGTTACACTCATGTCCTGTATATTACACACCCATATTCTGTGTGTCACACACCCGTGTCCTGTATGTTGCATACCCGTTCTGTGCTACACCCCCGTCTCCCGTGTCGCACACCCACGCCCTGTGTGTTGCATACCCGTTCTATGCTACACCCCCGTCTCCCGAGTCGCACACCCACGCCCTGTGTGTTGCATACCCGTTCTGTGCTACACACCCGTCTCCCGTGTCGCACACCCACGCCCTGTGTGTTGCATACCCGTTCTGTGCTACACCCCCGTCTCCCGAGTCGCACACCCACGCCCTGTGTGTTGCATACCCGTTCTGTGCTACACACCCGTCTCCCGAGTCGCACACCCACGCCCTGTGTGTTGCATACCCGTTCTGTGCTACACACCCGTCTCCCGTGTCGCACACCCACGCCCTGTGTGTTGCATACCCGTTCTGTGCTACACACCCGTCTGCCGTGTCGCACGCCCGCGCCCTGTGTGTTGCATGCCATCCTGTGTGTGGCACACCCGTGCCCCGCGTTTTGCCCGTGACACCCCTGGAGGCACCAGAGCAGCGTCCCTACGGTAAAGTCCGCGGCCCTGTGCCCGCCGACGCGTGCCAGGCTGTGACGAGGCGCGCGCCTGCCCCCGCCGAGCCGGCCGCAAGCCCAGGAGGCGGCGCTGGACCCCCGGCGCTCGTGGATGGGGCATTGCGGAGAGGCCAGTCCCCCGGGGAAGCCCCCTTTCCCCCGGCGTCAGCGTGTCCGTGGCGGCACGAGCAGCTGGGGAGCCCGGGAATGCCAGGGCCACACGGTCCCGAATCCTCGCGCAGCTGGCAGTGGGTCGCGAGTCCTCACGCGCCCCCGGCGAGGCGGCGTTTTCCACGCTGGGGTTTTGAGACCGGCCACGTTGGGGCTTCCAGTCGGTGTCCAGCCTCAGCCCCTCGGCCCCCCTCTCGGTGTCTGCCACGGGGGGAAACGGCTCTAACCCGGCTTGGTTTGTGGGCTTCCCGGGAAGTCTGGGAATCTGAGCCCCGGCCCGACTCCAGCTGCCTGGCTTTAGACGGGCCGCTCGCCTGAGGAGCAAGGACCCACCGCCTGGTTGCATGGCCAGGGGCAGAGGGGAAAACCCGCCACCGACGCCTGGTGAGAAATAAGGCCGGCCCGGAAAAGCGGCAGGCACGGTGGCCGAGAGGACCTCACAGGGCACGTGGAGGGGCAGGCGCCATCCGCACGCACGAGCAGGGCAGGGCACACAGCTCAGGTCCAGGAGAGACGCGGCACGACGGAAAAGCCCGGGAAGGGGGGAGCTCCGTTTGGACGCAGCAAGACCCCAGCTGCATTTGGGGCATGCCTGGTTCCAGGTGAGTCTCTACACTCTGACCCTCAGGCTCCTCTTCAAGTGGAAGCGGAAGGTTGCGATGGTAACTATGTTTCGGTTAGCCGTTGCTGCGTAACAAGTTACTCCAACACGGAGGGGCGAAAACGACGACGACTACTTAGGGTCAGTCCTGTGGGCGGGATGCAGTTTGGTGGCAAGGACCCAGTGCTCACTGGCTCCTGGGGTCCTCAGCTCTGCGCCCCAGAGCCCCAGGGCCAGGTGGCTCCCCCTGTGGCAGCTCAGTGTCCCCAAGTTCCCGCCTTGTTGAGGTAGACGATTCGCTCCCATAAAGGTCACCTGCTTAAAAGGTACAATTTAGTGATTTTTTTAGTATATTCAGAGCTGTGCAATGTTTTCACTGCCCACGTGGGAACCCCGTGCCTGGTCGGCAGTCCCTCCCCGCCCGTCCCCCCCGGCCCCTGGGACCCTCTCCTCTCCGTTCCACCCCTCTGTCTGCCTGTGCTGGACCTTTCGCTTCAATGGGATACGACAGCTACCCTTTCCCTCTGCCCTTTCCCTCTCAGCATCACGGCTTTTCAAGATTCGCTCACGTTGTCGCGTGGGTCACGATGCCATTCCTTTCCACGGCTGGGGGATACTTCATTCTCTGGGTGGTCCGCCTTGTGTTTCTCCATTCACCTCTTTTTTTTTTCCTTAAAGATTTATTTTATTTACTTCTCTCCCCTTCCCCCCCCCATTGTCTGCACTCTCTGTGTCCATTCACTGTGTGTGCTTCTGCATCCGCTTGCATTATCCAGCGGCACCAGGAAATTGCGCCTCTTTTTGTTGCATCATCTTGCTGTGTCAGCTCTCCGTGTGTGTGGCGCCGCTCCTGGGTGGGCTGCGCTTTCTTTGCGTGGGGCGGCTCTCCTTGTGGGGCGCACTCCTTGCGCGTGGGGCTCCCGTACGCGGGGGACACCCGTGCGTGGCAGGGCACTCCTTGCGCACATCAGCGCCACGCATGGGCCAGCTCCACACGGGTCAGGAGGCGCTGGGTTTGAACCCTGGACCTCCCATGTGGTAGGCGGTCGCTCTACCAGTTGAGCCACGTCCGCTTCCCTCTCCATTCACCTCTTGATGGTCGTTTGGGTGGTTTCCCCCCTCTGGCTTTGTTTCCACTTCTTTTGCTGCTAGGACATCGCGTGAGTGGATGCTTCCAGCCCTCTTGGGTCTTGTCAGGCTGCAGCCTGGAACGGCAGACGGGGGCGTCCGCTGCGTCCTCTCGTCTAAAGGGAGCTGCAGGCCCGGCCCAGGGTCAAGGGCAGGGGACCACGCAGGGCCTGAGTACGAGGAGGCGGGGTTCACGGGAGGCCCCAAGCGAAGTCCTGAGTGCCCGCCTGACACATAGTAGGCACTTAATAAATGTTACTCCAGGGTTTTGTTCTCTTTATTGCTAAGAATAATGACCCCCAACAGGAGAACACAAACGGTAAGGACTTAGGTCTGCATTCATGAGCTGATAATCCATCAGCCACGCGGTGCAGACGATACAGGGGCGCTGTCCAGTGTGTGACCGGGCCCAGGTGGCAAGAGCAGCAAGGCCTCCTAGAGACCACAGGTAACCCGAGCACCTGACGAGAAGAATGAGGCCGGACGTGCTCATCCTAGAAAATACCGAATCACAGGAAAAAGCGTAAGAGGGAAAATAAAAGTCATCTGCCGGGCTACTTGTCAGAGGCAGCTGCTGTTCGTATTTCGGATTCTCCCAGTATTTTTCCTGCGCTTCGTGTGCATCAATACATATTGCAGTAAAACTAACATTAAGATCACGTTTCTGCTGTGTGTTTATCACTCAGTATTAAATTGTGAGCACCTCTCCATGTGATGCAATACTGTTGGTAACGGCTAGATGACGTATGCCTTTATGTTTTAGGTATAGCTTACGGTCATGCGTGGCTATGTCCAGGTGGATGTCTATACATGGATACCCCCGAGACTGCCACCCAGGTGGAGGGAAAGTTGTCAGGACCCTGTTGTCCTTCACTGTCCCCAACCTTCCCATGTCCCCAATCTTCCCACATCCCCAACCTTCCCACTGTCGTTATGGATTCCAGTTCACTGACAATGTTCCCCTGTTACTGGACACTCAGGTTGTTTCCATGCTTGTGCTCTTATAAACGATGCTGCTTTCAACTTCCTACATGTTTGTCTGCATCTGATCGCTTCAGGTAAATTTCTGGAAGTTGTGAAGAATGGGTCAAAAGGTCTAAAGGTTTTGAAATGCTCTCAGCTGAAGTGCCACCTTTTTTGCAAACACCTTCCTTGGTGTTCCCAGCCAGAATGAATTTCTCCCTTCTTCGCATTCCTGTTGCATATTGTTTTGTCTAGTATAAATATATCATCGTGGGAAGCAGATTTGGATCAATGCATAGGGCGTCCGTCTACCATACGGGAGGCCCAGGGTTCAGACCCAGGGCCTCCTGACCCGTGTGGTGAGCTGGCCCATGCACAGGGCTGCCGTGCGCAAAGAGTGCCGTGCCACGCAGGGGTGTCCCCCGCATAGGGGAGCCCCACGCGCAAGGAGTGCGCCCTGCAAGGAGCTGCCCCACCTGCCCGGGAGTGGCGCCGCACACACATGGAGAGCTGACGCAGCAAGACGCCGCAACAAAAAAGAGACACAGATTCCTGGTGCCGCCGAGAATGCAAGTGGACACAGAAGAACACACAGCGATCGGGGACAGAGAGCAGACAATGGGGGAGGGGAAAGGGGAGAGGAATAAATAAAATAAATCTTAAAAAAAACCAAAACAACAACAGGCTTGGTGCATCTTTGTAGCCCCCTAGTTGGAGACACAATAAAAATTGTGTTCTCTTGCCTATCTTTGAAGCTCCTCGGTTCAGTCTCAGTTTAAAAAGAGCATGTAAGTAGAAATTTTCTCTCCAAACCTGATCCCCATAAAACCCATTATTTCTAGATAATTCTTAATTAAAAAAAAAAAAAGATATACACCTGAGTTAGAACTTGAAAGAGAGGCAGAGCTGGGATATGCTTATGGAAGGGCTACAATTGCTTATCCAAAGCGAGGTCAAGGATCTCCCCCAAGGGCCAGCCTCCCACTTGAGCCCTCTGCGCGCGAGGGCGTATCTTGCCCTGGCTGGTTTTCTCCCGGCAGCGGGAGGCCAGGCTTTGCCCCCGTGCGGGAGCGGCGGCTCCTGCAGAGGCAAGCGCGGGGCGGGGGCGCGACGGCGGCGAGGCTCCTCCCCGGCTGCCGCCCCCCCGTTCCGGACCCTCAGCCTCCCTGCAACCAGCCCCTCCTCCCGAGGCCGGGCGGGGCCTCCCCCGGGCCTCCCCGGGCCCCACGGCGTCCAGAGGGGAGACGCGGGCGGCGACCACCGCGGGGGCGGAGGCCCCCGGGCGCGTGGGGGGGGGAGGGGTGACCCTGGGCCTCAGTTTCCCCCCTGGGGACGCGTCTGCTTCGGAGGAGGACGGTGTCGGTTTGCCCGCCGTCTCCAAGCGCAGCCGAGGGCCCGGGGCTGGGGGGGGGGGGGGGTTCCCGGGCGGGGGGCGCGATCTGGGGAGCCGTCCCGCGGGGGGGGGGAGGGAATACGCGCATCCGGGGCACGGAGGCCGGGGGTGCCGCGCCACCTCCCCGGGGGGACACGGCGCGGAGGCCCCGCCTCAGCCGCAGGTGCGCGCCCCGGGTTCCCGCGCGCCCCGGCCCCGAACGCCGACTTCCGGCGCCGCCGCGGCCGCCTCAGCAGCAGCGTCCGAGGACCCCCGCCCCCCCCCCCCCCCAGCCCCGAGCGCCCCGCGCAGGCGCCCTACGGCGGGGGGCGGGGCCCGGCGGCGGCCGTTGCCCCGCCCAACCGCCTCCCAACGGCTCTCCCGGGCGGCGGGGCGCCTGCGCCTGCGCGCGCGTGCGCGGAGGCGCGCGCGGGGGTGGGGGGGGTGGGGCGGGGCGGTCGGCGCGGCCCCGCCCCCCGGCCCGGCGTCTCCGCCCGCCCCATCTCCCAACCTCCTCAGCGTGGCGCCGACGCTGCGTGCGGCGCGGGTTACCCACAGTGCTCCGCGCGGGGGCAGCTCACTGGAGTTTGGTTCTCGAGGCGGCGGCGGCGGCTCCGGCGGCTCCTCCTCCTCCTTCTGCGGCGGCGGCGGCGGCGGCCCGGGCCCGAGCCCCCGGCCCCGGCTCCCCTCTCCCCGCCGCCCCGCGCGCCCCCGCTCCTCCGGCGCCGCGGGGAACATGCGGCCCCGCTCCCGGGGGCCGGCGAGTGAGTGACCCCCGGCCCCCGCCTCAGCCCGCCGGCCCGGCCGCTCCCCCCCGCCTCGCCCAGGCAATGACAGCGGCTCCGGCGTCTCCGCAGCAGATCAGGGACCGGCTGCTGCAGGCCATCGACCCCCAGAGCAACGTGAGTACCCGCCTCGCGGGCCGGGACCGAGGCCGCGTGGGCCCGGGACCCTCCCCCTCCCCCGCGGCCCCCGCCCGCCCGGCCCCGGGGGACCCGCCCGGCGCCCACCTTGCCCCGACGGCCGCTGCCATCCCGGCCTCTCGTCCCCCCGGGCCCGGGCCGGGGGCAGCTCGGGCGGCCCGGCGGCGCTCGGTACGTGAGGCCGAGGCTTCCGTGCGGCCTGGGCGGAGGGGAGCAGAGCGGAGCCGAGGCCAGAGCGGGGCCTCCCCTCCCGATCTAGCTCTTCCACCCTCGCCGTTCCGGGCGGAGCTCACCCGCCTCGCCCTCCCCTCGGGACCCCAGACCCCCGGGAAGCCCTCCCGGCGCGGGGGAGGGGAGGGAGACAGGCTGCGGAGCAACTGGTGTCCCGGGCATGACTCGGGGAGCCCGTGTCTCCCGTGTCTCGGCCTTCTGGGTGATCGGGGAAGTCTTTTTCCTCTCCTCCCGGTTGGAAGTACCTTCCTGGCTCCTGAAGGAATTCCCCCTCCCTGCCCGTCTTGTTTTGCCCTAACCCGGGTGCCCGGGGCTCCCCGAGAGTCCCCCCGCGTTCTGCCACTGGACATCCCTCGCCGGACCCTTCTCAGGGCGCTGCCAGTTGGGGCATAGGATCTTGGGGAAGGTGGGATTCCTGGGGCTGGGTGACCACGGCGTGTCTCACCCAGCCAGAGCCCGGCTGTTTTTTTTGGGCAGTGAGTTCGACATGGGTGTTTTCTCGCCCGTTCCCCCAAGATCTCTGCTCCGGTCCCCCCTCCCTTACCCCCGCCTGGGGGTCCCAGCCTGGTGGTGTGTGACCTCGGCAGCCCGAGGTTGTCTCTTTCCTGGCTGCCCCTCCTCGGAGGCTGTTCTTTGGCTCCCCGAGTGGGCAGGGGAAGGCTCGTGGTGTCCCCCTCGCTCCCCGAGGGCGTGCTGGCCGAGGGGGGCCGCTTTCTCAGGGGGCCGGCGCAGGTCGGGCAGGAGGAAGATGTGGCGGCGTTTCCGTGTGAAGGGAGCCTCTGCCTTTGCTGGGGGACCAGGAAGTGGCCGTCCAGGTCGCTGTGCAGTGAAATGGAAGGAAAATCATCTTGGGCTTGGCCAGGTAACTCCGACTGCTCGCCTGTGGGCGCGCTTGTTTGTCGTCTCTGCGACCCTGGCCGCGTTTCCACAGCAGGGTGTACAGCCTGGCGGGTCGGGAGTGAGTTGGGGAAGAGAGTGAGGGGTGGTGGTCTTTGCGAGGCTCTGACCTGGGCTGTGTCTTAAGCCGTTCGCTCATCCCTGGTCCTCTGGTCCCATTTAGATCGACTTGGTGATAAGTTGTCTCTAGCAAAGGCCGTGTCTGTGTTTGTTACGACTTTGGGGGCGGAGTAGGCACAAGCTATAGGAAACCTTCCAGAATGTCCTTTTTGCAGTAACTGGTGCTGCTGCAGTTCTCAAGACTGAAAGATGAGAGACTTAAAAAGTGACAAGTGAGATGGAGCTTTGGTAGTAGCTTTTGCCTCTTGTGTCGAGCTGGAGTGTAATTTCTTGAATTCTACGTGCTTGCTTCCCTTGGGAGAAAATCTGAGAGGCTGTTGAGATGCTGGCGCTGACCTTTCGTGACAGGAGAGCAGTGGGGTCAGGAGGCGCTTTGGCAGGCGTGGGCCACGAGGTTGCAGACTCGGTGTCCGTGACCTTGCAGGGGCCCTGCTGTCCTGTGCGGCTCTAATCTAAAGGGTCCCGGGCACGGCCTGGGGGCAGGGGGAGACGGGCCGAGCGAGGGGCGGGGAGAGGGAGCCAGCCTGAGCTCCGTGCGCCTCAGCGTGTGCACAGACGTCCGGTGTATCCAGGCCTGTGGCTGCGTCGCGTGGTCTGGGCTCTGGTCGTGGCGTGCTGGAGTCCTAGCGGGGCGAGTGGGAGTGGGGAGCCCGGCGGCACGTGCGGGGCGTGAGGGCAGGGTCCCTCCTTAGGCTGCTGCGGCGCCGTGGCCGGGCAGGGGCTCTGGAGCCCCCGCGGGTGGGTGAGGGACGGCGGGGAGGCCTGGCCTGGGAGCGGGTGAGGGGCGGGAGTCCCCGCTAGGCCCAGCCGCTGCACGGCTGCCCTTCTCCGCCTTGCCCAGTTACGAATTTCAGTTCTGGATAGTTAGTTGACACATATTTAAGATGCGTATTGGAAAAAAAAAACGGGGACAGTGTTGAGGAGCCAACACTAAAATTAAACCTCTTCTGAGAGAAGTGACGGAAAACGGTGTCATGTAATGCTTACCTTCGTGGACACACGGGTATGGTTCATAAACAGCTTTTGCTGGTATCGATTCAGTGTCTCGGCCGACCTAGTGACCACAAGGATCCAAAAAGCTGGGCGCGTAACAAGAAGTAGCAGAGTAACGTTTCCTGACCGCCTCCTCGATGAACCAGCAAGTTGTCATTTGCTTCAGACTCTACCGGATGGAGTATTTGAATTTCTGCAGCAGCCGGCTCCGAGTTCATTCTGCCCACTCAGAAAAAGCGAATCCTGTGCACTCCTTTTCAAGACGCGGCTCCCGGCGTTTTGGGTCAGGCGAAGCCGCACTCTTCCCGTGGGCGCGGGAGCCCAGCACGTCGAGGGCGCTGCTGGAGCGCAGTGTGCGGCGTGGCCCGGCCCGCGCTGCCTCCGCGGAGCCAAGCCGGCGCAGAAGTCCCGCGCGTCCTCCGTCCAGCGAGGCCCGGGTCCCGATCTCTCGGGCACCGTTGTTCCGCCAGCGTACGAGCTCCATCCTCCCGGCAGAACGCCGGCGGCGTGAGCACGTTCGTGTCTTCTTGTCTCAGCAGAGCAGGAGGGCCGTCAGGCTGAGCGGGCGCGGACCGGGACTGCAGAGCTGTGCGCTGGACGCTTTTACCAGAAAGCCCTGGAGACCGCTTCCGCCCAGGGCGGCAGCTCACCGACTCTTCTCCCGCGGACCTCCAGCAAGCGCAAAGGCGGGTGGCGCTTCTGTGGGGCCACGGGGAACGCGGCCGCCGAGACGGGGCTCACGCCGGGGAAACTGACAGCCGGGCAGGCGCGATGTCCCCACCAAGAGCGAGGTGACAGCGTGGGGCCTGGCGAGGACGAGGGGGCCGGCCTGGCCCTGGGTGCCCGAGCCACTGCCCCCAGAGGGCGGTGCTGGAGCAGGAGGCCCCTCGGGAGCTGCCTCCTCACGTCCAGCTGGCGTTGGAGAGAGAGGGAGGGAGGCCCCGGAGCGTGTGCTGCTCAGGAAGTGCAGATGGCTTCCAAAGGAGAGGAGCACAGGCCCAGAACCAGGTGACCCAGGGGCGCTGGAGAGACGCAGGCAGGAGGGAGCGTTTTCCACCCAGGATCTGCCACGTGGGCGCGGGGATTGGTGACCAAGCCCCGGAAGTCTCCCTGCAGATGGAAGGTTCCGGTTCTGGCTGGCCCATCAGAGGCAAGGGGGCTCGTGATGGGGCAGCGTGTGTGGCTTTATTTGTTTTTTCTTTTCCTTGTCCATCCTCACGCGAAGCGCGTCGTGCGAGCTTTGTAGAGCATCAGCTCTGAACAGAGCAGCTGAACCGAGCCCGTCATTCCCGCCGGCCGCCCTGCAGGCGGGAGGGGGCGGCGTCTGGCCTCTGGCAGCGCCATGGTAAGGTGCCTTTTAGCGGGAGTCGCCTGGGCCGGCAGGGGAGACGCTTCCGTGGCTTCCTGGGCCCCGCGACGGCACTTACCTGCCGGAGCTGGGCACCGCTCTCGAGGGGCGAGGGGGCGGCGTGGGGGGCCGCATGGGCCCGCGCAGGCCTACGGGAGGTTCCTCCGGGGGTGAGCTGTACCCGCGCTGGTGGCGCTGGTGGGCAGGGTGGCGAGAGGAGAAGGCCTGTCCCCTCGGCCGCTGGTGGTCGTCTGGGGCGGCGGCGTGGGCCCCCTGGGGTTGAGGGCTTGTGGGAACGGCCACGTGTCGGCGGACGTTTGGCAAGCCTGGGCGTGGGCTCTGGCTTTGCCTTCAAGGTGACAGCGCTCCCCTCTCAGCTGGAGGCAGAGCAGCCCCGCGCCCCGTGTCCTCAGGACTGAGGACCGCGCGCATGGGGGAGCGCGGCCGCGCCCTGAAGTGGGCCTGTACCGCGATAACGAGGCGCTGGTCCCCGAGGCGCGAGGGCGGGGAGGGCGGGGCAGGTGGGACACGGGGCACTCGGGGCCCTGGGATTCTCCTGCGCGGCCCTGCAGCGGCGGGTACCGGCCGTTCTGCGTTTAGTTGAGAGACCTGTGGAAGCGTAGACCTTGGCTAGCGGCGGGGGCGAGTACCTGTTCTTGAGTGGCAGCGAATGCACCACAATCCCGTAAGACGTTATTAGTAGGGGAAAATGGGGGGTAGGTGGGAATCCCCTGTGTTTTCAGCGTAGCTTTTCTGTAATCTAAAACCTCTAAAAATAAACTTAAAAAAGGAAACAACTCCCAGCGCTTTTGAAGTCAGCTTGTAATGCCCTCAGTGCTCCAGAAAAGCGGCCCCTCGTCAGTGGAAGCGCAGGACCGTGGGGTTCGAGTCTCTCGAGTGTCCTTGAGAACCTGACACCTGGGTGGCGGCCCCCGCCCCACCCGCTGGCCCCGCGTTGGGTGCCTTGCCTACGTGGCTCCGGCACCGGGGACAGGCTGTGTGCGTCCACGGCTCTGCGCGTCAGGTGGGTCGCGGGCGCTGGCGGGAAGCAGGCGCGCGGCCTGGCCTGCGGCTCGCCTTCTCGCCCTGTCCTCGGGAGGTTCCAGGCGGCCCTGGAAGGTGACTGCCCTCGCCGGCAGTCTTCGAGGCCTAGGGGCTTTGCGGGGGAGCCTGGGCGGAGGCTGCCGTCAGGGATGCGTCCTTCCCAAGGCTCCTGTGGTCACCGCAGCCCCGGGTCCGGGCCACGCAGCGTGTGGGGCCAGGTGTGCGCCCTGGGCACGGAGCTGTGTGCGTCGTCTCAGCCCCAGCCGCCCCGGCCCTCGCCCCTCTCGGTGTCCTTCCCGTCCCCTGGACGCGGCCTTCTGGAAGCTGGTGCTTGGTTTCCACCAGTGGAAACCGTACGTTTTGTTTCCTCGGGGCAGGGGGCTGCCTGCCTCTGCCGGCGCCTCGGAGCCCAGTGACGGGTGGTCAGGACGAGTGGCACCCGTGGCTGCACCCGTGGCTGCGCCCGTGGCTGCGCCCGTGGCTGCGGAGGCAGCGTGCCTTCAGTCTGGCCCTGTCGGTGCCATGCAGCCGTCCTCCGGGGGCCCATGTGCAGAGCTGGGCAGTGCTGGCCTGGGGTGCCTGGGAGCTGGGGGCCTGCCCGGGCGAGGAGGGTCTCCCCGGCAGCTGTTTATGAGCGGGGTCCGGGGGTGCCCCAGGGCTGGGCGCTCCACGGCTGTGCTGGCTGCGCGGTGCGCCGCTCAGGTGCCCAGTACCTGCCGCGGGGGGCCTGGTGGCCCCGGGGCGGTCGCCGAGGTGGGGTGGGCGTCTGGGGCTGGCTGCCTCTTCTGTCCCAATGGACCTGTTCCTCATTCGCTTTATGCAGAGATGCTTCAGAACTCTTAACAGAGGGAGATGGCTCTCTTGGATGTTTCATTGTTGGGAATTCAGAATGAAAATTTTTACATTTGGGTGTGAGGAGTCTGCCCTTGGTGTGCGTGAGGGGAGTGGTGAGCCTGAAAGCAGCAGCCAGCCGGCCTCGGCCACGGGGTGAGGGCCGGGAGGGGGCCCCCGGCCCCGGCTGCGGCGGCGGGGTCTGTTCTCACGTATGTGGAGGCTGGCCTGCAGCCTCGGTCAGGCCAGCTCTGTGCGGCTTTCTGGGGATACAGAACCAACAGGGGACGTGCCTTTAACTAGTACGAGATGTTATGCGCCGTCTCGTACTGCCGTGGGGAAGGAAGCACAAGTCCAAATCCCATGGCGCAGGCTGCAAGCCGGGGGCTCTGATGCAGGCGCTTGTTGAGTTCCTGGGAGACCCCGGCTGTCTGAAGTAGAGATGGGGGTTCTCTCTCTGGTGCTGAGATCACCTCTTGTACGGCCTTCAGCTGGTTGGATGAGCCGCTCATTGCTCTTGGCAGTCTCCTCAGTAGATCGAGGAGGCAGCCAGCCATCTACGCAGTCAACTCGCTGGTAATTAAAGTCCCTGAAATGTGCTTTTTTAGTTAGCCCAGGGCTCGCGTGACCAAAGCTCTGGGCACCATCACCTGGCTGAGTGGACAGGTGAGCCTGTCCGTCACAGTCCACCCCTTGTCGACTTGGCAGCCATACACATCAGTTAACCATACTTAGTCTCTAAATAGAAAAAATGGCAGATAGACACATATTTATTTTCTCCACCTAACAATAGTCTCCTGTCCTGCATACAACAGGAAACGCACAGATTCCTCCAGAATCGGTGCAAGCTTGACATTGGGTGGTCACTGGGCAGACCATTACAGGTTTATCTGACAAAGACTCAAAAGAATTTAAGCTTTCAGTGTCCCCACTGCCATCATCATCAACCCATGTGTCTCCACCCCATCCTCAGGCTTCCCCCCCTTCCAGCCGATGCCTTCCCTTTCAACAGCAGACACCCTGCAAGGCTGAGAGTGTAGTTTCCATTGTTGACTCTGCTACTTGCACGATGAGACTCTGAGTCTGGTTTTCAGAGATCTCCAGTCTGCAGCTGCAGGAAACAAGATTCTCTTTCAGAGCAAACGTAGACACTTTCACATCCTTCGTGCAGCACTTAAATTGCCAGTTCGAGCCTTTAGCTCATCCCTTTCTTTTGTAACTGTGTCCACCGTTTTTAGGAGCAGCCAGCCAACATTGTGCCTGTGAACTCTACAGAACTCTGTCACGGTGTTAAAAGCACTCTCATCCAAATCCTGGCCTCTTACAAGCGTGGAAGTAGTCGTATCCCGCAGTGGTACTTAGTGTATCTCCATTGCCGACTCACGCTGTGGACTGTCAGTGGCCTCTTGATTATCGGGAACAGTTATTAGTGCCCTTGAATCTAATCAGAGTAGAGAGTCCATTGCAAAAATCCCAGAACCAACTTTCACGATTTTGTTTCTCAAGAACCGCTCCTGGTACCAAGCTGTATTAGGTTTCTCTAGGGAAACGGAGCCAGCAGGAAATATCTGTAAATAGTACGAGACTTTATAATATGGTCTCACGTGACGATTCTCTCTGATGCTGAAATCGCTTCCCCTTCGGAGGCCTCGGCTGGCTGGATGAGACGTCACTCGTTGCTGACGGCAGTCTCCTCAGTTGACTGCAGAGGTGACCAGCCTTCCTCGCAGTCAGCTCGCTGATGGCTGAAGTCCATGAAATGTCCCCATATTCCAGGCAGCCCCGTGCTCACTTGACCAAGGCACCGGGCACCGTCACGGGGCCGAGTCGACATGCTAGCCTAACCACCACGGGGCAGACCAGAACGTGGAAGGTGGGGGGTCCGCGGGAGGCGGGCAGGCTGGCTTGGCCCGAGGGGGTCACGCCGCGGAGCTGCCCGGGCCTCCGTCGAGCCCTCAGGCGCCGTGACCGACAGGCTTGGGGGGAGTGTGGCGGGAGGGAGAGCTGCCTGTTGGGTGACCTCGTGCCAGGTGGCCTGCGGGGACCCGCGTCTCCAGTGCTGAGGGCTGCGCCGGCGCGTCCCAGACCCGGCCGTGGGGGGCAAGGCCTTCTGCAGAGCCCTGAGGGGCTCCCGGGGGTGGCAGCCGGAGTCGGGGTCGGGCTGGGCCCTGCGGCGCTGGGTGCGCCCAGGCGGGGGTCTCTGGAATCTCCTGAAAGGAGGCGCTCCCGGGCGCGGCGTCAGGGCCTGGCTGAGGGGCGGGCAGGTCCCGGCGGCGCCCAGCCCGCGCCTGCCTTCCGGGTGCCAGTCTCCAGCCCCTGCTGTCGGACATGCCACGCCGAGTGTCCCTTTCCCCCAAGCCTTCCCCTTACGTTCTAGCCTAGTGACTCCCGGTCTTTTGGGTGTGAGGACCCATTTTTACAGGTAGAAACTGTCTGCAGCTTCCACTGAGGACGGTGTCCTTGGGCTAACTTATATTTTTTTTTTGAGAAAACTCAAGGACGGAAGCTACTCCTAACGCAGCTGCTTTTAAGTGAGGCTGCGTCTTGTCATCACGGGGGGGCCGCTGAAACCTGGAAACCACCTCCCAGCACGTGCGAGGCGTCTGGGACTCAACACCCCGGGGTCCTGTCCGGGCACCTTGCTCCTGCTGCGTTCCCTTTTCCAGAACTCCTCCCCGCTGAACCCCGACAGTGTCCCCCAGGGCCCCGTGGAGCCCCTGCTTCTGGGCTCCCGGCTGAGCTGGCCCTGCTTCGGCAGGATCGCGGGCTCCGTGCTGCCCAGGGATCCTCTCGGTGCGGCTGCTCGGGTCCCGGGTCCTCAGCAGCCCTGGGAGGGGGCTCCGATGAGGAAACCGAGGCACAGTGGCGACGGCCGGAAGCGGTGGGATTCGAACCCCGCAGGCCCTGCCCCCGCTCAGCTGCCCCCTCCCCGCCTGTCAGGGGGTGACCGAGGACGGCGGGCGCCCCGCTCCCTGCCCAGCCCGGGCGCGTTTTCCTGCGGGTGGGAGGGGCAGCGCCCCTGAACTGCCCGGGGGCCGAGAGGCCGGTGCTGGGCCAGCCCCGCCCGTCCTGGTCCGTGCAGGGTGAGCGTGGACGCTGCCTCCGGGCGAAGCATGCTTCCCTCGGCCTGCGCGGCCTCGTCACCAAACCCCACTGCGGCGGGAGTGGGCGGGGCTGTCGGCGGGGTGGACGTGGCGGGAGGGGGCGGGGCTGCCGGCGGGGTGGACGTGGCGGGAGTGGGCGGGGCTGTCCGCGGGGTGGACGTGGCGGGAGGGGGCGGGGCTGTCCGCGGGGTGGACGTGGCGGGAGGGGGCGGGGCTGTCTGGAAGCGTGGTGGACGTGGCGGGAGGGGGCGGGGCTGCCGGCGGGGTGGACGTGGCGGGAGGGGGCGGGGCTGTCTGGAAGCGTGGTGGACGTGGCGGGAGGGGGCGGGGCTGCCGGCGGGGTGGACGTGGCGGGAGGGGGCGGGGCTGGCGGCGGGGTGGACGTGGCGGGAGGGGGCGGGGCTGTCTGGAAGCGTGGTGGACGTGGCGGGAGGGGGCGGGGCTGCCGGCGGGGTGGACGTGGCGGGAGTGGGCGGGGCTGTCCGCGGGGTGGACGTGGCGGGAGGGGGCGGGGCTGTCCGCGGGGTGGACGTGGCGGGAGGGGGCGGGGCTGTCTGGAAGCGTGGTGGACGTGGCGGGAGGGGGCGGGGCTGCCGGCGGGGTGGACGTGGCGGGAGGGGGCGGGGCTGTCTGGAAGCGTGGTGGACGTGGCGGGAGGGGGCGGGGCTGCCGGCGGGGTGGACGTGGCGGGAGGGGGCGGGGCTGGCGGCGGGGTGGACGTGGCGGGAGGGGGCGGGGCTGGCGGCGTGGTGGACGTGGCGGGAGGGGGCGGGGCTGGCGGCGGGGTGGACGTGGCGGGAGGGGGCGGGGCTGCCGGCGGGGCGGACGTGGCGGGAGGGGGCGGGGCTGTCTGGAAGCGTGGTGGACGTGGCGGGAGGGGGCGGGGCTGCTGGCGGGGCGGACGTGGCGGGAGGGGGCGGGGCTGTCTGGAAGCGTGGTGGACGTGGCGGGAGGGGGCGGGGCTGTCTGGAAGCGTGGTGGACGTGGCGGGAGGGGGCGGGGCTGCCGGCGGGGCGGACGTGGCGGGAGGGGGCGGGGCTGTCTGGAAGCGTGGTGGACGTGGCGGGAGGGGGCGGGGCTGTCTGGAAGCGTGGTGGACGTGGCGGGAGGGGGCGGGGCTGCCGGCGGGGCGGACGTGGCGGGAGGGGGCGGGGCTGTCTGGAAGCGTGGTGGACGTGGCGGGAGGGGGCGGGGCTGTCTGGAAGCGTGGTGGACGTGGCGGGAGGGGGCGGGGCTGCCGGCGGGGCGGACGTGGCGGGAGGGGGCGGGGCTGTCTGGAAGCGTGGTGGACGTGGCGGGAGGGGGCGGGGCTGTCTGGAAGCGTGGTGGACGTGGCGGGAGGGGGCGGGGCTGTCTGGAAGCGTGGTGGACGTGGCGGGAGGGGGCGGGGCTGCCGGCGGGGCGGACGTGGCGGGAGGGGGCGGGGCTGCCGGCGGGGTGGACGTGGCGGGAGGGGGCGGGGCTGCCGGCGGGGTGGACGTGGCGGGAGGGGGCGGGGCTGGCGGCGGGGTGGACGTGGCGGGAGGGGGCGGGGCTGTCTGCGGGGTGGACGTGGCGGGAGGGGGCGGGGCTGCCCGCAGGGTGGACGTGGCGGGAGGGGGCGGGGCTGCCGGCGGGGTGGACGTGGCGGGAGGGGGCGGGGCTGTCTGCGGGGTGGACGTGGCGGTAGGGGGCGGGGCTGCCGGCGGGGTGGACGTGGCGGGAGGGGGCGGGGCTGCCGGCGGGGCGGACGTGGCGGGAGGGGGCGGGGCTGTCTGCGGGGCGGACGTGGCGGGAGGGGGCGGGGCTGTCTGCGGGGTGGACGTGGCGGGAGGGGGCGGGGCTGTCCGCAGGGTGGACGTGGCGGGAGGGGGCGGGGCTGCCGGCGGGGTGGACGTGGCGGGAGGGGGCGGGGCTGCCGGCTGGGTGGACGTGGCGGGAGGGGGCGGGGCTGTCTGCGGGGTGGACGTGGCGGGAGGGGGCGGGGCTGTCCGCAGGGTGGACGTGGCGGGAGGGGGCGGGGCTGCCGGCGTGGTGGACGTGGCGGGAGGGGGCGGGGCTGGCGGCGTGGTGGACGTGGCGGGAGGGGGCGGGGCTGGCGGCGGGGTGGACGTGGCGGGAGGGGGCGGGGCTGCCGGCGGGGCGGACGTGGCGGGAGGGGGCGGGGCTGTCTGGAAGCGTGGTGGACGTGGCGGGAGGGGGCGGGGCTGCCGGCGGGGCGGACGTGGCGGGAGGGGGCGGGGCTGTCTGGAAGCGTGGTGGACGTGGCGGGAGGGGGCGGGGCTGTCTGGAAGCGTGGTGGACGTGGCGGGAGGGGGCGGGGCTGCCGGCGGGGCGGACGTGGCGGGAGGGGGCGGGGCTGTCTGGAAGCGTGGTGGACGTGGCGGGAGGGGGCGGGGCTGTCTGGAAGCGTGGTGGACGTGGCGGGAGGGGGCGGGGCTGCCGGCGGGGCGGACGTGGCGGGAGGGGGCGGGGCTGTCTGGAAGCGTGGTGGACGTGGCGGGAGGGGGCGGGGCTGCCGGCGGGGTGGACGTGGCGGGAGGGGGCGGGGCTGCCGGCGGGGTGGACGTGGCGGGAGGGGGCGGGGCTGTCTGGAAGCGTGGTGGACGTGGCGGGAGGGGGCGGGGCTGCTGGCGGGGCGGACGTGGCGGGAGGGGGCGGGGCTGTCTGCGGGGCGGACGTGGCGGGAGGGGGCGGGGCTGTCTGGAAGCGTGGTGGACGTGGCGGGAGGGGGCGGGGCTGCTGGCGGGGCGGACGTGGCGGGAGGGGGCGGGGCTGTCTGCGGGGCGGACGTGGCGGGAGGGGGCGGGGCTGTCGGCGGGGTGGACGTGGCGGGAGGGGGCGGGGCTGCCGGCGTGGTGGACGTGGCGGGAGGGGGGCGGGGCTGCCGGCGGGGTGGACGTGGCGGGAGGGGGCGGGGCTGCCGGCGGGGCGGACGTGGCGGGAGGGGGCGGGGCTGCCGGCGGGGTGGACGTGGCGGGAGTGGGCGGGGCTGCCGGCGGGGCGGACGTGGCGGGAGTGGGCGGGGCTGCCGGCGGGGTGGACGTGGCGGGAGGGGGCGGGGCTGCCGGCGGGGCGGACGTGGCGGGAGGGGGCGGGGCTGCCGGCGGGGTGGACGTGGCGGGAGGGGGCGGGGCTGCCGGCGGGGTGGACGTGGCGGGAGGGGGCGGGGCTGTCCGGGAGCGTGGTGGACGCGGGCGGGGGCGGGGCTGCCGGCGGGGTGGACGTGGCGGGAGGGGGCGGGGCTGCCGGCGGGGTGGACGTGGCGGGAGGGGGCGGGGCTGTCCGGGAGCGTGGTGGACGCGGGCGGGGGCGGGGCTGCCGGCGGGGTGGATGCAGTGGGAGTGGGCGGGGCTGTCTGTGGCCACGCTCTCAGGGGGTGGTGGCCCTGGCCTGGCGGGTAGACGTGGCGGGTGGCCCTGCCCGCAGTGGTCTCTCCGGCTCCTCCCACGTGGGCCACACCCTGTCACTCCGCTCCGCGCCCCTCTGGCCGCGCGCCACCCCGGGCCTGCCCTCCTGGCCGCGTGCTACGCCCCCACTCCAGCCTCCTTGGTCTCCCTGCTCCCCCAGCCTGATCCAACCCAGCCGGGCCAGCTTGGGGGGTCAGACGCTTCTCCCAAAGCCCCACGGGTCCTGAGGTCTGCCCCGGGGCGGGGGGCTGGCCTTCTCTGCATCTGCCTTGGGGAGCGTTGGGGCCACACGTGGGGCGTCTCCCCCCAGCCCAATCCCCTTTACTGGATGTCGTGTGGGGGAGGGAAGAGAGCGGAGACTCCCTGGAAGCCGGCAGACCTGGCCCCCACCTCCCCGGCCTTAGCTGACCAGGCCCTCGACGTGACCTCAGGAGCAGGTGGAGGTGGCCGTTCCCGGGGCTGGCCCCACCTCGAGGCCCTCCTCCACCTGCCTGCTGCCCCCCGGGGCACCCTCAGGGCGGGGGAGGGCCACCCAGGGAGCCCCAGCGCCGCGGACTTGCCTGCTCAGTGGAGACCAGGGCCGGGGAGGGCGCCCCGGGGAACCTGGGGACCCGGAGACTGGCCCTGCCTCTGTGTGGCCAGCAGCGCCTGTTCGCCGGGTGCCGGCCCCGCTGTGACAGAAGGCGGCCGCGCGTTGGGCCCGCGTGCGCCAGTCGGGAAGAGGCCCGAGTGCGCGTTTGACTTTGGCCTCTGCTTGGGAGGGGCGCGCTGTGCGCCCACCGCGGTGTGCCGGCCGCTGCTGGAGGTCGAGCTGGGCGGCAGGGCGGGAAGGCCCGCTCTCGTGGTCGCCGGCCCCGCACGTGCCTGCGTGGGGGCACGCATGCCGTCCATCCATCCGCCTGGCGGGCAGCGTGGCAGCCCCAGGCCTGGCCCAAGGCTGGCCTGAGGGAGGGTCCGCCGCCCGCCTCCCGCCCGTGCGCTTGAGAGATGCCCCCGGAGGGGTGGAAGCGGAAGGGCCCGGCGGTGCCGCGGGCAGCGGGGCTCCCAGAAGAGGCCATCGCCCTGCGGTCAGAAGCAGCGGAGCCGCCGCGTGCCGGCAGCGGGAAGGCCAGGCCCTGCATGGCCTCAGCTCTCAGACCCGGCACTTGCAGTTGGCGGCGGTGCCCCTGCCCGGCAGTGGGTGGGCTCTGAGCTTGGCAGGGGGAGGCGGCGGCCGCGGCATTTCTGGGCGTGCCGTCTGTGGGCAGGCTCTGAGCTTGGCAGCGGTGCTCCTCGTGGTCAACTTGTTGCCCCGGGCCCCCCGGGCCCCGCGGCTCTGCTCGGGCCCTGCAGCGCCAGCGCCTTCTCTGCTTCCTGCCCTCAGCGCCACGGGCTGCCCCGCGGCCAGAAACCTCGGCTGCTCGGGCCCCCTCCCCGGCAGGCTTCCCCGTCGTCCTGGCCCGGCGTGGCTTCCCTGGCACACAGCTCGGGGCGTCCTGTGCGCCTGTGGGGCCTGGACACGGCCCGGCCCGGCCTGCGGCGGCTGCAAGCTGGCACCTCGGCCCTGCGGGGCGCTGCCCGGCGCCGCTGCCCCGCCGGGGGGCATTCGGGAAGGCGGCGTGCCCGCGCCCCGTGCTCTCCGGGCCAGCTGCCCTCGGGGGGGCTGCGGGGTGCGGCTTCCTGCCCAGGGACCCAGTCGGCCCCGGAGCCTTTCAGGCCGTGCTGGAGCGCTCCTGCAGGAGAGCCTTTCCGCCTTGCGACCCGGAGCGCCCAGCCGGGCAGCCGGGCCCTTCGCGGCTCCAGGCCTCGGCCCGCCCCTGCCAGCACCTCCCCGCCTGCCTCCCTGGCTCCTGCGCCCCCGTCAGCCTGCCTCTTGCTCCTGGCACTTAGGGAGCTTTTCATTCTGCTGGGTCCCTGGGGGACCAACCGGTGGGTGCCGGTGTCAGCCTCGGCCTGGCCGAGGTCTCTGGAGGGCCCAGCTCCCTGCCCCGTGGGGGGCTGTGGGAAGGGACCCGCACGCACGGCCCCGGCCTCTCCCAGGGCTGCCAGAGCCCAGGACGTGAGCCCCGCTCCGGCCCTGAGCAGCGTCCGTGGAGGCTCAGGGACCACCGGGCCCCTCTCTCGGCACAGGCAAGCATGTGGCTGCAGGTCCCGCGCCGCTGCTCCTCGCCTGGGTGGCCCCAGGGACAATTGCTTACGGTCCTTGTCTGTACCTGGGGGCTGTGGTCACGTTGCCCTGCGGGGCGTGAGGCGTGCCGGGAGCCGGCCTGGTGCCTGTTCGCAGCGTGACGGTGGGGGGAGGGGGAAGTGTCCCCACAGCGCAATCGAGGAGACTGAGGCCGTGCAGGAGGGGGGCCAGTGGGCGGGCCTGTCCTGACCCGAGGGTCTGCGCCCACCCTGAGCACAGTGTCACGGGGCTGTGTGGAGGACAGCGCGCCAGCTCCCCGCGGGCCGCTCGGTGCTGGACACCGGCCCGTGTGTGGGCGCAGGGCTGAGGCGTGGGGGAGCCTCCCGGTGCGCGGGCGGGCGGGAGTGGAAACAGTATTGGGTGGTGGCGAGGGGCGCAGCATCGGGGGTGCAGTGAAGCCCGGGAGGATGTCCCTGGGGCAGGTCGGCGGGACGCCGGCGCGTGTCTGTGGTGCGTGTCTGTCCCGCAGTTAAGAAGGCAGAGCAGCGGAAGAGGCGGGGGCGGCTGCAGCCAGGCGCGATCCCGCCGGGCCCGGGCGGGCTGAGAGGAAGTGGACTGTGGGCCGTGCCGAGAGGCTATGGTGGTGGCAGGTGGCTCTCCCAGGAAACGTGCCTGCGGCGCTAAGTGCCCAGGCAGCGGGGCGCGCACGGCCTTCGCCCTGTCGACGCAGACGGGCTGGGAGATGCTTGGACAGCCAGAAAGCTCCCGCAGACGTGCAAAACGTTGAAACGGGGGGCTCCGGGGCGCGGAGGGCAGTGGGCTCCGCTGGAGCTCCCTGTCCGCGGCATGCGTATCTTGGGAACCGTCCCGTAAGTTTCAAAGTGCAGCAAGATACAGTTAAAAAAAAAAAAAGAAAAGGCAGAATCCGGGGCCGTCGAGATGGAGGCGCGGGCCCTTTCCATCCTGTTGCACCTGGCGGCGCGCAGCAGCCGGGTGAGTGGCTGTCGGGCCCGGCGGGCGTGGGCAGTGCGCTTCCGGGGCCTGGTCCCTCCTGGGCTCGGGGCAGTCACCCCGCACGGTCTCCCCAGCCACCCCGCATGGTCTCCCCAGCCCCGAGAGCCTCCCCCGCCCCCGCCCCTGAGGTCCTTCGGGTGAAGAGGAGGTTGGTGCGGGGGGGAGTGGCGTGGAGTGACGACCTAGAATCCCTCCCCCAGTAGGAACGGCAGGCGGGAGGGGAGCGGGCGAGCGCGTCTGCAGGCCCTGGCGTGAGGGCCACCGCGGTGCTTGCTCATGGGTGAGCCGACCAGCAGTGGGTGCCCACCGCCCCCAGGGCCCCCGCTGCGCGCCGAGCAGGCGCCAGGAAGCACCAGCCCCGCCCCGCCTTGGCTTTGGGGGGCAGCCGTCTGCTCCTCCCGGAAGGGCCTTAGGTGGGCAGCTGTGTCCCCGGTGCTGCTCTTTCCCGAGCTGCGTTGCCTTCCGTGCTAGCAAGGAGCAGGGACAGGCCGGCGTCGCAGCGACTTGACACGTTCCTGAGAGCCCCAGAGCAGCTCCAGGCTTGGCGCGGACAGGGTGCCCCTCCGTGGAAGGCGGCCCAGCGTCACCTTCCACCTGCCGGGCCGTCTTCCCGCCCCGCCTGCCGCTGGGGGGGTTCCCAGAACGAGCGTGGGCAGGAAAACGCCCAAGAGGTCGTGCCCTGGCCTCGGGAGGGGGACGCGTTTAGCATCAAAACCCCAGGACCTCGGAGGTGTCCAGGACGCAGGAGCGCCGATCCTTATCGTCGGGAGCCGGCCGAGGCTCCGCGCTCCTCGCGGGGGAGGGCGGCCGGGGCGGGTTCTCCGCGGCTGCAGGCGCCGCGCTCCAGCCAGCAGCCCACTTGCTGCCCACGCCCGCGTGGGCCCGACCGCGGCCGCTTGCCCACGGCAGGAAGTGTTCCCGCAGCAGGAGGCAGCGGCGGGTGCTTGTTCTGTGGCCCCGTGGTCGCCCTCAGAAACGTGTCTGTGGCTGCCTGACGGTGCTTGAGAACTGTGTCGGTGGAGAGGGGTGTCGGGTCAGGTGTCGAGAGATGGGGGGCCGGGGAGGAGGTGCAGGTGCCGGGGTAGGGCGCCGAGCCGTGAGGGAGAGGGGAGAGCCCGGCCAGGCTGCGGGGAGCGCGGGCTTCCACCCACCCCGGGCCACGGGACAGTTCCTCGCAGGGACAGCGGCCAGCACCCGGGGCCGAGTGGGGGGTGCTTTGGCTGGGGCGGCAGCGCCGGGGTCCCCCACTCTCCCTCGCGCCGCTGACTTCAATTAAACGGTAGAGACGTGGGCCCCAGGCAGCCCGCACTAGCTGGAGAGCCCTCAAAAGCTGTCGAGAGCAATCACGGCGACGGAGTGGCCGCAGGCCCCACACGCTGTGGCCGGAGGACAGGAGGGGGGGCGACTCGCCCTCTGGAGCTTTCCGGAAGGTTCAGGACGCTGTAGTACAGGCCGGGCCACCGGGTGCGTGCTCACGGGGCTGGGCTGTGGCCTCCAGGCCTCCCCGGTCGCAGGTGGTGCCCCCTCCTGCAGCTCCGGCCAGTCCTGCTCATCGCGGCCCTTGCTCTCCTCTTGCTTCAGCCCGTCTGGTCCCTCCGAAGGCCCCCGGGCTCCTCCACCGAGCCCTGTCCCCCAGCTCAGCCTCTCCCGCCCTCAGCCCAAACCCGGCTCCCTCTCGGTGACGCCTTCGTGGTTCCTTCCAGACCGCTACTGGAGGACGCCCCCGGCCTGCTCCCGTGGTGCCGGGGGCAGCACCCGCCGGCTCCTTACCGCACGCCACTTGGCCCTCTGCCTTAGCAGCTTCACCCGAGCCCCTCTTCCTCCCCTGGCCTCCCCGCCGTGGCCTGCGGCCTCCAGCCTGGTGTGTGTGGCCCCTGCGCAGGGGGCCCCTGCGTGGGCAAGGGCACAGCATTGGGGTTCTCCAGCGCAGTTCCGAGGTGATTGGGGTGCAGGGTGGTGGGAGCTTGCTGAAACTGGATTCCCGCAGAGCTGCAGTCACGGTCCAGTCCCTGAGCGGGGGCGCTCGTGCCCGCGCCGTGGAGGCAGCGCAGGACCCCACAGCCGGCAGCCCGTGTGAGCGCAGGCAGAGATCCTCAGCGGGTGCCGGCAGGCGGTCCAGGGCGCGCCGGGACCGAGGACGGGCCGCCTCCGCGCTCCCCCACGTTCACAGAGGGCGGCTCAGCTGATACAGGGACGGCGTTGGACCAGCTCCAGTCTCCTTGTGGCGATAAGCACCCCCAGAAAGCTAGGCCCAGAGGGGCTTTCTCAGCATGGAAAGGCGCTCACGAACCTCCCGGGACCAGACGTGCGGGTGAAGGCCGCGAGCTTTCCCGCCGGGATCAGGAGCAAGACGAGGACGCCCGCCGGCCCCACCGGCACTCAGGGCTCTGGGGCGGTGTTTCTGGAAGCTCTAGCCAGGGCAGGTGGGCAGAAGAGAAACTCAGGCATCCACACTGGAAAGCAAGAGGTCAGGTAGTCCTCTCTGCAGCAGACACGCTCCCATAGGAAGAAATCCCAAGGAGTCTACACGGAAGCTACTGGAACTAATAAACGAAGCCAGCAGAGTCGCAGGTTACGAGGTACAGCCCGCAGGAGTCATTGGGCTTCTACGTACCCTTAATAGCAGCCTGAAAAGGAGATCAAGAAAACACCTCCGGGAAACGGACTTGGCCCAGTGATTAGGGCGTCTGTCTACCACATGGGAGGGCCGCGGTTCATACCCCAGGCCTCCTTGACCCGTGTGCAGCTGGCCCATGCGCAGTGCTGATGCGCGCAAGGAGTACCGTGCCACTCAGCGGTGTCCCCTGCGTAGGGGAGCCCCACGTGCAAGGAGTGCACTTGTAAGGAGAGCCGAACAGGGCGAAAGAAAGAGCAGCCTGCCCAGGAATGGCGCCACCCACACTTCCCGTGCCGCTGACGACAACAGAAGTGGACAAAGAAACAAGACACAGCAAATAGACACAGAGAACAGACAACCGGGGGAGGGGGGAATTAAATAAATAGATCTTTAAAAAAAAAAAAAAAGAAAACACCTCTGCTTACAGGTGCCTCTAAAAGACTAACATACCTAGGAACAAACTTAACCAAGGAGATGGAAGACTCGTACACAGAAATCTACAAAACGTCGCTGAAAGAAATTAAGATCTAACTAAGCGGGAAGAATCCCTTGTTCACGGATTGGACGACAGTCTTGTTAGCTGTAACACTGCCTTGCCTAAAGCAATCTAGAAATGCAGTGTAATCCCTGTGAAAACGCCAGCAGCCTTTTTTGCAGGAATGGAAAAGGTGATCCTCAGGTTCACATGGAACTGCGTGGGGACCTGAGGAGAACGGAGTTGGAGGACTCACGCTTGCTGATTCCAAACCTTCCTACAAAGCTCCAGGAATAAAGCAGTGCGGTCCTGGCACGAGGACAGACGTGGAGACCCAAGGGCTGGAGTCGGGAGTCGAGAGATGAGCGCACACCTCTGGCCAGCTGGCTTTCCATGAGAGTGCCAGGCTCTTTGTGTGGGAACAGAAGAGCCTCTCCAGCCCGCGGTGCTGGGACGCCCGGAAAGCCACGTGGGAAAGAACGGATCAGGACCCCTGCCTCTCACCAGAACAAAAAGTCACTGAGAACGGATCAGCAACCTCAGTAAAAGAGCTCGTGCTGCAGAGCTCACGAGGAAGCACGGGGAGGTGCTCCGGGGCTGTGCAGGAGGCAGCGGAGCTTTTAGATTTTCCACCAAAAGCACAAGCCACAAAAGAGAGACTTCATCAAAATCTAGAACTTTTGTTCAGCAACAGACAGTAGCCAGAAGGTGAACAGGTGATCCACAGAAGGGGAGAAGATATTTGGGAGCCATGTATCTGATCAGGGCTTAATAACCAGAAAGTATAAAGAATGTCTGTAACTCAACAGCAGAGAGACAGCCCAGTTAAAAGCGGGGCCAAGGACGACCGCGCGGGGCGGTGGTGAAAGCGAGAGCCGCGGGGTGCGCTTGGGGTGGGTTATGCCAGGCGTGGGGCTGCGGGACAGCCGGGGGTGGGAGAGGGACTGGCTCACGGCACAGACACGGGCGTCCTGCTACAGCACCCAGGCAGTTCCATTGCAGCGCGGGGAGTCGCTCGTGGGGAGGCGTGGAAAAACGGCCCAAGTGCGCACTGTGGACGGGCTTAGCGGTCGTAGTCTGCGGGCGCTCTTTCCTTACCTGTGGCAGGTGTTCCTCGCAACGCAAGGTGCTGGTGGAGGGCGGGCGCGTGGGGACTCCGCCCTGTATGCACGGCTGTTTCGTAAACTCACAGCACCGTTTTTTTTTAAAAAGTCGTTTGAAAAAGCGGACGGCGGGTTTGCCTTGGCAGCTCTCTAGAGGAGACGGTCAGGTCGCCAGTCAGTGCACATGGGGGTGCTCAGCGCCCCCGGCCAGCGGGGAGCAGCGGCTTAAAGCCACCGGGACCCCCCCCTCCACGCCCCGCGACGGCTGCCACTTCACACAGCAGAGCACGGCATGTGGGCGAGGCTGCGGAGAAACAGGAAGCCTCGTGCCGGGCAGGTGGCGTGGCCACACGCGTATGTCCAGGGACAGGCCACCTCAGGTCCAGGCCGGGCCACACGGTGCCCGGGGACAGGCCACCTCGGGTCCAGGCCGGGCCACACGGTGCCCGGGGACAGGCCACCTCGGGTCCAGGCCGGGCCACACGGTGCCCGGGGACAGGCCACCTCGGGTCCAGGCCGGGCCACACGGTGCCCGGGGACAGGCCACCTCGGGTCCAGGCCGGGCCACACGGTGCCCGGGGACAGGCCACCTCGGGTCCAGGCCGGGCCACACGGTGCCCGGGGACAGGCCACCTCGGGTCCAGGCCGGGCCACACGGTGCCCGGGGACAGGCCACCTCGGGTCCAGGCCGGGCCACACGGTGCCCGGGGACAGGCCACCTCAGGGGTCCAGGCCACCTCAGGGGTCCAGGCCGGGCCACACGGTGCCCGGGGACAGGCCACCTCAGGGGTCCAGCCCGGGCCACACGGTGCCCGGGGACAGGCCACCTCGGGTCCAGCCTGGGCCACACGGTGCCCGGGGACAGGCCACCTCAGGTCCAGGCCGGGCCACACGGTGCCCGGGGACAGGCCACCTCAGGTCCAGGCCGGGCCACACGGTGCCCGGGGACAGGCCACCTCAGGGGTCCAGGCCGGGCCACACGGTGCCCGGGGACAGGCCACCTCGGGTCCAGGCCGGGCCACACGGTGCCCGGGGACAGGCCACCTCGGGTCCAGGCCGGGCCACACGGTGCCCGGGGACAGGCCACCTTGGGTCCAGGCCGGGCCACACGGTGCCCGGGGACAGGCCACCTCAGGGGTCCAGGCCGGGCCACACGGTGCCCGGGGACAGGCCACCTCAGGTCCAGGCCGGGCCACACGGTGCCCGGGGACAGGCCACCTCGGGTCCAGGCCGGGCCACACGGTGCCCGGGGACAGGCCACCTCGGGTCCAGGCCGGGCCACACGGTGCCCGGGGACAGGCCACCTCGGGTCCAGGCCGGGCCACACGGTGCCCGGGGACAGGCCACCTCAGGGGTCCAGGCCGGGCCACACGGTGCCCGGGGACAGGCCACCTCAGGGGTCCAGGCCGGGCCACACGGTGCCCGGGGACAGGCCACCTCAGGGGTCCGAGCTGGAACCTGCGCAAACCGCTGGCGGGCTTGCTGCGCAGGGCTTGCTGGGGAGGTGGGGCAGGAGGGGTGGCAGAGAAAGACGGCCGGTGGGCAGCAGGCGTCGGCGCCGCCCGGCGTGGGGGCGACTCGCGCTGCCTGGACGCCGCAGCTGGCCTCGGCAGGGAGCTGGGGCCGGGTGCGGTGGAGAGGGGCGGGGGCGGCGCGTCTGGCCTGCTGGCGGCGGCTCCGTTGAGCCCTGGGTGCGCGCGGGCGCGGGCGGGAGCAGCCGTCTCGGGTGCGAGTCCAGGTCGTGGGGGCGCGGCGGCCGTGGCCGCACCGGCTGTGTTTGGGGGTCCCTGGCCGTTGCGCTGTGGCCACGCGGATGAAAGCGCAGTTTGGGAAAAGGGAGGGCTTTGGCTTGCCGCCGGCGCCAGGTGCCCGCGGCAGGGGGGCATCTACGGAGGGCTTGATGTGGGGCGCGCTCCCAGCTGCAGGGCCGTGGGGAGTCCAGCTCGGCAGCGCAGAGGCGCCTCCTCAGCCAGGCCAGCCGCGGCGTGGGCGGCCGGGGCTCGGGCCCCCCCCACGTGGCCCGGCGCCCGCGCTCCCCAGCTCGGCTGCGGGCCGGCGGGCGCGAGCGGGCGGGCGCGAGGCTCGGGGCGCCTCTCCTTCCTCTGCCGAGGCGGCGTCAGCTGTGGCCCAGGTCCCGATCGTCCAACCCAGCCCGCGCTGCGGCTGCGGGCAGGCCAGGTCGGAGGGGCCTCTCCCGCACAGGAGGGAACTCAGCTCCCCGCGTGCCCTTGCTCGCTCTGGGACGCCTCAGGGTTCCAGACTGCCCAGGGAGAAAAAGACAGACTTAAAATACGGGAGAACGGTGTGAGAACAGTCGAGGCCGTCGGCAGCCAGCGCGCTGCGGGAGAGGGGGGCGAGGGGGAAGGGAGGCCCGTGGGCCCGCCTGGCGCGGCCCCGGGCGGGGGAGGCATGGCCTGGCTGGGCCAGGAGACGCCGCCACCCTCTGGGGATGTGGGGCCCGGGTCTTGCGGACCCCCGTGCTTGCCTGCCCCCCCAGGAGGGCACGAGCAAGCTGCTGTCGCGGCCCTCGGTGGCAGGTGGTCTTGGGAAGCTGCCGGACCCCGGCTGGGAACGTCGCCGGCCCCTCCTGGCAGAGGGCACTCGCGCCGCCCGCCCAGGGGTGCACTGTCACGGCACAGTGGCTGCCATGGCGCCCTCGGCTCCTGTCGGTGGCGGCGCTGTGAACTGTGATGCCTGCTTCCATGCTGCACCCACGGCTGCCCTGCAGAAATCACGCGTGGTGCCCCTTCTCCCTTCTCACATGATACTTCCGGAAAAATGTCCTGGTTGCGGGGAAGGTAAGCTTGAGAAAATACCCATGGCTCTGGTAGGCTCTGGAGCGCCTGCTCTGCAAACGGAGGACTGCGCGAAGAGCGCTTGGTTCTGCTGAGCGCCAGTCGTCGCTGAAGGACACGGCCCCGGCGGGAGGCGGCCTCTGCGTGAGGACCCCGAGGTCACGTTGGCCCCGGGTCCCGGTGCGGGCAGGGCTGCAGGCGGCCGGAGCCCTGCGCCTTCCCCCGCTGACCCGGCTAGCTGCAGGTCCCGCCTCGGCAGACACCCCCGGGCGGCCGGCCACGGGGCGGTGGGCATCGGGTGAGCGCGCCGCCTGGCAGCCGATGCCGCGGAACCCCGCCGCGGGCCGGGCCCTGCTCCAGGCGCTCAGGGAGCGGCCGAGAGCGGGACGGAGGCCCCTGCCCACGGGGACCCGCGGCTCGCGACCTTGCCGCTCGCCCCCTCCCCTCCTCCCCCTCCCCTCGCTGGGGGCTGAGCTGCCCCCAGTGCCTCCGCTGGCCCTGCCTCCCGACAGCCCAGGGCAGGGGCCGCTGGTGGGCCTTGCCGGAAGGCTCCCTCACACCAGGCCCTGGGACCCAAGGGCTGGGGACGCCACACAGGGTGAGGAGGGGCGCTCGACCCTGCCGGGGCCGTGGGGGCCGCCACGCTCCGCCTGCCCCCTGCAGGCCGCCAGCAGCCGGGCTCGAGCCAGCGGGGGCGGCCTGGGCCTGCGGGGGCCAGGGGTGTGCGTAGGTGACGTGTGTTACACCCAGGCCTGGGTGACTTGGCGGCAGCCGCCACCGTGGGAAGGAGGTGGGTTCGAGGCGGTGGTGTGGGGGCCATTGCTGGACCCGCGAGAGCACGCCCCTAGGAAACGCCGCTGGCGCTGGGCCGCGCTCAGGCCCACCCCGAGCCTGGCGGGCCCCGCGGGAGCGAAGCGGGCCTCGGGTGCGCGCGGCGGCGCTGCTGAGGGCTGCCTGCCCCTGCCCGCGGGCCTCTCTGCCCGGCCGGCCTGGGGCTGCGCCGGGCCCCGTCAGCACGGGGCGGGAGCAGGCGCCCGTCGGGGCCAGGCGGCGTGCAGGTCTGTGGGGGACGTGGCCGCAGCGCCCTCCCGCACACGTGGAAACCCAGGCCGAGCTGGGGTGGCCCCGGGCTGCTGCTGGGGAGCGTGGGCATCGGGGCGGGGCCATGGGGGGCCGCGCCGCATGTCCGTGGGGGCTGCCTGCCCTGGGCGTGGGCGGCTGTGGGCATGTGTGCGCGCAGAGTCTCCTCGGGGCCTGGCACGTAGGATGGGGCCGTGGGGTCCCAGCCGCTCTAGATGGGAGGCGAGTTCCCGTGGGCACCGATCCCGGGGTGGGGAAGAGGCCGCCAGAGGCGCTGCCGTCTGACGTCCGAGGATGGGGACGTCCAAGGGTGGGCCTCGGTGCTGGCCTGCTCTGGTCGGAAGTCTGCGGAGGCCCCAGGGCGGGCGTGAGGGTGCTCCGCCCAGGTGAGACCCGTCGCCCAGGCGCAGCGCGGGGACAGCTTCTCCAACTGAGATTTGATTTGGGGTGCGGGCTGCCTGGGGCACGGCGGCGTCAGGGAAAGCTGGACCCCCCCGGGGGTCCCGGCGCCCCCAACAGGGACCCGGCCCTGCAGCCTGCACCCTGCTGCTCTCCCTGGACCTGTGCCCCGGTGCCTCCCACTCCCGCCCGCAGCTGTGGGGCGTGTACGTAGTAGACGCAACCCCAGGGTGTCAGCCAGCCGGGAGGCTCCCCACGTCACCACGGACACGGTAGTGGACGGCTTCCAGAAGCTTCCTCACGCTCCTCGGACTCCTCTCCAGCCCCCACCTGGCCCAGGGCACTGCCCGTCTGCTCTGCCTTGCCACGGCTGAGGTGCCTTTCCTGCAGTTCCTGGGATGGTGAAATACGGCGCCTCTTTGCCTGGCCTCTCGGGCCCCGCGTGCTTGGTCTGAGGTGCGAGTGTCCCGAGCACATCCCCGGCTCGTTCCTCTCGGTCGAGGAGCGCTGCGCTGGGGTGAGCGGCTGCGGTGTGCTCCTCCTCTCCTGTCGCTGGCCTCCCGGGTTGCGGGAACCTGTCAGGCCTCTCCGGAGCACGGCGCTAGGTACGGGCCCTGGCTGCGCCGTCCGCACCCGCCCTCGGCGTGGCCAGGCTCGTAGCCTGCGCTTCCCGCACGGCCCGCCGCCGCGCACCCCTCGGGAGCTGCTGCCCTCCGTCCCGGGCTTGCCTGGTCCCCCCGGGGGCGTGCCGGTGGGCCGGCTCCTGTGGCGACGCTTCTGCCGCTCGGCGCCCGGAGCGCGCGGTGTGGGCGAGGCCGGCCGGCCCTCCTTGCTGCGCGATGTGCCTGCTCCGGGGCGTGCGTGCGAGGCCATCCTGCTGCGCGATGTGCCTGCTCCGGGGCGTGCGTGCGAGGCCATCCTTCCTCCCGGGGCTCGCTGGCTGGTGCTCCGCCGGCCCGCCCTGGCCCCAGCGCCGCCTGGGCTCGCCGCACCCCCACCCTGGCCCCTGAGCGCGGCTGAGCCTTCGTGCCGCGCTTACCTGCCTTCTGTCCCGTGTGCCCGTCGTGCTTCAGGTGAAACCTCTCGTCGTCTGTTGCCCGCCTCTGGAGATGCAGTGGCATCTGACACGCTGGCTCTGTGTCCTGCAGCTTGCTGGACTCACTCGTGCCGGTAGTGTTAGGATCTTCCGTGTGGACCGTCGGGTTTGAGGGCCGGACCGGTTTTCCTTCCTGCCCGCCTCGGCTCCCTCCCCACGGCGGCGAGCCCCTCGAGCCCCTCGAGCCCGCGCTCGGGGCAGGGCGCGCAGTTGTTCGGCCCTTGGGGCGCGGGTCCCGTGGCATCTGAGGCAGCTCGAGCAGGCCGGGTCTGCCCGTGCCGTCTCCACTCTGCTGGGAGGACAGGCCCTCACTCGGGTGGGCGCGCTGGCCTGCACGCGAGACCCCGCCCTTCCAGCCAGGCGCCCCCACCCCGGGGGCTGTGCTCCGCTGCGCCCCAGAGAGGCGCCGCTGGCGCCATCTGGGGTGGAGGCCGCCGCCTGGCCCGTTCTGAGCCCTCAGCCCATTTCAGGGCGTCCTGGGGCCCGCCCGCTTTCGTCTGCTGGGGGGTGTGCGCAGCCGCTGGGTCCCCCCCGGGCTGTCCCATGCGGGCTGCGTGCCGTGTCCTCTGCCGACGCTGCTGTGCCTCCTGCGCGTGGCGGAGGGGCCTGCCCTGCACACAGCATCCGGCAGAGCCTGCCTCCCTGTGCTCTGCATTTGCGTTTTCCTCGTCGCTCGTAAGCCTGGCCGTCTGCTTAGTGTGGTGACCCTCCTTTCTTCTTTTATAGAGATAAGACCTACATAGCAAACCACCACTTTAACCTCGTAAAAGTACCCAATTCGCTGGGTTTCATGCAGTCGCCATACTGTGTGGCCAGGTTAACTCTAGTTCCAGAACCTTCTTAGCACCCCAGACCACCCCACAAAACCCTGTGTCCTCTTCTCCAGCCTTGGCGGCCACTCTGCAGCCGGGCTCTCACCGGCCTCGGGACTCGCGGGTGCTCGCGGCCCCAGCTGGGGCCTGGCCACGTGGCTGCCACCCACTCGGGCATCCTGGGCTCTCACGGCGTCCCGGGCTGAGCCCCAGAGGCGCCGAGGGCTGCTTGGCTGCGTCGAGCACGGTGCTTGTCGAACGACGGATGCCACACGGCGTCCTGGCAGGGAGCTGCGGGGGCCGGGGCGGGGCCGGGGCGGGGGGCAGGCCTGACGGGCTCTCGCTCCGCAGATCCGGAACATGGTGGCGGTGCTGGACGTCATCTCCAGCCTGGAGAAGTACCCCATCACCAAGGAGGCGCTGGAGGTGGGTGTTCTGGCTCGGGGCGCCCCAGGGGGCAGTGCTGGGAGGCATGCTGCGCCTCCCGGCCGGCCTGGCTCACACGTTCCGGAACGTGCCGGCCGGCTAGCCTTGCTCCCACCACGGGACACCCCACTCCCCGTGTGGCATTGGCGGCCACGCGGGGAGAGGCAGAGCGGGCCCCGGGTTCTGGGGAGGGCAGGGTGGCGGGCTGCTCCCCACAAGCCCCAGCTCAGAGGAGCTGCTTTAGAGCCCCGGGGGTCCCGAAGGCCCGGGGAAGGCACGGGCCGGGACGCCGTGGGGAGGGCACCTTCCCAGTCCCCCTGGCCCCCGTCGGTCACCGTCCCCCTCTGGTTGCAGGAGACACGGCTCGGGAAGCTCATCAACGATGTCCGCAAGAAGACGAAGAACGAGGAGCTCGCCAAGCGGGCCAAGAAGCTGCTGCGCAGCTGGCAGAAGCTCATCGAGCCCGTGCACCAGAGCGAGGCGGGGCTGCGCGGGCTGGTGGGTGCCGCGGGCGCGGCCAACGGGGGCGCGCACAACTGCCGGCCCGAGGGCGGGGCGGCCGGCGGGCCCAAGGCCGTGCACGACCTGAAGAGCCGCAACGACGTGCAGAGGCTGCCGGGGCAGCGGCTCGACAGGCCGGGCAGCCGCAAGCGCCGGGGCGACCAGCGCGACCTGGGGCACCCCGGGCCGCCCCCCAAAGCCGCCAGGGCCGGCCCCGAGCCCCTGCCCGTCAACTCCTCTCCCCTCCCCACCAACGGGATCGGCGGCAGCCCCGAGAGCTTCCCGGGGCCCCTGGACGGCAGCGGGCACGCAGGGCCCGAGGGCGGCCGCCTGGAGCCCGGCGAGGACAAGCCCAGCGGCAGGATCCCCGTGCACGCCGTGCGGCCGCACACCAGCGCGCCCCCGGGGCCGGGCAAGCCCCCCGCGCCCTGCCTGCAGAGCCAGGCCGCCGCGCCCCAGCAGCGGGACAGGGCGGACGAGAGCCCGGGGCCCCCGCAGCCCCGGGGCGCCCCCCGCTGCTCCTTCAGCCCCCGGAACTCACGGCCCGAGGGCCCTGCGGCCCGGCAGCAGAGCCCGTCCACGTCCACGTCCACGGCCCAGGGCTCCCCGCGGCCCCCGCTGCCGGACGCCCCGCAGCCGCCGGCGCCGCTCCCGCCGGCCCAGCCGTCCACACCCCCCACCCGGCGGCTGGAGCTGCTGCCGAGCGCCGAGAGCCCGGGCCGCTGGCCGGGGCAGCCCGAGGGCCACCAGCGGCTGGGGGGGCCGGCCTGCAAGGGCGGGCCGCCCCCGGAGCCGCCGCGGGCCGGCTTCTCCCCCGACTCCAGGGTGGACAGCGACGCGGCCTCGCCAGGCGGCTCGGAAGGCAAGAAGAAGAAGAGGTACCGGCCCCGCGACTACGCGGTGAACTTGGACGGCCAGGGGCCCGAGGCGGGCGTGAAGCCGGTCCGCTTAAAAGAGCGGAGACTCACTTTTGACCCCATGACGAGACAGATCAAACCCCTGGCCCAGAAGGAGCCCGTGCGGGCGGCCAGCCCGGCGCCCCCCGAGCCCCCGCGGACAGAGCGGGAGCGGCCCGAGGCCAAGGCCGGCCTGCAGAGCCCCTTCGAGCAGACGAACTGGAAGGAGCTGTCGCGCAACGAGATCATCCAGTCCTACCTGAGCCGCCAGAGCAGCCTGCTGTCGTCGTCGGGCGCGCAGACGCCCGGCGCCCACCACTTCATGGCCGAGTACCTGCGGCAGGAGGAGAGCTCGCGGCGCGGCGCGCGCCGGGCGCACGTGCTCGCGCCCCCCAGCCCGCCCGCGCACCTGCCCGGGCTCACGCGGGAGGTCACGGCCGACGACCTGGCCCGGATCCAGGCCCGGCAGTGGCCGGGGGTGAACGGGTGTCGGGACACACAGGGTAACTGGTATGACTGGACGCAGTGCATATCGCTGGACCCGCACGGCGGCGACGGGCGCTTGAACATTCTGCCCTACGTCTGCTGGGACTGACGGGCGTCCGCGGGGCGCGCCCCCGCCGCGCTGAGCCGGGTGGGGGGCCGGGGATCCGGGGCGTGGGGGGCGGGCGCCACGCCGGCCCCCCCCCGGCGTTCTCCTCCTCTCGTGAAATGCTGCTACCAGTTTACTAACGGAATCGCAAAGGAAGGATGCGGGACGGGTAGGCGCGCTCGCCCTCCCGGGCGGCAGGCAGGCACAGAGAACCCGTGGAAGACGGCGCCCCTTTCGCAGCGCAAGAAGCACGCATCTTATTTATTTGCATTTTTCTTGTTTTCCCACTCGGCTGCACGGTGCCCGCGGGACGGCGGCAGCAGCTGCGCCCGTGCTTGTGCCACCCCAGTGGCTGCTGAGCCCTGTCCTCGCCCCCAGGGTGCCGCCGGCACGGGGCGGGTGGGCCGGCCACCTCGTTCGCCCCACATTCCAGGGGCAGCTGCACCTTTTTTATCTGGTTTCAGTTAAAATCCACTTTCTAAAGAAATGCTGCAGAGATTTGATTTTCCAAGAGTTTATTTTCTTCCCTCTTCCATGTGACCACCAGCCAACGCCTTCCCGTCCTCTCCTCCTCCTGCCCCGCCCCTTTCCTGCCCTCGTCTAGAAAACGCTGCTTTTCTAGCATCCCCCGCCCCCAACCACAAGAGTTACCGCGGGTGCTACTGGTGTGTGAGCCGGGCCGTCGGGCGAGAGGGAGTCCCTGCCTGTACGCTGGAGACACTCATAACCATTCCTTTAGATTCGTTTGCCTTATGGTTGTTCGTCATAACGCGATTTGCAAAAACAAGGAGCCTTAGTGAATGTACAGTACCTAGACTTCTGTCCCCAGGGCGCAGAAGGAGCAACTTTGCTATTTGGTCCAGTAAGTGGACACCTTGTGATATAAATGTGGAAATAAAAAAAAAAAACATTTGCACAAACCAGCCTCTGGCTCGTTCCTCCTTGGATCCTGCCCAGCCCGGCCAGCCTGGCACAGAGCGAGGGCGGGCAGGGGCGCGGCACCCACGGCCACCGCTGCGCCTGGGGGCCACGCAGACCTGGCCCGTCCCGGAGGGCCCTGCCGGGCAGCTCTGGCTCAGGGCTCACCAACGCAGGCGCCCTGCAGCCCCTACTGGAGCCCCCCTTTGCAGTCCCACCCACCCCGCGGTGCAGGATGGCCCTGGAATTCTCCCTCCCTCGGCCTGTTGAGATCAGAGACACGGCTGCCGAGTGAAGAAGAGAATGGGAAGGGGAGAGGGGTGTGGCAGTCCCTTCGGAGGCCCCTTCCTCACCTGATTCCTCCCACCAAAACAGTGGTGGCCCTTCCTTGCTCACCCAGCGTCACCTGGGACCGCCTTACCGCTGCTGGTGTTGAGGTTTTAAAAATAACTGGTCCGGGGATTGCTGAGTGATAATCTCTTAGCTCTTGCCCACAGCCCTGAGGCCATAAGCCAAGACCGGTTTTCTAGCTTTCTTTGCTCTGGAGTAGGCCATCTGGTCCGCACCTACTTAATTTTGCATAGATGAGGAAGCAGCCACCCCTCAGGAAGGGGGTAGCCCCACAGGGCAAACGAAGGGGTTCCATCCGGCCTGCAGCAGGGTCCCAGTCAACCAGAACCCCAGCGTAGAGAGGACAGCAGGCTGGCTGCTGTGTTGGGGGGGCAGCGGGCCAGGCGGCTCTGAGGGTGGCCTGAGCTTGAACTCGGAACCTGCAGTCTCCCGGCTCTGTGGCTCTGAGCTAAGGCTCCCCTCCGCGGATGCGACAGCGGTGAGAACCAAAGCAGACAAAAGTTTGGAACAAAACGGCAGTGGAACCAGTCTGGATTTCAGCGGTGCGGTGGAGTCGGCGGGGTGCGGTTCCCCGACCCCACCGAGCCCGTTTCCTCCGCCGCGACGCCGGCGAAGCACCGCCCACCTCCCAGGCCTGACCCTCTGGCCCTGCCCAGCTCTGCTCGCTGACTGCAGGCGCCCCAAGAAAGTGACAGGGCGACAGAGGGTGGCGCGCGCAGCTGGAGGGCCTCAGGTGCAGAGAAGGGCGCCCCCCGCCCCCCGAGCGCCAGGCTTGGGGACAGGCCGCTGCTCCCTCCCCGCGCCCCAGGGGTGCGTGCGAGTTCGGGATGCCCCACGGTCCTGGGGTCCCCCGGCCCTGCGGAGCGGGACGAGCCAAGCTTCCCCCCACCCGCAAGGCTCTGCGGGTCGAACCGGGCTCGCCGCTGGGCGACCTGCCCGGGAGGGACCCCGTAGCGTCTCGGGGCGACGGAAGTCCTCCAGGCAGGGACCTCCCCTCGCGCCGGGGCTCGCCGCCCGCCCACCCACCTACCTACCGCGCACGGCCGCCCCCCGGGGCCGCTCCCTCCGCTTCCGCTTCCGGCCTCGGCCCCGCCCCCTGCCGGAAGCGGCCCCAAGGAGGGGGCGGGGCCGGCGCGCGGGCGAGGACGCGCGGCGGCGGCCAATGGGCGGCGGGCCCGGCTCGGGGGGGGCGTGGGCGGGGCCGACGCGCGGCGGCGGCCAATGGGCGGCGGGCCTGGCCCCCGGGGGGCGTGGGCGGGGCCGGCGCTCGGGCGATGACGCGCGGCGGCGGCCAATGGGCGGCGGGCCCGGCCCCCCGGGGGGCGCGGGCGGGGCCGGCGCGCGGGCGGTGACGCGCGGCGGCGGCCAATGGGCGGCGGGCCTGGCCCCGGGGGGCGTGGGCGGGGCCGGCGCGCGGGCGGTGACGCGCGGCGGCGGCCAATGGGCGGCGGGCCCGGCTCGGGGCGGGGGCGTGGGCGGGGCCGACGAGCGGCGGCGGCCAATGGGCGGCGGGCCTGGCCCCGGGAGGCGCGGGCGGGGCCGGCGCGCGGGCGGTGACGCGCGGCGGCGGCCAATGGGCGGCGGGCCTGGCCCCGGGGGGCGTGGGCGGGGCCGGCGCTCGGGCGATGACGCGCGGCGGCGGCCAATGGGCGGCGGGCCCGGCTCGGGGGGGGGGGCGTGGGCGGGGCCGACGAGCGGCGGCGGCCAATGGGCGGCGGGCCCGGCCCCGGGGGGCGCGGGCGGGGCCGGCGCGCGGGCGGTGACGCGCGGCGGCGGCCAATGGGCGGCGGCCCCGCCCCCTCGGCCCGCCGGGCCCCGCCCCCCCGCCGGCGTCGCGCGGCGGGGCGGGGGGCGGGGCGCGGCGCAGGATGGCGGCGGCGGCGGCGGCGGCGGGCGCGGGCGGCGCGGGGCCCGGCGGGGCGCGCGAGGGCGCGCGGGTGGCGGCGCTGTGCCTGCTGTGGTACGCGCTGAGCGCGGGCGGCAACGTGGTCAACAAGGTGATCCTGAGCGGCTTCCCGTTCCCCGTGACCGTGTCGCTCTGCCACATCCTGGCGCTGTGCGCGGGGCTGCCGCCGCTGCTGCGCGCCTGGCGCGTGCCCCCCGCGCCGCCCGCCGCCGGCCCGGGCCCGCTGCTGCCGCCGCGCTTCTACCCGCGCTACGTGCTGCCGCTCGCCTTCGGCAAGTACTTCGCGTCCGTGTCGGCGCACGTCAGCATCTGGAAGGTGCCCGTGTCCTACGCGCACACCGGTGGGTGCGGGCCCGGGGCGCGGGGCGCGGGGCGCGGGGCGCGGGGCGCGGGGCGCGGGCCGGGCCTCAGCGCGCGCCTCTCCCCGCAGTCAAGGCCACGATGCCCATCTGGGTGGTCCTGCTGTCGCGCGTCATCATGAAGGAGAAGCAGAGCACCAAGGTAAGGCGCGCGGGGGTCCCCGCCCGCCCCCGGGGTCCCCCAGTTGCCACCCCTCTCCGGCCCCTCTGTGCTCCCTTGCACGTCTCGCTGGGCGAGGGGAGCCTCCAGGGGTGAAACGTGGCGACAGGGCCACACCCCATCAGGTGGAGGGAATGCGTGGTGCCAGGCTGGAGCGGTGCCAGGAGGGCTGTCACTTCCTCCTATCGAGATGACAGGCCCCCCCCCTGGACTGGGAAGTCGGCCCGGAGCCCCAGGAACGGAGGCGACAAATGACCGGCACAGCCCCGGGCACGCTCCAGACGCCAAGGCCCGGGTGTTTCCCGGCTTGGGCCGCTGACAGCCTTCGGCCGGTGGCCCGAGGTGAAGCGCGGGCACCCGGGGTCCCAGCTTGGAGCCCGTTTTCCCGCAGGACGCACAGCACCCTGCGTTTTACGTAAACCCCGAGTGGCCGTGCCCCGAATCGGCTCCTAGAAACGGGGCCGTTTCTGGCTGTGCCTTTTGGTGTGTTTGTTTATCCGTGTCCCCGCCCGGCTGGCCTGCCCCACCGCGACAGCAGGCGTGTGTGACATGGCTGGCCGGGGATTGCCCCGAGACCGCGTGGCGGTTTGTTATCGCGTCGCGTTTATCGGTTTTTCCCACGGCCTGGGACGTTGTGCTCTCCTGGGCAGGGAAGTGAGGCCATAAAGAGCTTAAATCACTCTGCAGACCTGCCCCTGTGTGTCAGATGAGAGAGGTGCCCCGTGTGACAGGTGAGGCAGGTGACACGTCATTCTCGATCACAGGGGAAGGGCAGAAAAGCCACGCCCCCGAGGCGGAAGCCAGGGGCGCGCCGAGAGCCGGCCTCGCTCTCCCCCCACCTGGAGGCTGCCACACCCCCTCCTGAAATCTCCCACGTTTGCAATGGTTGGGGCGAGGGCCCAGCCAGCCAGGGGTCAGGAAGGGGGGCCGGGGTTGGTTTGCCCCCCTCGTGGGCCTCTGTCCCTGTGCTCGCCGCGTGGCCCTTCCGCCAGCGTCCACGGTGTGCCCCTTGGTGACAACGCCGGGCTGGGGCGGCGAGGGCAGCCCGGGAGGGCGCGGGCTCTGGTTGACGCGCGCGGGCTTTGGCGGGCAGTCACAGTACCGGGCGGAGAAGGGCGTGGACAGGAGCAGGCGGGTTTGTGCAGCAGAGCGGCCTGCGAGCCAGTGCCTAGAGCCGAAGGGGACGGAGGGGCAGCTCCACTTGGGCCAGCCCTGGTCTGCGGCTCTGGACACGGGGACAGTGAGACGGTGTCGGGGCATGATCGCCTGACCCCGAGCGGCGCGGCGCCGCAGGGTCCCCGTTTCCCGGGGGCGGCTGAGGCTCCCCGCGGGGCCCCCGGGGGCGGGTCCTGGGCGCTGGGATGCCGACCCCCCCCTTCCCGCCGCAGGTGTACCTGTCCCTCGTGCCCATCATCAGCGGCGTCCTCCTGGCCACCGTCACGGAGCTGTCCTTTGACATGTGGGGGCTCGTCAGCGCGCTGGCCGCCACCCTGTGCTTCTCGCTGCAAAACATCTTCTCCAAAAAGGTAGGTGGGCCCCCGCGGGGCTGTCGTCCTTCTCCGCGCGCCTTCTAGAGCTGTGACGCTGGCGCGGTAGCCTTCCAGGTCACTTCACTCGTTTCCCGTTAGCGTCGACGTTTTCCTGCGTCCCTAAAACTCACGCCCTCTGCTCCGGTCGCGATCGCCCTCTCGCCGGCGCCGCGGTGAGGGCCGTCGGCACGTTTCCTTATAAACTTGTGACGAGCGTCTCGGGGTGGGGTGTTTGGTCGGTTCCTAATGAAAGGCTGCCGGCTCTTGGGTCAAAAGGGGTGAGGGTTTTAGGCCTCTCTGGACTTTCTTGTTGGTATTCCAGAAAGCCTGGACCGTTCTCTCTTCTTTATTTTGCTTTTACTTTTTAGGCGGTCCCGGGGATCAAACCCAGGTCCTTGTACGTGGGAAGCAGGTGCTTAACCACAGACCCACACCCGCTCCCCAGTGAGAGTTTTTTTTCCCCTTTGACATTTCTGTTTTCTTTTTGAGGTGCCGGGGATCAAACCTGGCACCTTGTGCGTGAGAGGCAGGCACTCAACCACCAAGGCACACCTGCTCCCCAATGAGCGTTTTTTCCCCCATTGGTATTTTTCCTTGTTTTTGAGGTACCAGGGATTGAACCCGGGACCTCGCGCATGGGAGGCAGGCGCTCCCCCCGCTCCCCGCCAATCTGTTTTCACGCCGGCGACGTCTCCGAGTGTCCGGCTCCCGCGCCGCCGGCGTGGGGCGTTCCCGTTTTCCCTCCTCTCCTCGGCGGCACGCGGGGCGCCCTTTCCCACGCCCCCGCGGCACCGGCCGGCCTTGACGGGGCCTCCCCTGCAGGTGCTGCGGGACTCGCGGATCCACCACCTGCGGCTGCTGAACATCCTGGGCTGCCACGCCGTCGTCTTCATGGTGCCCACGTGGGTGCTGGTCGACCTGTCGGCCTTCCTGGTCAGCAGCGACCTGGTGAGTAGCCTGTCCCGGGCGTCGCCCTGGCCCCCGAGCGCGTCGTGCCGGCGGCTCTCGGGTCCAGCTGGGCGTTGGAATCCCGGGCCTGCGCCGCTGGAGGCCCTCGCCGCGGGCGACCCACCCCCAGGGCCCGGCCCGGAGGCGGGGGTCGCGGGGAGAGCGCGGCAGCGGCGCGTTTTCCGGGCTGCCGGGCGGCCTCGGCGTGCCTCGCGTTGCCCGCACGTCCCGGGAGCGCCCCTGCCCGGGCTCCCCGATGGGGAAGCAGCCCCTGGCGCCCGGCCCCCCGACCCCTTCCGCTCGGAGCAGCTGCGTTTGTCCGCAGAGGGCTTTCGTGGTCGGCCGGGGCCGGCGCGTTATTTCGCAATGCGGCGCCACCGGCGCGGGTTATTGGCTCACTCCTTCCTTCAGTCGCTGGGTTCCAGCGTGAGGCCCTCCCTGCCAGCGGACTGCTTCCCCTTTCCTCTGCTTTTTTCTAGGAGGTGCCGGGGATTGAACCCGGCACCTCGTCCACGTGAGGCAGGAGCTCGGCCACTGAGCTGCGCCCGCTCCCCGTTTCCCTCTTCTGCTTGTGCATATACGCGTGCGCGTGCTCATCTACTAAGCGTTTTTATTTTTTGAGGCACCGGGGCCTCGTGTGTGAGAAGCCGGCGCTCCAGCCCTGAGCCGCGTGGGCTCCCCAGAGTCAGTTTTTTCATTTGCTTTGCCTGCTGCTTTTTGTCTTTAGGAGGCACCGGGAACCGAACCCGGGAACTGCCGCGTGGGAGGTGGGCACTCAACCGCTGCAGCCCCCTCTGCGCCCCGTCCACTCTATGTTTGTGTGTGTCGTTTGTGTCCATCGTCTTCCTGCCAACAAAGCCCTCAACTTGGTTTTCTTGTTCTTCTTGTTGTGGATTTTTTTTTTTAATTAACTCTTTGACTTTTTACTTATTTATTTTCTCACTTTGGTGCCTGGAGCTCCTGGCGCTTCCCCGCCTGGACCCGCACTCAGCCACCCCTTGGGGACCCCCGGTTGCTCTTAGAGGCGAACGGCGTTTAGGGACACGCGCTGCTGCCTGGCAGCAGTCCGCCCTGACACCGAGGCCTCTGCGGCGAAAACCTGGGAGACGGGTATCAGGGGGCGGGCGCTGCCGCCGCGCCGTTCCCGTCGTGGTTCCGCCGCTGTGGCTTTCCATCGGGTCCCTCTCCTCTCGCGCCCGGCGTCTCTCCCCAGCCCTTCCCTGTCAACCCCGTCCTGACCGCGCGGTCGCGTTGTCCTGCCGCGGGCACACGCCCACGCCGTGGCTGCAGGGCGCCCGTCCTCCCCGCCGCGGCCGGCGTCCCGAGACTAATGGGGTTCACCGCGCGGCCCCGCCTGTCCTCCGGCCACGCTCCAGTGGCAACGGACGATCAGAACGTTCCCAGGCGGCGGCAGGGGGCCGCGTTCGCCGTGTGCCCGTCGCCCACTTGGCTGCAGCTGCGCCTCTGCGCCGCCGTTTGCCTTCAGGAACTGGTTTTCTTCCCCCCAGTCCTTTCTATTTCCAAAGCTTCTGCCGCTCCCCCCGCCACAGGCCCCCCTCCTGTGACTTTGGGGAAACCCCTCACCTCTCTTCTCGCCCGCGTAAGCAGGTGTGTGTTTATCTGCACCATTCCTCCGGGCGTGAGGTTTCTTTCCATTAACGACGACTGCTGAGGTCATGTTCTCTCGTGCCTCTCCCCGGCTGCACGGCCGCGCTGGTAGGTTTGGTGTCGGTCGGGTATCCCGTGCCGCTCGGGCTCACTGGTGTGTGCGCTTGCTCGTACACGCAGCCCTCTGTGGACAGACGTGTCAGCCCAGGGGGGCCCTGGCGCAAACTGCCAGAACCCTGCTGGCTTTTATGCAGGGTGTGATTTAGAGCAGCTGCCCGGCCCTAAAAGATCCAACCCAAGCTACCCTAAGAGGTACGTCCTCACCCAAAGCCACGGGCCATGGGTTGAAGCGAGACGGCGGGCGACGTCTGCGAGGATCCAGCCGTCCTCTTCCTCCTCAGGCTCTCTGGTCCCGGCTTCTTCCGGTCTCAGCTGTGGGCCGGCCCGAGGCTCGTCTCTCCCCAGAGCGCATTGCTTTCCGGGCTCCGCTGCTCTGGTTTCTCCACAAGGTCAGCCGAGCACCGTCAGGCTCTTTCCCCAGATGGTGCGCGCTCCCGTGTATCTGCTTCCGCGTGGGAGTCTGTTTTATCAGCCCACCGAGGGGGCGGGGGCTCGAGGCCGCGCCACGCTCTGACGACGTGCTGGAATCAGAGCCCTAATCTTAACGTCATCTAATCAGGCGGCTCGGCTGGCTCTAATGCCGTCGGAGCGGAGCACGCCCAGGGCAAGAGACCAGTTCACAAACCTCGCCAGCGTGTCTCTCTCCTAATTCATGAATGACATCAGACTGCCACGGCGGGTCTGTTTCCTCGGCTTGGTCTCACGTTTGGGGCGTTTCCTGTTTTTTCTCTAGCGACCCGTTCCGTGTAACGCTTCCTAGTGCCCTCCTGTCCCGCCGAGGCTCCGCCCCTGTACGCGATGGGACCCACGTGTGTTTCAGGGCAGCTCTGGGGTACACAGTGCTCAGGGAACGCTGCAGCCCGGACGGGGCTCCCCACGTACCTGGGCTCTTCCTCTTCCCCCAGGGTTCTGCCCGGGACCCCTCCCCACGCCTGTGCACACCCACCCCGGGGTGCCGCCCACCGCTGTGCCAGAGCGAGGGGCTGCTCGGGGCTGGCCAAAGCCAGCTAGGGAGCGACAGACTCTGGAGCAGGCAGCCATTTTAAAACCAGGGCAGAGGGAAGCAGACGTGGTGTGAGCAGTTGGGCTCCCGCCTACCATAGAGGAGGTCCGGGGTTCGATGCCCAGGGCCTCCTGGTGAGGGCGAGCTGGCCCACACTGGAACGCTGGCCCACACAGGTGTGCTAGCCCACATGGAGAGCTGGCGCAGCAAGATGACACGACGAGAGACAACAGAGGAGAGACAATAAGAGACGTAGAAGAACCGGGAGCTGGCATGGCGCAGGAGGGTAATCGCCTCTCTGCCACTCCAGAAGGCCCCAGGATTGGTTCCTGGAGCTGCCTAATGAGAAGACAAGCGGATACAGAAGAACACACAGCGAGCGGACACAGAGCAGACAACGGGGGGAATAGGGGGGAAGAAATAATTAAAATAAATCTTAAAGAAAGAAACAGAGCAGAAGGAAGTGGATGTGGCTCAAGCGATTGAGCTCCCGCCTACCACACGGGAGGTCCCAGGTTCAGTTCCCAGTGCCTCCTGGAGAAGACGAGCAAGAGAACGAGCTGATGTGACAGGCAGGCGCAGCGAGCTGACACAACGAGACACAGAGGACAGACAATGAGAGACACAACAAAGCAGGGAGTGGAGGCGGCTCGAGCGATTGGGTGCCTCCCTCTGACATGGGAGGTCCTGGATTCGGTTCCCGGTGCCTCCTAAAGAGAAGACGGGCAGACACAGCAAACAGCGAGCGCAAATCAATGATGCAGGAGAGGGATAAAGAAAGAAAGTTTTAGAAATTAAAAAAGCCGGAGCAGGACACGAGAGGCAGCCGGCGGGGGCGCGGCTGGAGGGTCCCCGGTGGCGGGAGACTGGGGGGAGGAAGGTCAGGACCCAAGCAGAGAGCGAGGGGCTTCCCACATTTGCCCCCCGAATCTCCAGCCCGGCCTCGAGCCAGCCTGAAACGCGCAGGCGAGCGTTAGGTGCGAACACAGAGAAACCCCCTCGGGGAGGGGGCCCCTGCCCCCCCAGGGAGGAGAGGGAGCCCCGACCTTCTCGCTCTCTCTTCTCTCCGTTCTCCTGCCAGGCGGGCCCGGGGAGGGGGTGCTGGCCGGTGCCCCAGGCACCCGTGACCCTGGGGAAGGGGGAACCGTCCTCTGGGGGCCCAAGAGGCCGGGGTCCGCCCCCCACGGCTGCCGTCCCCTCTCGGGGTCCCCGCAGGGCCTCGCCCCGCCCGGGGGCGCGCAGTCGCGCCCGAGCTTTCGGGCCGAGGACTTGAAAGGGAAGCAAGAGAGAGAGGGGAGCTCGGGGCGCGACCCTGGGGGGCTGTCACTGAGGCTCCGGGCTCCCCCGAGATGCACAGGCTGCGACCCGCAGCCGCCGAAGTCCAGGGAGCGCCTCGATCCGCCGCCGCCCGGGCCCAAGGCAACCGCCGGGCGCTGCCCCCCCAGGCTCTGCGATCGCCCCCACCCGCAGCTCGCAGCCTGGACCCGGCCGGGCCGACGTCCCGCTCCACCAAAAAGTCAGCGTTTCCGCGAGACCCGAGCCCAGCGACACGTCGGTAACGTGCGTGGGATGCCGCCTCCTGGTATTCCACGAATCCAGGACACGGTCCCAAACGCGTTGGCCTCTGGGAAGGCCAGAGAAGTTAAGGTCCTGTGCGAAGAGGCCAGCACCGACACGGACGTCGAAACGACCAGACGCAGACCCAAAAGCGGCTGTCAGAACCACGCGCCAGGAAGCAAGGGCCAGCGCTCCCGAAACCGCGAAGAAAAACCACCCGGCAATCGAGGACTGCAGAAATGCACCAACCAGAAGAGGAGCTCCCGGGCTCGGCTCAACAGCGGGACGCGGGCGGCAGACTGCAGAGTCGGTCGCGGGAACGTGGGTCGACGGAAATGATCCGGGGCCAGAGGCCCTGGGTCACGCGATTGGGCGCCCGCCTACCATAGGGGAGGTCCAGGGTTCGAGTCCTGGGACCTCCCGGTGAGGGCGAGCTGGCCTGCGCGGCGAGCTGGCGCAAAGAAAGAGGAGACAAGGAGAGATGCAACCAAGCAGGGAGCCGAGGCCTCTCTCCCACGTGGGGGGTCCCAGGATCGGTTCCTGGTGCCTCCTAAAGAGAAGACAAGCAGCCCCGGAGAGCACACAGCGCGTAGATTCACAGAGCAGACGGCGAGCGCAAACAACGAGGGGGAGGGTAAATAAATCTTTAAAAAAAATTATCAGGTTCCGACAACGGGGAGAAAAAAGGTAACAGTAAACAGAGTCCCAGGGGTAATGTGGAAATGGTCGACAGTTGTCATCCAAGTCCCCAAAGGAGAAGAGAGAGAACGTGGCTCTAGAAAGGAAATGCTTAGGAAAGAACGCCTAAAATCTTCCCAGTTTCTGGAAAAGGCTCGAAGAATCCCAGCAAGCTCCAAACAAGTTAGACCCAAGGAAACCCACATCCAGACACATCATAATCACACTGAGGCAAAGTGAAGAGTGAAAAAACCTCTGGAAAGCAGCTTAAGGCGACACCAGCTGGGATGGCTGCAGGTTGCTCATCAGAAACCCTGAAAAGCACAGACTAAGGAAACGTTGGTTTTTTTTTTTTTTTTCATTAAAAAAAAATTTTTTTTATACCAACGTTACAAGTTACTCAGTTAACACATGAAAATAACTACAGTAGCAAGACATCTGCAGAGCGACGTTGCAAATGACACATTTTATATTATATAACGAACTGGGGAATTTTTTTTAACATCCATTTTATTTTATTTATTTATTTATTTTTTAAAGATTTATCTATTTATTTAATTCCCTCCCTCCCCTGGTTGTCTGTTCTTCGTGTCTATTTGCTGCGTCTTGTTTCTTTTGTCCGCTTCTGTTGTCGTCAGTGGCACGGGAAGTGTGTGCGGCGCCATTCCTGGGCAGGCTGCACTTTCTTTCGCACTGGGCGGCTCTCCTTACGGGGCGCACTCCTTGTGCGTGGGGCTCCCCTACGTGGGGGACACCCCTGTGTGGCACGGCACCCCTTGCGCGCATCAGCACTGCGCATGGGCCAGCTCCACACAGGTCAAGGAGGCCCGGGGTTTGAACCACGGACCTCCCATGTGGTAGACGGACGCCCTAACCACTGGGCCAAGTCCGTTTCCCACATTTTATTGATAAATATTAAGAAAGCATAAATCCATCCAAAGTTTGAAATCAAAGGTACTTGGTGTAATCACATTGTGGTGCGTTCATCAGTTCTTTGGGGAATTTGAAAATCTTTTCAGTGGAAACAAGCCTGCTACGTTAGTCGGCCAAAGGGGTGCCAGTGCAGAGTCCCGGCCCGGCCGGCTCTCACACGGGGTCTCGATTTGGGGTAGAAGCCCACAGTTCCCAGGCCGAGTCCAGCCCCGGGCTGCTCCCACCTGAGCCGCGGGCCACGCGGGGCCACAGGATGGCGGCCGACCTCTCCTGGGCGCCTCCAGGGCTTCCCCTCCCCACGGCTCCGGGCGCAGCCTCCTCTCTGAGGCGGGCACGGCTCCTCTCCAGGGCTCAGGGCTCCTGGCACAGCCTCCTCTCTCAGCTGCAGCGGGCACGGCTCCTCTCCAGGGCTCAGGGCTCCTGGCGCAGCCTCCTCTCTCAGGCGGGCACGGCTCCTCTCCAGGGCTCAGGGCTCCTGGCGCAGCCTCCTCTCTCAGCTGCAGCGGGCACGGCTCCTCTCCAGGGCTCAGGGCTCCTGGCGCAGCCTCCTCTCTCAGGCGGGCACGGCTCCTCTCCAGGGCTCAGGGCTCCTGGCACAGCCTCCTCTCTCAGGCAGGCACGGCTCCTCTCCAGGGCTCAGGGCTCCTGGCACAGCCTCCTCTCTCAGCTGCAGCGGGCATGGCTCCTCTCCAGGGCTCAGGGCTCCTGGCGCAGCCTCCTCTCTCAGCTGCAGCGGGCACGGCTCCTCTCCAGGGCTCAGGGCTCCTGGCGCAGCCTCCTCTCTCAGCTGCAGCGGGCACGGCTCCTCTCCAGGGCTCAGGGCTCCTGGCGCAGCCTCCTCTCTCAGGCGGGCACGGCTCCTCTCCAGGGCTCAGGGCTCCGGGCGCAGCCTCCTCTCTGAGGCGGGCACGGCTCCTCTCCAGGGCTCAGGGCTCCTGGCGCAGCCTCCTCTCTCAGCTGCAGCGGGCACGGCTCCTCTCCAGGGCTCAGGGCTCCTGGCGCAGCCTCCTCTCTCAGGCGGGCACGGCTCCTCTCCAGGGCTCAGGCCTCCTGGCGCAGCCTCCTCTCTCAGGCGGGCACGGCTCCTCTCCAGGGCTCAGGCCTCCTGGCACAGCCTCCTCTCTCAGCTGCAGTGGGCACGGCTCCTCTCCAGGGCTCAGGGCTCCTGGCGCAGCCTCCTCTCTCAGGCGGGCACGGCTCCTCTCCAGGGCTCAGGGCTCCGGGCGCAGCCTCCTCTCTCAGGTGGGCACGGCTCCTCTCCAGGGCTCAGGGCTCAGGGCTCCTGGCGCATCCTCCTCTCTCAGCTGCAGCGGGCACGGCTCCTCTCCAGGGCTCAGGGCTCCGGGCGCAGCCTCCTCTCTCAGGCGGGCACGGCTCCTCTCCAGGGCTCAGGGCTCCTGGCGCAGCCTCCTCTCTCAGCTGCAGCGGGCACGGCTCCTCTCCAGGGCTCAGGGCTCCTGGCGCAGCCTCCTCTCTCAGGCGGGCACGGCTCCTCTCCAGGGCTCAGGGCTCCTGGCGCAGCCTCCTCAGACAGGCACGGCTCCTCTCCAGGGCTCAAGTCTCCTGGCGCAGCTTCCTCTCTCAGCTGCAGCGGGCACGGCTCCTCTCCAGGGCTCAGGGCTCCTGGTGCAGCCTCCTCTCTCAGCTGCAGCGGGCACGGCTCCTCTCCAGGGCTCAGGGCTCCTGGCGCAGCCTCCTCTCTCAGCTGCAGAGGGCACGGCTCCTCTCCAGGGCTCAGGGCTCCTGGCGCAGCCTCCTCTCTCAGGCGGGCACAGCTCCTCTCCAGGGCTCAGGGCTCCTGGCGCAGCCTCCTCTCCAGGGCTCAGGGCTCCTGGCGCAGCCTCCTCTCTCAGCTGCAGCGGGCACGGCTCCTCTCCAGTGCTCAGGGCTCCTGGCGCAGCCTCCCCTCTCAGCTGCAGCGGGCACGGCTCCTCTCCAGGGCTCAGGGCTCCTGGCGCAGCCTCCTCTCTCAGCTGCAGCGGGCACGGCTCCTCTCCAGGGCTCAGGGCTCCTGGCGCAGCCTCCTCAGACAGGCACGGCTCCTCTCCAGTGCTCAGGGCTCCTGGCGCAGCCTCCTCTCTCAGCTGCAGCGGGCACGGCTCCTCTCCAGGGCTCAGGGCTCCTGGCGCAGCCTCCTCTCTCAGCTGCAGCGGGCACGGCTCCTCTCCAGGGCTCAAGGCTCCTGGCGCAGCCTCCTCTCTCAGGCGGGCACAGCTCCTCTCCAGGGCTCAGGGCTCCTGGCGCAGCCTCCTCTCTCAGCTGCAGCGGGCACGGCTCCTCTCCAGGGCTCAAGGCTCCTGGCGCAGCCTCCTCTCTCAGGCGGGCACGGCTCCTCTCCAGGGCTCAGGGCTCCTGGCGCAGCCTCCTCTCTCAGCTGCAGCGGGCACGGCTCCTCTCCAGGGCTCAGGGCTCCTGGCGCAGCCTCCTCTCTCAGGCGGGCACGGCTCCTCGCCCAGGCTCCCTCACCCGCCTCGGCCCAGGGCGCGCGTCTTTCCCGGCCTGCTCCGCTGCTCGGCTGCGCAGACGCCTTCCCAGGTCTGCTGCCAGGTATCGGGGCATTGGCTGCTTGAGCCGCCGCCTTTCTGTCACCACAGCAGGAGCAAAGTGACAGCACTCTCCGCTCCATGTGTGTCAGTGTCTCCAGCCCCCGCCAGGGCACGGGGAGCGCCCGAGTCACGCCCACTGACGGCAAAAGCCCCCGCTTGGTCTTAGCGGGAAGCCAGAGACCCCGGCTGAAGCTAACGCAGTCAGCAGGCCTTTCAAACAGCCTTTCCCTTTTTGGGATTCGTAAAATAATCTCCAACTGCCACAGCGTGCATCGACACGGACAGAGCGGGAGCCAACGCGGCTCCGGGGTTGAGCGCCAGCCTCCCACGGACGAGGTCCCGGGTTCAATCCCCGGTCCCAATTCCTAAAAAAAAAGACCCAGAACTGTGCCCCCTGGGGAGGGCCGGGTCGGTGGCATCACCGGGTTCCCGTCCTCCTGGGTTTCCTGAGGTCTGCAGAGGCCGCCCTGTGGGGAGAGCGCAGCAGCCATCGGCGCCCGCCTCGGGGAGGCGCGGTGCTCTACAGTGTGCCCCTCGGGGTCTCGGCACTCCACTGTGGACACGCTTGGGAAATAACCCGCAGAGCCCAGCCGTGCCCGCAAGACTTCTAGTTCCCGAGAATTAGGAGGAGAATCCCACTGGGTCCACTTCCTTTCCAGTATCTTCCGTCCCTCTCCTCTCTGCCCTCGTCTCCCAGCCGCTCTGCTTCCTGACACGTCACTGGTGTTGAGTTGCAGCGCGGCGCGGGCCAGACTTGTTTTCTCCTAAGCGTTTTTGTTGTTTTTTTTTAAAGATTTATTTATTTATTTCTCTCCCCTCTCCTCTCCACCCGCCCCCAGTTGTCTGCTCTCTGTCTCCATTCCCTGTGTGTTCTTCTGTGACCGCTTCTATCCTTGTCAGCGGCACCCGGAATCTCTGTTTCTCTTTGTTGCGTCATCTTGCTGGGTCAGCTCTCCATGTGTGCGGCGCCACTCCTGGGCAGGCTGCGCTTTCTTTCACACTGGGCGGCTCTCCTTATGGGGTGCACTCCTTGCACGTGGGGCTCCCCTACGCGGGGACACCCCTGCGTGGCACGGCGCTCCTTGCGCGCATCAGCACTGTGCATGGGCCAGCTCCACACGGGTCAAGGAGGCCCGGGGCTTGAACCGTGGACCTCCCATGTGGTAGACGGACGCCCTAACCACTGGGCCAAACCTGCTTCCCTCTTCTAAGTATTTTGAGTTCAAAACTCCTGTATCTGAAGAAATACAGCTGGGGTAATTAATAAAGAAAATACCTCCTGTATTAGTCAGCCATAGGAGCGCTGATGCAAAATACCAGAAGCCTGCTGGCTGCTATAAAGGGCATTTATTTGGGGTAGGAGCTTACAGACACCAAGCCATAAGCGTAAGTGACTTCCCTCACCAAATGCTATTTCCATGTGTTGGAGCAAGACGGCTGCCGACAGCTCCGCGGGTTCAGGCTTCCTGGGTCCCTCCCTTCCAGGGTCCGGCTTCTCTCTGGGCTCAGGGTCCCTCCCTTCCAGGGTCTGGCTTCTCTCTGGGCTCAGAGTCCCTCCTTCCAGGGTCTGGCTTCTCTCTGGGCTCAGGGTCCCTCCTTCCAGGGTCTGGCTTCTCTCTGGGTTCAGGGTCCCTCCTTCCAGGGTCTGGCTTCTCTCTGGGCTCAGGGTCCCTCCTTCCAGGGTCTGGCTTCTCTCTGGGCTCAGGGTCCCTCCTTCCAGGGTCCGGCTTCTCTCAGGGCTCAGGGTCCCTCCTTCCAGGGTCTGGATTCTCCCTGGGCTCAGGGTCCCTCCCTTCCAGGGTCCGGCTTCTCCCTGAGCTCAGGGTCCCTCCCTTCCAGGGTCTGGCTTCTCTCTGGGCTCAGGGTCCCTCCTTCCAGAGTCCGGCTTCTCTCTGGGCTCAGGGTCCCTCCTTCCAGGGTCTGGCTTCTCTCTCCTCTGGGAGCTGACTTCCTGGGGCTCCAGCTTAAGGCTTCAGCATCAAACTCCAACTTCAAAACTCCAACATCAGAAATCCCCCACTCTGTCCTTTCCTTTTATCTGGGAGTCCCCACCCACAAGGGGCGGGGACTCATGCCCTAATGACGTGGCCCAATCAAAGTCCCGATCGTAACTCACTCACGCCCAGGTACAGACCGGACGACAAACACAACCCAGCACCTCTTTTTGGAGTTTATAACCGCTTTGTCAACCTGCGCCACGCCCCGTCTTAAGTAAACAGGGAAGGGCGGAGGCGGGGGCCGCAGGGGCGCGGCGGGCGGGGGGCTCGGGGCCGAGGTCGCGGCCGGGGAGCCTTGGCGCCACCTGGGCTCGTCCTCCCCTCCGAGCGGCCGGCGCCTTGCTCTGTCGCCGCGGGCGGTGCGGGCGGAGCCGGGCAGCCACGCTGTCCCTTGCACAGCAGCCTGCGGGCCGAGCAGGCGCCCCGAGGTGCCCAGGCTGCCCAGCCCTGTGCCCCCGTGTGGGGCCCGGACAAGGTCAGCCCGTCCGGCCTGCCCGGAGCAGCTTCTAGATCCTTCCACCGCAGGGCTGGTCCTGAGGGGCCATGGGGCAGAGGGAGGCACGGGGGCAGCGCCGCGGGTGTCCCCACCGCCCGGTCCTCGCCTGCCTGCCCGGGCCACCCTCAGTCGGCTCTCAGGAGTGGTGTTTGGTTGTTTTTTTTTTTGTTTTAAAGATTTATTTTATTTATTTCTCTCCCTCCCCGCCCCCATTGTCTGTTCTCTGTGTCTATTTGCTGCGTCTTCTTTGTCCGCTTCTGTTGTTGTCAGCAGCACGGGAATCTGTGTTTCTCCTTGTTGCGTCATCTTGTCGTGTCAGCTCTCCGTGTGGGCGGCGCCATTCCTGGGCAGGCTGTGCTTTCTTTCGCGCTGGGCGGTTCTCCTTACGGGGCGCACTCCTTGCGCATGGGGCTCCCTTACGCGGGGGACACCCCTGCGGGGCAGGGCACTCCTTGCGCTCATCAGCACTGCATGTGGGCCAGCTGCACACGGGCCAGGAGGCCGGGGTTTGAACCCTGGACCTCCCGTGTGGTAGACGGACGCCCTCACCACTGGGCCACGTCCGCTTCCCTTAGGGGCGGTTTTGAGGTCCCGGTCCCTGTCGAGGGGTTTCCCGCGGGCCAGTGGCGACTCGCACGTCGCAGCACCCTCCGTCACGGCCCTCCCCGCGGGGGTCCGCCTCCCCCGTGGCGTCTCCACACAAGCCGGGCCCCTGCCCGCTCAGGGCCGCCCCCCGCGCCGGCCAGGACGACGGGCGACTCGGGGCGGCGACGCGCCCCCCGGCCCGGCCTGAGCGCCCCGCGCCGCCCGCAGCCCTCCGCCGCGCCGTGGCCCTGGACGCTGCTGCTGCTGGCCGTGAGCGGCTTCTGCAACCTGGCGCAGAACGTCGTCGCCTTCAGCATCCTGAGCCTCGTCAGCCCGCTCAGCTACTCGGTCGCCAACGCCACGAAGCGCATCCTGGTCATCGCCGTGTCGCTGCTGACGCTGCGCAACCCCGTCACCGGCGCCAACGTGCTGGGCATGCTCACGGCCGTGCTGGGCGTGCTGCTCTACAACAAGGTGGGCGCGCGGGCGCGGCGGGCTCCCCGGGCACCCCGGGCACCCCGCACGCCCGCGCCCGCCGACCGCCCCCCCGTCTCCCCCGCAGACCAAGCACGACGCCGGCCGCCGGGCCCGGAAGCCGCTGCTGCCCGTGGCGGCGGGCGACCCGGGCGCCCAGGAGCGCCTCGCCGCGCCCGACAAGCCGCACAACGGCCTGCTGCTGCCCCCGCACGGCGCCCGCCTCGCCGGCCTCTTCCCGCACGGCCGCCAGGCCTACCCCGGCCCCTACGCCCTCAGCCGCTTCGACGTGTAGGGGCCGCGGCCCGGCGCGGGTGTCCCGGCCCCCCGGCACCGCGCCTCGGGGCTCCCCTTGTCCTCTGCAGGGAACCCCTCTGCGCGAGGGACGACCCGGCGCGCCACCTCCTCCGCTCGGACGCCGCGGGCCGGGGCTGCCACAGAGGAGCCCAGCGCCCCCCCCGGGCCGCCGACGGGAGGTCGGGGGTCGCAGGAAGAAGGGGACGTGGCCGGGGGGGGGGGGGCAGGAGGAGCGTCCCCGTGCCCGCCTGCCCCCAGTCAGCCCCCGCTCCCGCCGGGCGGTCTCGGGGGCCGCGCTGGCCTTCCGAGGCGCCTGCGCTTTTCGGGGGACTGTTTTGTAGTCGGCTGTTTTGATTTCTCAGCCCCTGTCGGGGGGCCCCCCGGGACTCGTCTGTGGACCGAAGACCCTCGTGCTCCGGCGCGTCTCGCGGCCAGGTGAGCCCTCCTGGAGGCGCCCGGGCCCCTGGGGTGTCCAGTAAGAAGCCGTGGAACGTTCCGGGCTCCTCGCCAGTGACCACGGCTGTCGAGAATGGAAGCCGGAAGACGGCCGCCCCGTCGGCGTGTCGCGCAGGGCCGTGGCGTCCGGGTCACGGGTGGCTGAGGGCTGCTGGCCGTGGGGCTGGGGTCGCATCCCAGCTGCGGGAGGAAGGGGCAGCCCGGGCGCCCGGGGGCCCCCCACCCAGGGAAGGGCTGGCGGCAGCTCCCGTGGGCCCCCCGCGCCGGGAAGGGCGATGGCAGCGCCCGTGGGCCCCCCACACCGGGAAGGGCCGGCTCCGGGCACCTGTGGGCGCCCCTCACCTGGTCCTTTGGCCCGCGTGGACTTGGTTTGGGCAGAGCCCCGTGGCCAGGAGAGCCGCGCGACGCACGTGGCAGCTCCCGTGCGCTGGGCTCGGCGTGGCCCCCTTGGCCCCGAGGTGACCGTGCCTTCCCCGAGGGGCCGCCGGCGTCCCCGGCCCCCTGGACGCTCGTCCTCGGCGGGGCGCGGCGGGCGTGGCGGCGACTTGCTCTCTCCCGGCCACCGCAGCCCCCCCCCCCCCCCGTCGCACAGGAGGGGACGCCGCCCCGCGTGGCCGCGCTCTCCAAGCGCTGGGACCGCGCGTTTAAAAGGCTGCACGTGGGGGACCAGGGTGGACCCCGCAGCTCGCCCCGGGCCGCCCGCCCTCCGTGCTCCGAGCGCCCGCGCCGAGCGGGCAGCGCCTTCCTGGCGACGTCGCCGCGGGAATCGCCCGCCCGGTGTCGCCCGACGGCGGGGCCTGCGGCTCGGACCCTCTTGCCGGCGCGTCGCGACCGAGGAGGAGGCGCCGCCGAGACCAGGGGAGCGGGTCTCCGCCACCCGCGGGCCCGGCTCCCAGGCGCGGCCCGCCCCGACGCGGGGAAGCGCGTGTCTGAGCCGCCCCCTTCCCCGCGGGGCGCTGCGGGCGCGGGGCGGGCGGCTTCGCGATGATTTGTAAATTAATAAACGAGCTATTTAATTCCGTACGCCGGCTCAGGTACGCGGCCGACGCCCCGGGGCGCCCGGGCGGGCTCTCCTCTCGGTGGGCGCGCGCTTTGAGCACCTCGTTGCCACTCGTGTGTCCCGAGGGAGGGCAGAGCCCGCGGCAGCGGACGCGACCTGGACGCGGGAGCCGAGGCGGCAGGCGGCGGCCCCGAACGTGGCCGCCGGGCGCCCCGCGAGGACCCGGGACCCCGCGGCTGGTTGCTGGTGTCCCCCCAAACCGGCGGCGCCTGCGGGGCTCCACGCGGGGGCTGGCCCTGGGCGAGGGGCTGCGGGGGCTCTGCTGGCGGCCACCGAAAACAGCGCGCCCCGGGGCCGCCAGTCGGTGCCCGTTTGTCAGCAGGGGTCCCTCGGGAGTTCTGGGGGCCCCCCCGGCCTGGGCAGGGGCCCCCGGCGTGATGTCCCCTCGTGCGTGTGTCGCGACGGCGAGGCCGGCGCTTTGAGCCCCGAGTCAGGACGCGCCCCCGCGGCTTCCCTTACGGGACACGGAAGGGGCGCGACACGCCCTCCCTGACCGCGGGGACGCGGGGGTGTGGGGGCGGCCTGTTGGGCAAGCACATTTTTGGGTGAGAAAGGCTAATCCCGAGCGCAGAGGCGGGCTTTGCGCCCGGAACCCGCCCGAGCCGTTTCTTCACCGTTATTCTGACAGATAGAGAGACCCGGAGGCTCAGCGCGCTTGTCCGGGCCTACGTGGCTCCAGGCTCAGGCTCCCAAGCCCGTTTCCCCAAATTAGCCCCTTAGGGAACCAGGTCCACCGCAGCATTTCCCCTCAGCCGTAGCTGCCAAGAAAACGGCCCCCCACGTGCGTTATTTATTTTTTCTGGAGGTTCTGGGGGTTGGAGCTGGGACCTCGTCCGCGTGAGGCAGGCGCTCAACCCCCGGCCGCATTCTTTTATTCGTACCCCACCCCGGTCCAGCGATTTTCTAAACTCCCCAGTTGTGCCGGGCGGCAGGGCGGTGAGCCACGGGGGCCTCCCCTCCACCGGGGACGGCGAAGGCGCGTCCACGGAGGTGGCAGGGCCCCGGGGAGGGGGCCCCGGGCTGCTTCCCGAGCAGCCTGTCCACCCCCGGGCAGGGGCACGCTGGCGTCCGTACGCCGCCTCCTTTAAGCCTCACGACCCGAGAGGGCTGCGGCCCCCCTGCCTTCTCCCGAGAAACGGGGGCTGCGGACGGCGTCTGGCCAGTGGCCCGGCCGTGGGGGCCCTGCCCGGCAGGCGTGAGTGGCCTCCCGTCCACAGCCACGGGGAGCTGGTGCAGAGACGGGTTGCGCGTGGCGCTGGCCCGGCCTCGCCGCCACGGTCAGGCCCCGAAGGCGGCACGTGGCCCGACAGGCGCAGCCCCTGGCTTGGGGGCGACGGGTCACCCCGACGCCAAGTCCCAGCTCCACCCCGACGGGACGCTGGAACCACCCTGTGCGGCCCCCCGGGCAGCCCCTTTGCCTGGACGTTTGCTTGGTGACATGTGGCCACGGCCTTGAGCCAGGGGAGGCAAACCCCCCCCCCCCGTCAGTACTGGACGTGGGAGCTGGCCACGCGTGGCGCGGCCACCACAGCCGGGCGGTGACAGCCACCCCGGGCCTCGGCTTGGCGGAGGCTTTTGGCTTGGCGGGGCCCACGTGTCCTTGCTCACTGCGCTGTGTTTTGTGTTTTGTTTTTAAAGATTTATTTATTTAATTCCCCCCCTCCCCCGGTTGTCTGTTCTTGGTGTCTATTTGCTGCGTCTTGTTTCTTTGTCCGCTTCTGTTGTCGTCAGCGGCTCGGGAAGTGTGGGCGGCGCCATTCCTGGGCAGGCTGCTCTTTCTTTTCACGCTGGGCGGCTTTCCTCACGGGCGCACTCCTTTCGCGTGGGGCTGCCCCACGTGGGGGACACCCCTGTGTGGCACGGCACTCCTTGCGCGCATCAGCGCTGCGCATGGCCAGCTCCACACGGGTCAAGGAGGCCCGGGGTTTGAACCGTGGACCTCCCATGTGGTAGGCAGACGCCCTAACCACTGGGCCAAAGTCCGTTTTCCAACATTGTTTTTTTTTTAATATAACTTTTGACTGTTTTAAGTTGGAAAAATCATTGGAGAAAAAAATGACCACACTATGCGGATGTCAGAAAGAATGAGGTAGGCCTGTGTGAACTCAGAGGGATTTCCAAAATATATCGTTGAGCTAAAGACCAGGGCTGCGGTATATAGACATGCCTGCGAATGCCCAGCTCATTTCCAGAAAAGATACCCCTGAAACTGGACAGGGGCTGCTTCTGGGGAGGATTTGTACCCGGATTTGTTTTCAAACTCGACATATTGTGCAGACTTTTGCAATCTGCTTTTTCAAAAAAAAAACGCTAACACACCAAAATTATTTCCCTGTGTTTTTTGACTGTTGCCCCTGATCTGGGTTTTGTCAGCGCGCGCGGTATCGTAGTATTCCATTACGGGGGCGGGCTACAGGTGACACAGCCAGCCCGTTGCCGGACCTCTACATCGTTGACCGTTTCTTGGGGACAAGCCTACAGTGGACCAACCTTCTGGAGGCTCAGGACAAACTCCTCAAAACTTACCCAACAGGACGAAAGGAGGTTTGTGCATTTCTTTATTTTGGGGGGTAGGCAAGGGAGTGGAGAGTTTATTAAGAAACGAGGCTAAGTCTACAATGCGAGCCATGGCTGTGGGCGTCAGGGTGACACTTTTTCACCCACCGCTTAGAACGTCTTCCCCTTTGCTTCTCGGGGCAGGTCCGGCTCTCCCCGGGCCGAACGTGTTTTATTGGGGACTTGTTCGGCCTCGGGGTTCTTGGGGAACCTATCTGCTGCAGCCCCCACTCCTCCCAGACCTCTCTCTCCTGCCATCTGACCAGCTGGCTCTGATTTGGCCCAATGAAGTAAGTCTGGGTGAGCCCCGGGGGAACGTGTACATTTCCCGTCCTGGATAAACGTTATTTTAGCCAAAAAAAGGAAGTAGTGACGCTGAGAGCCTGATCTCTCTGAGCAACGTCAGTCTACACCTGCAGACGCTTTGCTGCCGGAGGTCAAAGAGAGGGGCAGGTCCACCGCCAGGCCCCCGGCGTGGCCTAAAGCCGTAACCATAGGTCACGGTAGCCCCACGTCACAATCTCACGCAGCCGTTAAGAATGACCCTGGGCTTCAGCTGGTCTGTCCACGGACCCTGCTGGATCTGAGCGGCGCCGGGTTCTCGCGCCCGGGGACACACGCGCCTGCCTGACGGTCTGTTTGATGTTTAGCTCACGGATCCCGAGCGACAGCCTGCTATAGATCTTTCCTTGGCGTGGAAAAAACGCACGTGGCGCCGCGCCGTGCCCTCTGCCCCCATCCTCCAGAGCGGGCTCCCTGCTCGGGTCCCGCCTGCCCCTCGCGGGTCTCGGCAGCCCGCCCTCGGCCTGACCGGCCCCTGTGGGGTGACGGCTGCCTCTCTGATCTGTGGGTCCCCTCCCGGCAGCAGAGCCTGGGTGGGACGCGCTCACCGCCCTGTGGGCCAGCCCGGGCAGCCCCCGCCCGCTTCTGCGCAGCCCGCCAGGCGGGAAGGGTGTTCACAGAAACCGCGGCCGCTGCCGGAGCACCCGGAAGGCCAGCTCAGAACCCAGAGAAGCCCAGCATCATCCCCCAAAAAAGCCCGTTTTTCTTTTTCGTGGAACTACATATATATATATATATATGTATATATAAAATTTATAAACGATTCTGTCCTGAGTTTCACCGATATATATATATATATATATAAACTTATAAACGATTCTGTCCTGAGTTTCACCGATATATATATATATATATAAACTTATAAACGATTCTGTCCTGAGTTTCACCGATATATATATATATATATATATATATATAAACTTATAAACGATTCTGTCCTGAGTTTCACCGATATATATATATATATAAACTTATAAACGATTCTGTCCTGAGTTTCACCGATATATATATATAAACTTATAAACGATTCTGTCCTGAGTTTCACCGATATATATATATAAACTTATAAACGATTCTGTCCTGAGTTTCACCGATATATATATATATATAAACTTATAAACGATTCTGTCCTGAGTTTCACCGATATATATATATAAACTTATAAACGATTCTGTCCTGAGTTTCACCGATATATATATATAAACTTATAAACGATTCTGTCCTGAGTTTCACCGATATATATATATAAACTTATAAACGATTCTGTCCTGAGTTTCACCGATATATATATATAAACTTATAAACGATTCTGTCCTGAGTTTCACCGATATATATATATATATATATAAACTTATAAACGATTCTGTCCTGAGTTTCACCGATATATATATATATATAAACTTATAAACGATTCTGTCCTGAGTTTCACCGATATATATATATAAACTTATAAACGATTCTGTCCTGAGTTTCACCGATATATATATATAAACTTATAAACGATTCTGTCCTGAGTTTCACCGATATATATATATATATATATATATAAACTTATAAACGATTCTGTCCTGAGTTTCACCGATATACATATATATATATATATATAAACTTATAAACGATTCTGTCCTGAGTTTCACGGATAAAAACCTGACGGGCGCTTTTCTCTAGCCTCACACCCTCGCCCTGGCCTCCCGGCCCGCGGACCCCGCCACGCCGGCGGCCCGGGGCCGTACCGGGCACCCGCAGGCCACCGGGTGGCGAGTCGCGCCGACAAGCGAGACGAGCGGCGTGGCCGGGGGCAGCCGGGGGCAGCCGGGCCCGCGCCGTGGCGGGGCAGCTCCGGCGGCACGTGCCTGCCCACCCTCCTCGCCGGTGCCCTGGGGGAGGGCGCCGTGGGGGTCGGGAGGGCCCGGAGCCCCGGCCTCGCGCGGGGAAGCCGCCCCGGCCGCTCGCGCCGCCTGCGGGCCCTCCGGCCGTTGGCGGCGGGGGCGCGCGCCGGAAGCGGCGCTCCACGCCTGCGCGGGGAAGCGGCCCTTCGCGCCTGCGCGGGCCCGCCTCCCGCCCCCTCCCTTCCGGCGTCTCCGGGCGACGGCCGTAAGTGACGGGCGGAAGCGCCCCGCGAGGCCGGCCGCGAACGGCGCCCCGCGCGCGCCACTTCCGGCCGGCTTCCGCGGACGGCCCTGCGCGGGCGAGCGGGCGGCGCGGGCGGACGTTTTCCCCGCGGCCGCAGCCATGGAGATGCCGCTGCCCCCCGACGGTGAGGCCCGGCGCCGCCGCCGCCCCCCGCCGCCCGCGACCCGGGGCCTCCCCGCCTCGCCCGCCGCCGCCGCCCGCGGCCCCTCGCGGGACCCGTACGCGGCGGCCTCGGCGGGGCCGTCCCGCGCGCGCCCGGGCGGGGTGGGGGGACGCGGGCCGGGCCGGGGCCCGGGCGGCCCCCGCTGAGGCCCCGCGCCGCCCCCTGTGCCGCCCGCAGACCAGGAGCTCCGCAATGTCATCGACAAGCTGGCGCAGTTCGTGGCCCGCAACGGGCCCGAGTTCGAGAAGATGACGATGGAGAAGCAGAAGGATAACCCCAAGTTCTCCTTCCTTTTCGGGGGCGATTTCTACAGCTACTACAAGTGCAAGCTGGCGCTGGAGCAGCAGCAGCGTGAGTCGCCGCCGCCGCCGCCGCCGCCGGGCTCGCCCAGAAGCCGCCTTTCGGGGGGGGGGCGCAGGGGGGCGCGCGCCCTTCTCCTCCGCGAAGTCCCGAGGGCCGTGGCCGGAGCGCGTCGCGCGGCTCGGGGCGCTGGATCCCCCTCCTGCGCTCGGGGCCGGGGCTTCTCTGGTGCTTTGCAGACGTGGCGAGCGAGGCCAGCAGGGGGGGAGCCAGCCGGCCCCTGCGAGGAAACCAGGGAGACCCCAGGGGGGCCCCCCGCAGGCCCTTCCCCGGTGCTCTGGGCGCCCAGGGGGGCTTGTGCGTTCCAGGTACCTGTAGCAGCCGAGATCGCAAAGAAAGGGTCGTTTTTTGGGGTTTTGGTCCTCGGGGGGGGGGGGTGTTTGTGGACGCCGTGTTTGTGGATGCGCTCAGAGCCGAGAGGGGCTTGGGGGACACACAGAGGGCCTCTGGGTAAGGGGTGGGTGAGTAGCCCCAGGAGGCGAGCTCGTTGGAAGGCAGGACCCCCGGCGTCCAGGCACAGCGGGTGGGCAGGGTTTTCCCAGGAGACCGCGCTGGAAGGCGAGCGCCTCTAGACCCCAGGCTCCCTGCAGGCCGCGAGGCTCTGGCCAGACGAGGAGATCGCTGCGTTGATAGCGAGCGAGCGGGCGGGCGTCGCGTAAAGAGCGTGCGAGGCAGGAGGGTGGCGCGGCGCCTGCTAACGTGTCGTGGTTTCAGCCAGCGGGACGCGCCCGGGGGTCTCTGCTCGACCCGGCCCGGAGCCCGGATCACCCGAGCTGGGGCTCGGAACACTGGGGGAAAGTCTGGGTTTTCTCCCTGGGCCTCGGCCGCGTCTGGTTTTCGTCTCCATTTGAGGTGGGGGTGGGAGCCGGCTGCCTGAACACAGCCGCATTCCTCGGCCCCTGTGCCCCTGGCGCGAGCCCCCGCCGGAGGCAGGAGGCAGCAGGAAACGCGGGGAGTTTTAAGCAGGAGCTGATGGGCGGGGAGGGAGTGTGGGCCTGGAGGCCAGGCCGAGGGGCAGGGGGAGGACTGGGGGCAGGGGACGGCTGCAGCTGGCCAGGGGGCAGGGGGAGGACTGGGGGCAGGGGACGGCTGCAGCTGGCCGGGGGGCAGGGGGAGGACTGCAGCCGGCCGGGGAGCAGGGGGAGGAATGCAGGGCAGGGGGAGGACTGCAGGGCAGGGGGAGGACTGCGGCCGGCCAGGGTGGGCGTGGGCAGCTGCTCAGCTGGGACCCGGTGGGTCCCTCGGGCCAGGAACTGGGTGAGCGCGCAGGTGGGGCCGGTGGCGTTGGGGGCCGGGACTTAGAGGAGAGAATGTCTCCTTGGCCGCCGATTGGGCAGTGAAGAGGGGAGCAGAGCCTGGGGGCCGGGAGGGCGTCGGATGTCCCGGCTCAGGCCTCCCGGAGGGGCGGGAACGGGCAGCGCAGGGTGCTGCGGCAGCGTCGTGGCTGGCACCCGAGGGGCACGGCAGGCTCAGCTGGGTGGAGAACGGGGCTGCACAGTGTTCCCAGCAGGGGGAGGACCCCGCGGGGGGCCTGAGCTGGCCCGCGGGGGCCGGTGGCCCCAGGAAAGGGCGCTTCCCGGAGCAGGTGAGGCTGCGGCGCGGGGCGGGCTGCCTGGAGGAGGAGGTCCTGCTGGCCTGGGAGTTCGGCGGCCGCTCCTGGCGGGTTTGGAGCGGGGCTGGGGGGGAGCCGGCTTCGCCCTGCGCTCTGAGGGCCCCGAGCCTGAGGCCGTCGCACACGGGGCCTTGCAAGCGCCGAGTTCCCGAGCCGGCCCGAGCCGGCGTCCAGGCGACGCCCCCTCCCTGTCCCCGCCGCGCTCGTCCAGCCTCGCTGACCAGGCTGCTCGGAGGCCCAGGTGGGCGCAGCGACCTGCAGCTGCGGGGGGGGCACGCGGGAGCTGGCGGCGCGGGCGTGCGGGGCGAGGGCCAGTGCGGGCGGCCCCGGGCCTGGGGGTCCACGTGGAGAGGAGGCTGGCGCCGCCACCAGGTCTCGGGGCTGTGCGCAGCCGCCCGGGCCCCAGCCGGGAGGGGCAGAGGAGCCGCGGGCGCAGGCGGCAGCGGGAGCGCTCGGCCGGAGAGGCCGGAAGGCTCCCGAGGGAAGACGGCGCCCCTGGGGAGGAGGCGGGGGGGGGGGGGGGGAGATGCTGGCGGGGCCCGGGTCCCGGGAAGGCCCCGGCCCACCCCGCTGCCTCCACGCGGGCCGCTGCGCTTCTGGGAGAAGGTTCCGGGGTGCAGCTGGGCCCGGCCGCACTTGGAGCGCCGAGGCAGCGGGGGCGTGGCTCGTCCAGGGCCTCGAGGGGCCCTGCCGCGGCCTGGGCACGTGCCGCCCCCCGCCCCCCGGGCCTCACGTGGGGCCGCCCTCCGCGGGCTGGGGACGGAGCCTGCGCTCGCGGCCTCGCCCTGCGCCGGCCTCCTGGTGTCGGCGGGGCAGGGCGGCAGGCGCCGCACCCGGGGAGGACAGCCCGGCGGTGGAGGGGCTCCCGAGGCCCCGCTGCCCCCTGACGGCGCCGCGCCCTCCCCCCAGTCATCTGCAAGCAGCAGGCCCCCGAGCTGGAGGCGCCCGCCGCCCTGCCGCCCCTGCCGCCGCCCCCGCTGGCCCCCGCGGCGCCCGCGGCGCCCGCCCAGGGCGCCCCGTCCATGGACGAGCTCATCCAGCAGAGCCAGTGGAACCTGCAGCAGCAGGAGCAGCACCTGCTGGCCCTGCGACAGGTACGCGCGCCCGCCCCGCACCCCGGGCCCCGCCCTGCGCCCGGCCCCCGGCCCCCAGAGCCTGCTCCAGGCCCCGGGTGCGAGGCCCGCCCGTAGGGCACCGCCGCCCGGGCCGCGGCGCGGCTCGTGCCCCTCCCCGCGAGTCCCGCGAGCCGCCGCCCTTGGCCGGGGCCCCTCGCCACGCGGCCGCTTGACCCCAGGAGCAGGTGACGGCGGCCGTGGCGCGCGCGCTGGAGCAGCAGATGCAGAAGCTGCTGGAGGAGACGCAGCTGGACGTGAACGAGTTCGACAACCTGCTGCAGCCCATCATCGACACGTGCACGAAGGACGCCATCTCGGTGGGCGGGGGGCGCGGGGGGCGGGGCGCGGGGCGCGGGGCGGGGGCGGGTCCGCGGGCGCGCTCGCGCTCACGCCCGTGCCCGCGCGCAGGCCGGCAAGAACTGGATGTTCAGCAACGCCAAGTCGCCGCCGCACTGCGAGCTGATGGCCGGCCACCTGCGCAACCGCATCACGGCCGACGCGGCGCACTTCGAGCTGCGCCTGCACCTCATCTACCTGATCAACGACGTGCTGCACCACTGGTGAGCGCGCCCGCGCCCCCAGGGCTGCTCCTCCCTCCCCGCCCCTCACGGGACCACCGGGTCTGCCCTCTGGGGGGCACGCAGGGCCGGGTTTGGCTCCGTGAGTTCCACGGCTCCCGCGAGCGCAGCGCCAGCTGCTCCCCGCTCCCCGCGGCTCCTCTCTGCGCCCCCTCCCGTGTCGCGGCCCCACAGCCACCTCCCTGCTCTGCTGGCTGCCTGGGCGCCCCCTCCCAGGCCGGGCGGGGCCCCAGGTGCTGCCCGCGGCCTCCCCGGGGTCCGAGCTCCCCGGCGCGAGGCTCCAGCCGCCCGGCCTGGGCCAGTGCGTGGGGAGCGGGCGCCCGGGGAGCCGCCGTGCCCGGGGTGTGAGGCATCGCGCAGCCGCGTCCCGCCGGGCCCTGACGGCGCCGCCCCCCCAGCCAGCGCAAGCAGGCGCGGGAGCTGCTGGCGGCGCTGCAGCGCGTGGTGGTGCCCATCTACTGCACCAGCTTCCTGGCCGTGGAGGAGGACAAGCAGCAGAAGATCGCCCGGGTGCGCGGGGGGCGGGCAGGGGGGGAGGGGAGGGGTCCCCGGGAGGGGTCCCCGCGACCCCCGCTGACCCCGGCCCCGCCTGCGCAGCTGCTGCAGCTGTGGGAGAAGAACGGCTACTTCGACGACTCCATCATCCAGCAGCTGCAGAGCCCGGCCCTGGGCCTCGGCCAGTACCAGGTGCGTGACCCCGGCCGCCCCACACCGCTGACGTCGGGCCCGCCCGCTGTGGCGGCAGCGGCGACGTGTGGGGACTGCGCCCGCCCGCCTCTGCCCGAGCTTTCTGCTGACCTCCCCCGGGCCCTGCGGGGCAGCCCGTCGCCGCCCGGCAAGGAAGTGGCAGCTGGGGGGTGGCCGGAGGCGCGCTGTCACCGGGACCCGGGGACCACGCCCAGCCCGCGCCCCGCTGACCCCGCCCCCCGCCGCCCGCAGGCGACGCTCATCATGGAGCACTCGACGGCGGTGCAGCCGGTGCAGCTGGCCTTCCAGCAGCAGATCCAGACGCTCAAGGCGCAGCACGAGGAGTTCGTCAGCAGCCTGGCCCAGCAGCAGCAGCAGCAGCACCTGCCGCTGCCCCCGCTGGAGGCCGAGGTCAAGGCCGCGCCGCCGCCCGCCGCGCCGCCCCCCGCCCCGGCCCCGGCCCCCGCCATCCCGCCCACCACCCAGCCCGGTGAGCGGCGCCCGCCGGCCCGGCCCGAGAGCAGGCGCGGGGCGGGGTTCTTCCTGGCGGGTGGGCGCGAGCGCCAGGCGGGAGGTGCGGCGCCGGCTAGGGGCGAAGGGGCGGGTGCCGCGAGGTTCCCGGCAGGTGCACCTGCGGGGCTGGGGCGCGTCGTTTCCACGTGGGGAGCTTTGGACGTGGGGGGGGGGGCGTGGCGTTGGGGCCGGGGGGCTGGGAGGCTCTAACGGGACCCCGCGGCGAGGGGCGGCAGGAGGGGCTGCGCGGGGCCTTCAGGGAAGAGCCGAGCTGGGGGGGCTGTGCGGGGTGGTGCGGGGTCCCCAGGGGCTCCCAGAGCCAGCGCCCAGGCCGGCGCCGCCCCCCAGGCCTGCGCTGACGCCGGGCTCGGTTGCAGACGACAACAAGCCCCCCATCCCGATGCCGGGCTCCGCCGACTACGACGCCTCCGGGGGCGTCCAGGACCCCGCCGCCGCCGGCCCCCGCGGCCCCGCGCCCCACGACCAGATCCCCCCCAACAAGCCGCCGTGGTTCGAGCAGCCGCACCCCGTGGGCCCCTGGGGCCAGCAGCAGGTGGGGCGGGGGCCGGGGCGCGGGGCCGGGCGCGGGGGGGGGGGGGCAGCGCCGCCCGCTGACGCGCCCGCCTTGCAGCCGCCCGAGCAGCCGCCCTACGCGCACCACCAGGGCGGCCCGCCGCACTGCCCGCCCTGGAACAGCAGCCACGAGGGCCTGTGGAGCGAGCAGCGCGGCGACCCCGGCTGGAGCGGGCAGCGCGACGCGCCCTGGAGCGGGCAGCCCGAGCCCGGCTGGAGCGGCCAGTTCGAGGGGCCCTGGAGCGGGCAGCACGAGCAGCCGCCCTGGGGCGCCGGCCAGCGCGAGCCGCCCTTCCGCATGCAGCGGCCGCCCCACTTCCGCGGGCCCTTCCCGCCGCACCAGCAGCACCCGCAGTTCAGCCAGCCGCCGCACCCCCACAACTTCAACCGCTTCCCGCCGCGCTTCATGCAGGACGACTTCCCGCCGCGGCACCCCTTCGAGCGGCCGCCCTACCCCCACCGCTTCGACTACCCGCAGGGGGACTTCCCGGCCGGTGAGCCCCCGCGCCCCCGGCCCAGCCCCGGCGAGCGCGCATCTCGCACCCCCACACACCTGCCTGCCTAGGCCCGGGAGGACGGGCGCGGCCCGGGGCACGGCAGGGCCCGTCCTCACGTCCCTTCGGCGGCCGCGTGGCTCCCGCGGGCCTCACCGCGACGCCGTCCCGCAGAGATGGGCCCCCCGCACCACCACCCCGGCCACCGCCTGCCGCACCCCGGCATCAACGAGCACCCGCCCTGGGGCGGCCCGCAGCACCCCGACTTCGGGCCCCCGCCCCACGGCTTCAACGGGCAGCCGCCCCACCTGCGGCGGCAGGGCCCCCCCCACATCAACCACGACGACCCCAGCCTGGTGCCCAACGTGCCCTACTTCGACCTGCCCGCCGGGCTCATGGCGCCCCTCGTGAAGGTAACGGGCGCCCGCGGCCCAGCCGCGTCCCCGCGCACGCCCAGCCCAGGGCCCCGGCGGGTGTGTCGCGGTGACCCGCGCCGGCCCCCGGCACCACGTGGGGACCCGTCACCTGCGTCCCCCATGGCGGCTGGGGCAGGGGCAGGGCGCCTCCATCCCGGCTCTCGGAGCCCCGGGGACAGCAACGGAGCAATTGCTGGGCAAGGAGGCGGGGCCAGTGCAGGAGGGGGAGGGGCTGGGGGAGGGGCTGGCGCTGGAGGGGGAGCTGGGGGAGGGGCTGGCGCTGGAGGGGGGCTGGCACTGGAGGGAGGGGCTGGCGCTGGAGGGGGGCTGGCACTGGAGGGAGGGGCTGGGGAGGGGCTGGCGCTGGCTCCTGCTATCGCATGGGCAAGGGCCAGGCAGGCAGGCGGGGGGCGCACTGGGGGGCCTGGCGCACGGGCTGCTGAGCGCCCCGGGGGCTGGGGGAGCCGGGAGGCGGCGGAGGAGCCCCGAGGGCGGCGCGGAGCTGGGCAGGTGTTCCCCAGGGGCTCCAGGGCCGCCCGCCCGAGGCCGGGTCGTGGCTGAGCCTGAGGCCCGGGGCGGGCTGGGCCGGGGCGGTGACGGCGCGTCCCCGCAGCTGGAGGACCACGAGTACAAGCCGCTGGACCCCAAGGACATCCGCCTGCCGCCCCCCATGCCGCCCAGCGAGAGGCTGCTGGCCGCCGTCGAGGCCTTCTACAGCCCCCCGTCCCACGACCGGCCCCGCAACAGGTGCAGGGGCCCCGCAGGCGACGGGCCCTCCGACCGCGACGTGCCGGGCGGGGGGCCGCGCAGGGGCCGGAGGGGGTGAGCGCGTCCTGGGCGGCGGCGGGCGGCCCCGCAGGGCACTGAGGGCGCGTGCCTTGCAGCGAAGGCTGGGAGCAGAACGGCCTCTACGAGTTCTTCCGGGCCAAGATGCGGGCGCGGCGCAGGAAGGGCCAGGAGAAGAGGAGCAGGTGAGGCCGCCCGCCGGGCCGCGCGCTCCCGCCGTGGACGCACTGTCCCGCGTGGCCGCCGCCCCGCCCGCCGGGCTCACGGCCTGTCTCTCCGCAGCGGCCCCTCGCGCTCGCAGAGCAGGTCCAAGAGCCGCGGGCGCTCCTCGTCGCGCTCCAACTCCAGGTCGTCCAAGTCGTCGGGCTCCTACTCGAGGTCGCGCTCGCGCTCCTGCTCGCGCTCCTACTCGCGCTCCCGCTCCAGGTAGGCCGGGCCGCCGGGCCGGGGTCGCCGGGGCCGTGCAGGCCGGGCCGGGCCGGGCGCTGACCGCTCTCTCCCCGCAGGAGCCGCAGCCCGTCACGCTCCTCGCGCAGCCGCTCCCGCTCCCGCTCCCGCTCCAAGTCCTACTCCCCGGGGAGGAGACGCCGGTCCCAGTCGCGGAGCGCCAGCCCGCCGTAAGCCTCCGTCGCCGCCGCCGAGCGGCCCGTGGGGGCGCGCGGACGGTGGTCAGAAGAGCCCCGCGGCGACGGCGCCCGCCCCCGCGCCCCTGGCGGCTCTGTGCGCAGGGCCGCTCCCCCCGGGGCCCCCGCCCGCGAAGAGGACGCCGAGGACGCGAGCAGGCGCGCGGGGCGGCCTGGAGACGCCGCCGCCAGCCCGACTCCCGCGTGACGCGCCAGCGCTGTTCAATAAACGCAGCCCTTGTTTCTCACGAGGACGTAACCTGTCTTCATTCCAGTGCCGCGGCCGGTCTGGGTTCTAACTCGGCGCCCCCCGTCCCCGACTCGAGGCTCGGCGAGGAGAACAAGGGCCACCAGATGCTGGTCAAGATGGGTAAGGCCGGCCGCGGGGGCCCGGGCTGGGCGGCGCCGCCAGGTGCCGCGCCCGCCGGGTGACCGCCCCCTCTCGTCCAGGCTGGAGCGGGTCCGGCGGCCTCGGGGCCAAGGAGCAGGGCATCCAGGACCCCATCAAGGGGGGCGACGTGCGCGACAAGTGGGACCAGTACAAGGGCGTGGGCGTGGCCCTCGACGACCCCTACGAGAACTACCGCCGCAACAAGAGCTACTCCTTCATCGCCCGCATGAAGGCCCGTGAGGAGTGCAAGTAGGGCCGCGGCGGCGGGGGCGCAGGCCCGCGTCCCCTGCAGGCGGCCCCCGGCCCCGCGAGGGAGGCTCCGGCGCCCGCTCGCCCTTCCCGGGCCGACGAGCCCCTGCGGCCGGCGTCACTGCCGCTCGCCACCTAGAACGGGAGAGCAAAGCCCGTGAGCCGCCGGCGCGGGGGGCCCTCGTCTCCCCTCCCGGGGGCTTAGCCGAGGCGCCCGCCCCCGCGAGCTGCCCGGAGCCGCCCCGTCAGGACGCGCCGCCCCGGCCCGGCCTCAGGCGCGGCGGTGTCTCCCCGTCGTCAGCTGCGCCAAGGGGAGGGCTCCGGGGAGAGCGGGGCGGGGACGAGGCGCCTGTGTCCCCCTCCCCGGGGCCACGAGGCGGGCGGGGACAGCCGCCCCTGCGGGCAGGCGCCGGGCGTGAGCCGTGGGCACGGGCGCGCCTCTGCAGGGCGCTTGCCGCGGGACACAGGCTCCTGCCCCCCGGCGGCCCCACGGTGACGTAGTTTGGGTTTTGTCGTAGGTCCCCGTAGCTGTGAATTGTCCACACGCGTCCGATCCGGGACGCGGCGTCCACGTGTTGTTAACCGTTCCTTCTGGGTTTGATTTTTGCTTTCAAATAAAGATTTTTTTCCAAGAACTCCGCGTGTTCCCGCGGGCGGCATGTGGGGTCGGGGCCAGCTCCGAGACGCCCTGGGCCTCGGTTTCCCCACCAGCACATGGGCGCTGACGTGCCCGTCGACCCCGGGCTGCCTCTCTGTGCCCCCCGCCGCGGCTGCCTGGGACCGAGACGTGGGGCCGGCGCACCAGAGCCTCACCTCGCACCTGCTGCAGCGCGTCCTCCAGGGTCAGCGGGGCTGGCCTGTGGTGCCTGATGTACTGCGGGGACAGGCGACAGCGTCAGGGCAGGGCTGTCGGCGGGGACGGGCAGCCGAGCCGCTGGGGACGGCGGCCGGGACGGTCCAGCCCCGGGACAGCCGCGCCGCGCGCTCACCTCGCGGGCCTCCTCCAGCGTGTGGTAGTGGAAGGTGTCCTCGTCCAGCGCACGCAGGGCCGAGCCGCGCAGCTGCCGGCTGCTCTCCATGAACCAGCGCGTCAGGCTCAGCTGCTGCCGCAGCAGCTCGTTCAGGGCGTGGGCGGCCGGGCTGTGGGTGAGCAGGGCTGCGGGGACGCCGCGTCACCCGGGGCCCGGCCCCCACGCTGGGGACGCCAGCGGGTCCACGCCACCCGGCCGTGCCTGGCGCCCGGGGCCCACATGCTGGGCAGCGCCAGGATGTTTCTGGAAGGCCCCGCCCCTCCCCAGAAGCCTCACCCCCCAGTGGGTGGTAAAGCGAAAGCAGGGTGTCAATTCAGCTTGGCTCCAGCCTCGCTGTCCCGCAAGGACGGGGCCCGGGAAATGGGCAGTGAAAACTGACAAGGTACCGTCCTCGACGGTGACGAGGAAACCTGTGACGCGGTCACAGGACGTCTCAGTTGCTACGCCCTGCGTTTTAAGAGCCGCGCATTGCAGCGAGACCCTAGAGAACGCCCGGCAGGCCCTCCCCGCTCTGAGGGGCCCCAGTGCCTCGTGGCTCCGCCGGGGAGCGACCCCGGGCCCCGGCAGCCGCATGGGGAGGGGCTCCTGCCCGTGGCACTGGGAGGCTCCCGGGAGAGGAGCATGGGGGCACCTGGCACGTGCCCACCCTGGCCCCCGGAACCCCTGGAAGCCGAGGCGGCTGCCCTGGCTGCGGCAATGCCCTCCGGTGAGTCCTCGGACCCGGCGTTCAAGCGGCTGCCGTGCCAAAAAGAGCGCAGGGGTGAGCGGAACGCACCGGGCCCCCAGGGCGGCCCCCGTTACCTTCGATTGTGTCCGTGCTGACGATGTGACTAGCGATGGGCATGGGGTCCACGTAGGCGCCTCCGGGGGCGGGGCCGAGGGCCTCCACGCCGGCCGCTGTCATGGGGACAGAAAGGGGGGTCAGGGCAGGCAGAGGGCCCTGCTCTGTCTGAAGAAGGTGGCCATGGTCTCCCTTTCCTCTCCCCTTCCCTTTTTGAGTTGTCAAAAACTGTCCCCACCCAAGTTCAATGGTAAAGACCAACATCGTCCAACCACAAGCCCCTGATACTGATGATTATGCTTATGAGCCTGTGTGTGTGTAGTACGAACTATGCCTAGAGCTGCGGGGTGCCTAAGAGTTACCTCCTGAGAGCCTCCGTGTTGCTAAATGTGGCCACTCTCTTAGCCAAACTCAGCGTGTAAATGCATTACCTTCCCCCCAGCATGGGACATGACTCCCGGGGATGAGCCTCCCTGGTGCTGAGGGATCACTACCAATCACTGGCTGGTGATGCAACCAGGAAGAGACCTCGAATAAAAGGATCAACTCAGACCAGCAGAATATCTCAGCCCACATGTAGGATCACGTGTTAAAAACTGCCTTTTGACTTTGAATAAAAGGGGGAAATGGCAAAGACAAACGTGTTTATATAGCTAAGTCTTCAAAAAAGAGTCAGGAGGTCATCAGAGGGGTTACACTGATGCACTCCTCAGGAGGACCCCAGAAACAGCCAAAGTGGATACAACCCCAGGTACTGGTTCTCCTGAGGGCTACGGAGGCCCACAGGGATATGGTCATGGCAGATGGCTCTGGAGCTCAGTACCATGGCAGTGGGCCCTGCTTTGGAATTTGTGTCCTTGAGTGTGATGGAGTTGGCTCAGATGTGACCTTTCTCCACATGCCTCCTCGTCACTTTTACTGAACCTGGGGTTGCCGCTCACATCGGTGCATACTCAGGAGACTTGCATCTCTGGACTGCCCATGTGCAGCTGGGCCCTGAGCCTCAGCGGAGTTGCAGCTCCTACTCTCTGGTTCGTTGGACTTAGGCAGGCCAGCTAACAGGGAGGCGAAGAGGGTCAACCACACCAGGGAGCCACGAGTGCCTACAGCTGCAAGCAGGAGAATCGCATCCAGCATCCATGTGGGATCTACATCAAGAGGCTGATCTAGAGGTGGAGTGGGCATCACCATCCCAGGGCCCTCAGAATGGACCAATAAAATATGGACTAGAGTAGAATCACTGATATTCTACTATAAACCTTTTGTGACTACCAATAGAAGAAATTATATCATTGACGGGGACAAAGTGACCACATGAGTCGCTGAGGGCAGGGAGAGGGAAGAAGAGATGTGATGTGAGGGCATTTTTGGGACTTGGAGTTGTCCTAAATGATATTGCAGGGACAGATGCTAGACTTTATATATCCCGCCATAACCCACTGAATGGACTGGGGGAGAGTGTCAACTACAGGGTAAACTATTATCCACGTGGGGCAGCAGTGCCCCAAAATGTGTTCACTGAGCGCGATGAGTGTGCCACAGTGATGGGGGAGGTGGTTGGTGTGGGAGGAGTGGGGTGGGGGGATGGGGATATACGGGAACACCTTATGTTTTTTTACAATGTAACCTTTTTTGTGATGCATGTATCTTAAAAAAATTAATTTACAAAAATGATGGGGGTGGGGAGTGCTTTATATGGGAACCTCATGTTTTTTTTAATGCAACATTCTATGTGACCTATTAGCTTTAATAAAAAATTTTTAAAAAGCTGCCCCCGGGAGCGAGGGGGCGGCCGTTCACGCTGCCAGGATTTAAACTCTGCTCCCGGACCCGCCTGGCGGCCGTGGAACAGGCCCGCAGGCCCTCGGGGGGCGGGTGGATTTGGGGGCTCGCTTCCAGGGAGCAGAGCGCGGCGGGGGTGCTGGCGGCCCTCGGAGCAGGAGGCCGAGCGCCCTGGCCGGGCGCGGGGACACCGAGGCCTCTGGCGGCGGCCCACGCGGGAGCCTCCGGCCCCGGTCGCGCCCGTGGTGACAGCCACCCAGCCTCGCGAGCAGCCCTGGGCGGAAGCTGGACGAGCCCCTCGCGCAGAGCCGGCCCTTGGCCTCTGCGAGAAAATAAAGCTTCCTCGGGCTGAGCCTAGCGCAGGGTCGTGCGGTGTCCCCGAGAGCTGCGAAGCGGCAGGCACGTGCGTCTGCGGACGTCGAGGCTGCCGGGGCTGCCGCGTGAGGACGAGAACGGAGGAGCAGCCGAGCCCCCGCAGCAACTTGGCCACCGTACGAAACGTCCCGCCGCCCGGCCCGGGCCAAGGCCCCCGGCGGCAAAGCGGGTTCATTCGCCCGAAAGGCTCAAGTGACGACGTCCCGTCTCGTGCCCGGGAACCTGCCCTGTCCCGTCGTGAGGCTCATCGGGGCGGGAAGAGGCTTAAGATCAGAGGCTGAAGGTGGCGACGAGGGAAGCTGCTGGAAAGCCACCTGAGGGCGTCGGGCGGCGTGGGGACACCACAGCAAGGAACCGCTCGGCAGAGCGACGGGCCCTCGGGAACCTGCCAGCCTCGGGGCTGCGCGTGCCGGTCCAAGAGAAGCTTCCAGAGCGCTCTCACCACCGTCGGCGCTGGAGAGGTGCGTTTGAAGCCCCGGGGGCCGGCGGAGGGCAGTGCCAGGGGCCTGCCCGCGTCTGGGGGCCGAGGGGTTCTCGAGCAGAGCGGGCGCTGCCCAGCTGGCGTCGCTCCCAGTGCCGTCTGCCCCCAGATGGGCCATGAGGCCGGCACGCGGCGTTCCGGTTTGCCCTCGGCCGCGGCGAGCACGGTGGGCCTTCGGGGCAGGGCTGTCCGCTGCCCCCGGCGCCACGATCGCCGGGTTGGAAACCGCTGCCTGAGAACTTCTCTGATGCTAGGACTTCTCCGGACACATCAGAGCCGGAAAAACCCTGGACCCGGCCGGCGCGGCTGCCCGCGCACCATGGTGGGGGACGGGCCTCCGTGGCCTCCCCCGCCGGCTAACGCCGCGCACCCGGCCCCCGTGCTGCACTCACCGCTCTCCCACGGGTGGCTGAAGGCGGGCTCGAGGGTCTGCACGGCCGTCTCCCTCACGGTCACCCCTGGGGCGTCTCGGGCCCCCGTGCGGCGAGGCCCGCGCGGCCGACGGGGAAGGTCACTCTGCAGGCTCGAGGGGAGCTCGGCCGCAGGCTCCGGGGCTGCGTCGGAAGACTCCTCGGAACGGCCCCCCGGCTCGGACGCCGTCGGGCTCGGCGACGCCTCGAAATCGTCGGAGTAGGCCGAGCTCACGGTGCTCGCTGTGGGGCCCCCCGACGCCGACGGCTGCCCGCTGGCCGCGCTGCTCTGGCTGGACGGGGCCGGCCGCCCGCTCGGGAGCTCCGAGACTGCGCTCTCGGTGGACAGGCCCTCTTCGCTGCCCTCTTCGCTCGCCCCCTGGGCGCAGCTCGGCCCAGAAGGGGCTCTTTCCCGTAGGCCTGGGCTCGACGGCCTCTCCCACTGGGTGTCTTCTCCCTGTGACACACAATGGCGGCGTTTTTACGCAACCCCCGTGCTGCAAACAGCCGCGACGGCCCAGCCGAGGGGCCGTGCTCTTGGGTTGGCAGGGGGGAACTGGAAAGACACGCCAGCAGGGCGGTTCCCAGCCCACAGCGCGGAAGGCGGTGAGCCTAAGGTGTGACCAGGGCACATCCTGGCTGTGGGGGGACACTGACGGGGTCGGATGCGTGCCAGAGCGCTCGAATGCGACTGTCACGGAGCCCCGGGGGCGCCGGTATCTGCTACGGGTGACTTAAGCGGGACGTGCCGCTGAATTCAGCCGCTTTACCCTTTCACCACCTCCAGCGGGGGCCCCTGGTGGCCTCACAGCGTGGCCCGTGTGGTCTCCTGACGCCATCCGCGGAGCTCTCCCCGGCCTCCACCCCGGGTCGGGACACCGTGACGCCCGCGGACGTCGCCACATGTCCCCTGGGGGCAGGACCGCCGCCCGCCCGGCACGCCCAGCGCACTTACCCGCGTCTCCAGCTCTGCGCTCTCGCCGGCAGCTGGAGGCAGGTCATCCAGGGAGAGCACGTTTATTCTGAAATCTGCGAGGAGAATGCGAGCGCGTTTACTCGTTTGTCAATCCCTGCAAGGCGATGTGACGCGGCAGGCGCTGCGCGGTGTCGGTGGCCGAAGAGCTGAGAGGGAGCACCGTCCAGTCCTCAAGACGCTCGCCCGGGGGTGGGGGCGGCAGGACGTTGCGTTCCGCGGGCACACGCTCCCCGACCTATCGACGAGAACGTGAGTGACTGTGCTGATAAAACTTTATTCGTCCAACGGGCAGCGGGCCGGACGGTCCCGGTCTGGACGGGTGAGCAGACGCTCGTGACCCGCCGCTGGAAGGGTGCTGGCGGGTGGCACAGGGGCGCCCTGGCCGGTCGTGGAGGGGCGGCACAGTGGCCGGTGCTCCCTCCTCCTCCAGGAAGCAGTTTTGAGGTGGCCGGGGCGGCTGTGCCCGAGCTCCGGGGTGTCGGCAAACCGGGATTTGGGGATCCGCCTTGGAATCTGGTCTCTGCAGACTGGACAGCAGCCCCCGGGGTGCCCCCAGCCCCATCGCCTCGGACGCCCCCCATTTCTCTCCCGGAGCCTGTGGTGGGCGCGCCTGGATCGGACCGACCCCTCGCTGCGCTCGACGCCCGCTGGCCTCGCGTCCGCCCGTCCGGCACCTGGAGGGCAGGCGGCCCGCGAGAGCTTCCCGCGCCCCCCGCCGCAGCCACGCGGGCAGCCGCACGTGCCGCCATCGCCTCGCGCCTCTTCTTCCTGTCTCTCTCTTACGTCGACGTGACGGTAACGACATTGAAATGACACGGCTCCTCCGTTCGGGACGGTTGGAGACCTCGGCCCTTTTCCCTGAACTTGCGCAGGGGGCGCGTTTCTCCCGCACTGCAAGGGACAGCAGCTGCCTTTCTGCCTGCGTGGCTCTGGACGGGGTTTTGGGGGTTTTTTTCCAGGCTGTTGCTCCTTGAGCACCCAGGTCGCTGGGCGAAGAGCTCAAGGCCTGGTACGAACCTGACTCGTCCCTTCAACCCGGGAGGACGGCGCAGCACGCGAGTTCCCGTGGGGCCGGCTGAGTCGCCCGGGAGCCGGGGACCTCCCCTGCCCCCCGCCCGGGATGGGGCGCGGCCCAGGCGGCGTTACCTTCGAGGCTCTCGCTGGAAGCTTCCGAGGTGGCCTCGCTCTGTCCGGGGGGGGACGCCGGCGTGACGCGGCCCTCGGTGGAAGGTGCTGGCGTGGACAGGGGCCCTGCGGGCGGCGAGGGGGCCCCGGGGCCGGCGCTGGGAAATGCACCGTCTGCTGAAGGCGGGCGTGGGCGCCGGGGCAGCCCCGTGCTGGAACGTTCCTCGCCGGGCAGAGCCGGGAGCCGCGCCTGCTCGGGCAGAAATGAGCGCGCTGGAGGGCCATGCGTGCCCGGACTCCGGCCACCGAGGCTTCAGCCCCCCGTGTCGCCCCCGTTTCTGGAAGCCGAGGGGTGGCGTTTAGACGACGTCACGTCGAGACTAGAGCACGCCCCGCCGAGGACGAGCCGCGTCCCCTGCCTTCGGGCACGTGGTGGCCGCCGCCCGCGGTCCCTGGCAGCCCCCGCCGGGCCTTCACCGGCCTCCAGTCCAGACGCCGGAATCCACGCGGACGCCCCGCTCCGGGGTGGCTGTCCCTCCGCTCCACACCCACCTGGGGGGGAGACCGGAAGCACCAGCGCGCAGAGAGGACCCTCGCGCCTGGCTGGCGGGGACGTGAAGGGGTGCGCCCGCGGCGGGGGAGCCTGGGAGTTCCTCGGGGAGTCGAACGAGCTGCTGCCACGGGACCCGGCAAGCCCGCTCCTGGGGAGGGACCCGGGCAGACGCTCCCCGCGGCGTCCAGGCCGGCCCCCCACGTGACGCGGGGACACAGCAGGGTCCATGCCCACGGCAGAATATTACGCAGCCGTGAAGAGGAGCGGCGTGCGCGTACCCGCGACGAGGACGTGCTGTGACGACGTCACATAGAGCGGAAGAAGCCAGACGCGGGGGGACAGGTAAGTACCCGCGGTGGCACGTCCATAAAATCGCCAGAAGCAGCCAATCCAGAGAAAGGACGCCAACGGGGGGGCTGGCAGAGGGGAGCGCGTGGCTGCAGCGCGTCCACGGGGGACAGAGACAGCCTGACCATGGCCAGTGCCACGGGCGGCGCCGTGCTGCCAACGAGCTCAACCGCACCGCGGGGCTGCCGCGCAGGAAGTGGCTTGTCTTATACGACGCGGTCGTCCGTCGTAACGAAGACAAAACCAGCAGCGTGCGGCCTCGTCGCGGTTGCCGTTTCCCTTGCGGTGCACCCGCCCGGGGGCCGTGGCCCACAGGTGGAATTGGCTGTGACGCGCTTTGGCCGGTCGCTCAGAGCCCTGGCGTGGCGGTGAAGCCACGAGCGCCGCGGCTCATAAAGCCACTTAAAGCCGGCCCTTACGGGGCAGGTCAGTCAGGATGTGCGGACCCCCCTTTCCTCCTCAGACCCTTTCCCAAGTCCCTCGGGGTGACGGCGGCGACCAAAAGCTTCCGGTGCTAGGACGAAAAAGCTCCGTTAAAAATGCAGCAAGCGGGGAAGCGGCCGTGGCTCAAGCGACTGGGCTCCCGCCTACTATACGGGAGGTCCAGGGTTCAGTGCCCAGGGCCTCCCGGCGAGGGCGAGCTGGCCCGTGTGGTGAGCTGCCCCACGAGGGAATGCTGCCCTGCGCAGGCGTGCTGGCCCGTGCAGAGAGCTGACACAGCAAGATGACGCAACAACAAGAGACACAGAGGGGAGACGATAAGAGACGAAGCAGACCGGGGAGCTGAGGTGGCGCAAGAGAGTGATTGCCTCTCTCTCTCTCTGGAAGGTTCCAGGATCGGTTCTCGGAGCCGCCTAACGCGAAGACAAACGGACACAGAAGAACACACAGCGAGTGGACACAGAGAGCAGACAACGGGGAGGGGAAGGAAAGAGAAGCAAATACAATAAGTAACTCTTAAAAAAAAAAGCCAACAAGTGGAGTGGAGGCGGCTCGAGCGGTTGACCTCCCGCCTTCCACACAGGAGGTCCGAGGTTCAGATCCTGGTGCCTCCTGAAAAAAAAACAACGAACAACAGGCAGAACAAACGCTAAAACCGACTCCGGGGAGCTGAGGTGGCTCGATGGTTGAGCGCCGGCTTCCCGCATCCGAGGTCCCGGGTTCAATCCCCGGCCCCTGGTACCTAAAAATAAAAAATCGACGAGGGAAAAGTGCGCCTTACCGAGAACCGTCCCGCTGGCGCCCGCGCACTGGCGTGGCTGCCGGCAGAACCCCGATGTGCCGGGGCTTCCTTCTCGCTCGACGACGCCGTCGGGCTTCCCAGCAGCACTTTCATCTCCTCCTCGTCGCTGTCCGGGGAGTCGGGCGTTCTGGCAGGTTCCTTCGGTCTGGGTGTTGGAACGTTCCTCTCCGTCCCCGCGCGGGCAGCGGGCGGCTCCTTCTTCTTCAGGAACCGGCTGGCCCGCCCGCCGTGCCCGTCGCTCTCGGGCTCCGCAACCTCGCGGGCGTGTTTCTGGAAAGTTCCGGCGGCGCCCTCCGGGGCGCTGTCGCCCGGGCTGGAGGCGGGCGAGGCCCCGCGCGCCCGGCGCCGCAGGATCCTGGACTCCAAGCGGGCCAGCCTGGAGAGCGCGGCGGCGGCCCTGGCCCTGGAGGCCGGGGTGGCGGGTGCGCCCGGGGACGGCCCAGCAGGGCGCTCTCTGGGGTGCAGGCATCTCTCGGCCCGCGTGGGGGGTCTTCTCAGAACTGGGCCCTGCCCCAGCGGCAGGCCGAGGGGACCCCTGCAGGCCCCCGCGTTTCTCGTCTCCTCCGGTTTGGAAGCGTCAGAGGAAACGTCGCTGGAATCGCCGGAGAGGAGGCCCACGGGGTGGCCGGTCCTGCTGGCCGGGGCCAATCTGGAGAGAGGGAGAAAGAAAGACGGCGTGGCGTGAGCGCGGCTGATGGCCCGACGGGCCTCAGTTTCCCCGGCGGCTCCCTCCATGGCGAAGGGGCCGCGGCCACTAGGCGGGCTGGCCGTGCTGACCGCCGCGCGGTGGACCAGGCCCGACGCGGTCGTTCAATGCCAGGCCCGAGACGACGCGTGCCACGGCGCAGCGGGCAGCCCCGGAGTTTGTGTTTATTATCTCGTTTCTTCCCAGCGGCGCGGGGAGATGCCGTCGCCCGGCTGGCACGTGGCGGTGCCAGGCCCACGTCCCCGGGGCCGGCAGTGCCCCCCGCCTGCCGCCGTCCCCCGGGGCAGGGCTCCTCCTCCGGGGTCCTGGGCGGTGCACTTCCCAGGAGGAGTGCAGACGCAGTCGGGGTGCTCGGCAGCCCCCCGAGAAAAGCCCATTTCGGTTCCGGGGCGCGAGCCGGGGCCCGGGGTGGGCCTGCGGCGAGATGTGGGCTCTGCTCCCCCTCTGGGTGAATGCGCCCTGTGGGGCCCGACAGGAGCCACAGGGCCGTGTCCTCGTAGAGGGCTGTGGACACAGATGCAGAGGGACGGCAGACGGCCATGGGGGAGGACGCAGGGCCCGGGTAAGGCTGCCACAGCCGGGGGGGCCACCCGGGGCCACTCCGGGAGAGGCCAGGCAGGCGCTGCCCTCGGGTGTGGGGCGGATATGGCCCTGCCCGTGTCTTAGGCTCACGAGGAGAAAGGATGGTGCGGTGGTTGAGCACCTGCCTCCCATGTACTAGGTCCCGGGTTCGAGCCCCGGTGCCTCCTAAAAACAAACAAATGGAAAAAACTCTTTTTTAAAAGGATGCTCCCCCCTTTTTTAAAAGATTCATATTTTATTTATTTCTCTCCCCTTCTCCCCCAGGTGTCCGCTCTCTGTGTCCGTTCGCTGTGTGTTCTTCTGTGTCTGCTTGCATTCTTGTCACCGGCACTGGGAATCTGTGTTTCTTTTTGTTGCGTCATCTTGCTGTGTCAGCTCTCCGTGTGCGCGGTGTCACTCCTGGGCGGGCTGAGCTTTTCCCGTGCAGGGCAGTTCTCCTTGAGGGGCGCACTCCTTGCGCGTGGGGCTCCCCTACAGGGGGGACACCCCCCCATGGCACAGCACTCCTTGCGTGCGATAGCACTGAGCGTGGGCCAGCTCCACACGGGTCAGGAGGCCCTGGGTATCGAACCCCGGACCCCCCGTATGGTAGGCGGACGCCCTATCAGTTGAGCCACATCCGCTTTCCCCAACTCTCTTTAGGGAGCGGACGTAGCTCAGGGGTTGAGTGCCTGCTTCCCACGTACGAGGTCCTGGGTTCCATTCCCGGTACCTCCTAAAAACAGAAAGAGATGAAAAAAATCAACTCTTGCTGGGGAGCAGGTGTGGCTCCGTGGCTGAGCACCTGCCTCCCAAGTACCAGGTCCTGGGCTCAAGCCCCAGAATCTCCTGAAAAAAACAGTGCAGGGAGAGGTCTGTGCGAGAAATTCACGGCGGCAGGGCCTGCGCCCACCCCCGCCCACGAGAGCTGCCAAAGCGCGGAGGAGGCACGCGGGCACGCGCAAAGGAGGGAGGGCTGGGGGGGCGCGCTGGGGCGTGCACGGCTCTGCTTTTCAGAGTAACGAGGCAGTTTTAATGTTTTTGTGGGGATCAACGCACAGCACGGCGACTGCACCCGAGGCCCCCGATGATATGCTCTGGATAGATCGTCTGGGTGTGAATGTATCTCGCTAAAGCTGCTGAACAAACAAGTAATTGTGCAAAGGAGGGGGGCGCCCGGCTGGGGCGTGATGTCCCCGGCACAGCGGCCCGTGCGGCACAGGAGGCGCGATGCGTGGCCGCGTTTCCTGGGACACACTCTGCCCGTGTTTTTGCTCAGGCGAGTGTGCCTCTTACCCAAAAAAAAAAGTCTGCGAGGCCTGAAAGCGCTTCCCTCCCCTGCTCATTTGGAAAACTGTTTTGGGCCCCAACGTCAAGCCAGGGTGCCCGGTGAAACGTGAACGGCAGACAGACGACAGATATTTTTTTTATTCCGAGTAGGTGGCCAGTGTCTTTCCATTGAAAAATAAGTGGGTTTCCCGTCTTTTCACACTAAGCGAGCTTTTCAGCAGCGTCACAAACCTACGTGCAGCTCGTGTGCACTGGGGTGTCCCCGTTTCACTTGCTACGTTTTCCATGCCTTTTTTTTTTAACTTTTTATTTATTTTAAATTTTTCTCCCCTTCCCCTCCATCCTGTTGTCTGCTCTCTGTGTCCATTCTCTGTGTGTTCTTCTGTGTCCACTTGCATTTGCAGTGGCACTGGGAATCTGTGTCTCTTTGTTGCGTCATCTTGCTGTGTCAGCTCTCCGTGTGGGCGGCGCCATCCTGGGCAGGCTGCACTTTCTTTCGCACTGGGCGGCTCTCCTCACGGGCGCACTCCTCGCGCGTGGGGCTCCCCTACGCGGGGGACACCCCTGCGTGGCAGGGCACTCCTTGCGCGCATCAGCACTGCACGTGGGCCAGCTCCACACGGGTCAGGAGGCCCGGGGTTTGAACCCTGGACCTCCCGTGTGGTAGGGGGACACCCTATCCCTTGAGCCACGCCCGCCTCCCTTTCCACACCTTTTGAAGCGGGGCCCTCACGACTCAGGCAAGGACAGGCTTTTAACGGAGCCCCTGGGATGCTGGGCAGATGGGGCAGGTCAGCCTGTGGTGACAACAGAGGCAGAGATGGCCCAGACACCCCCAGAGGTGAGCAAGCGGCAAGGACAGGGCCTCGGGGCAGATTTCAGGCTTCTGGCCCCAGAGCTGGGGACGTGGAGCAGGGGCTTCTCTCCTGCGTGTTCGGGGGGGGGGGAGCAGCTGAGTTATCCCATCAGCGCCTCGGAGCACTTCCCGTGGCCTAAGTTACAGCCTGGAAGGGCGGCTGTCTTAGCGCAAGGGGCACTGATGCAGAACACCAGAAGCCTGTTGGGTTTCATAAACGGCGTTTATTTGGGGCAGGAGCTTAAAGTTACCAGGCGTAAAGCGCAAGGCACTTCCCTTCCCAAAGGCGATTTCCACGTGCTGGAGCAGGATGGCGGCCGACGTCTGCGCGGGCTCAGGCTTCCTGGGTCCCGCCCTTCCAGGGTCCGGCTTCTCTCTGGGCTCAGGGTCCCTCCTTCCAGGGTCTGGCTTCTCCCTGGGCTCAGGGTCCCTCCCTTCCAGGGTCCGGCTTCTCTCTGGGCTCAGGGTCCCTCCTTCCAGGGTCCGGCTTCTCTCTGGGCTCAGGGTCCCTCCTTCCAGGGTCTGGCTTCTCTCTGGGCTCAGGGTCCCTCCTTCCAGGCTCTGGCTTCTCTCTGGGCTCAGGGTCCCTCCTTCCAGGGTCCAGCTTCTCTCTGGGCTCAGGGTCCCTCCTTCCAGGGTCCGGCTTCTCTCTGGGCTCAGGGTCCCTCCTTCCAGGATCCGGCTTCTCTCTGGGCTCAGGGTCCCCCCTTCCAGGGTCCGGCTTCTCTCTGGGCTCAGGGTCCCTCCTTCCAGGGTCCAGCTTCTCTCTGGGCTCAGGGTCCCCCCTTCCAGGGTCTGGCTTCTCTCTGGCCTCAGGGTCCCTCCTTCCAGGGTCTGGCTTCTCTCTCCTCTGGGAGCTGACTTCCCAGGGCTCCAGCTTAAGGCTTCAGCATCAAACTCCAACCTCAGAAACCCCCACTCTGTCCTTTGCCTTGTATCTGGGAGCCCCCGCCCACAAGGGGCGGGGACGCAACACCCCATGACGTGGCCCAATTAAAGCCCTGATCGTAATCGTGCCCAGGTTCAGACCAGTTTACAAACATCATCCAGTGACTACTTTTGGAATTATAACTATGTCAAACTGCTCTCACCGCCATCTCATTAGACGACGGTGGCAGTCTGATGGCATCGACGGGTTCCCAAAGAGGGATGGGTGATGTCTGTGAACTGCTCTCTGGGCATGGTGACCCTTCCGTTGTGTTAGATTGAAAGGTTTTATGTTCACTTGATTATGCTGAGATTAGGATTGAGTCCCTGACCCCTTGGTGGGCCAGATAAACAGACCCTCGCTCAAGGAGGACCCTGGAGGAGAACAGAGAGGAACAGAGACAGCGCCGTAGAGGTGGAAGAGGAGAGAACTCGACGCTGGGGCCCCGGGGAGCCTGAGCCCTTCGCCTGAGCGTTGGAGAGGCCAGAGCCCTGAGCAGCCGAGAAGGCCCGGAAAGAAACGAGCCCCGCAGCCCGCAGCTGAGCTCGGAAGAGCCTTCGCAGGAAGAGGCAGGCTGGACCCGCGCAGACGTCGCCCGCCATCTCGCTTCGACACGTGGCCACGGAGATGTTTGTCCACGCGTGGGTGGAAAGCGAGGGGACGGCCTTGCCGTCCCGTCACCTGTCCCTTCACGGAGACACAGCCGCCTCCTTCTATGCAGCGAGGACGCAGGGGTCCCCGGGCCCCTGCTGCTCGTCCCCAAACCTCTGCCCCGCCCCCTTTCTTCAAGTAATGCAGGGACCTTATAGCCCTATTCTAAGAGGCCAGGTTCAAGGCCACCCAGAGAGGCTTAGGACATCGTGCTGGGCGGTGGTTGCCTGGTGAAACCTTGAGGGAGTGGACTGGCCAAAGGGGCGCTGACGCAAAGTGCCATAGTCTGTTGGCTTTTATAAAGGGTATTTATTCGGGGTAGAGGCGCACAGTTATCAGACCCTAGAGTCCAGCTCAAGGTACCACGGGAGGTACCACCTCACCCCAAGTCGGCTGCCGCATCTTGACGCAAGATGGCGGGTGACGTTGGCCTGGTCTCTCCTTCCTTCTTTCCCTGAAGGCGCCGTGGGCCGGCGTCGTCCCATCTCAGCCGTCGGCTGGCAGAGGCCGCATTTCTTTCCGGGCCTTCTCAGCCACTCAGCCGCCGGCTATCGGGGGGCATGGCTCAGCTCTCCCCGGGGTCCCCGGATCCAACGTGACAGCGTTCTCGACGCTTCCGTGGGCTTTCTCGAGCGAGTGTCCGTGGAGCCCACCGGGGAGGCGGGGACTCAACCCTGCGCCTGGCCCCACTGACGGGATCGAATCAAAGCCCTCATCTCTTAGCAGGTAAACGGCAAACCTTTGGATTTCATACAGTCAAGGGGTCACGCCCAGAGGAAGAGACCAGTTTACTAAGAACGTTTTTCTCATTTTGGGAGATTCGAAAATAATATCCAACTGCCGCAGGGAGTAACTGATGTTCTCTTAGAAATCTGGGGTTTTAGAGAGGACTTCTCCTATGAACGACAGCCCCCTCGTACGGATCCTCCCCCCACCTTTCATTAAGGAGGTACCGGGGTTTGACCCCAGGACCTCGGATGTGGGAAGCAGGTGCTCAACCACTGAGCCGCACCCACGCTCCCCCAACCCCTTTTATGAGAGGCCTTTTTTGTTTTAAGATTGATTTATTCCCCCCCCCCCCGTGCTGCTTGCGCTTGGTGTCTGCTCTTTGCGTCCACTTGCTGTGCATTCTTCTGTATCTGCTCTTATTGTCTGTTTAGGAGGCACCGCGAACCGATCCCGAGAACTTCTGATGTGGGAGAGTGGCGCTCAGTCGCTTGAGCCGCCCCAGCTCCCTGGTTTGTTGTGTCTCATTGCCTTTCCCTCTACACTTCTTTTTTGTTGCGTCCTCTTGTTGGGTCAGCTCTCCACACGGGCCAGCTCGCCCTCACCAGGAGGCCCCGGGAACGAAACCCGGGACCTCCCGTAGAGTAGACGGGAGCCAGATCGCTTGAGCCTCTTCTGTGAGAGGCCTTTTAAGTCAGGTTTTGCAAAACGTGCACTTGCTACTTTTTTGAGTATTCAGGCATTACATGCTGGCTAAAGAAAACAGGTAAACTGGAAAAAAGAAGGTGCCACATAAGCACGGATGGGAATTGTCACTGTCACCGGCCTGTTAACTTTTGGCTGATCGTCTGCTCCTCTGCCTAGAGAGCCGCTTGCTCGGCTCTGTCTTCATCGGCCTCCGTTAGCAGCGTTCAACCAGGCCTGGTACCTCAGGGACATCAGTAAATGGCAAACCTCACCCGGCAGAAATAGCCCCGAATTCCCAGTCTGTGTGGCACGGGCGAGTTATCCAGCCGCTCCGTGCCTCCAAGCCCTTGTCAGTAAAAAAGGGACTTAAGCCATCATGCCATGGCATTCCCAGGCAGGGCAACGGAATTCATTGCCACAAGGCCGTAGAGGAAGCACTCGATAAAGTGGGGTGGCAGTCGCGGCGGCGTTCGGGCCACCTGCAAAACGGGATCGCTTTTGGGCGGAAGAGCGTGCGAGGGAGACGCCTGCGGCCCGGCGGTGGGCTGTCGACGGCGCTGGACGAAAGCCAACATCTATCTTTATCAGCCTCTGCAGCTGAGGTCCAGGAGGCGAGGACGCAACCAGATCAAGGTCTCCTGCACGGAGGCCTCCAGAAAGTTTCCCCAGGCCACAACGTCAACCAATGGGCAAATGATGCCAGCAGAGACGTCATGCACACAAAAAGATGACACAAGTGGCCAATGAGCACACAAAACGACGGGCACCGTCACTAGCTCTCAGGGAAACACCCATCATGTTCAAGACCAACCACCAAGATGGCTAGATTCAGAAAGACATGTGACGGAAGCGGACGTGGCTCAACGGATAGAGCGTCCACCTACCATATAGGAGGTCCAGGGTTCAAACCCCAGGCCTTCTGGCCTGCGTGGTGAGCTGGCCCATGCACAGTGCTGATGCGCGCAAGGAGTGCTGTGCCACGCAGGGGTGTCCCCCACGTAGGGGAGCCCCATGCGCAAGGAGTGTGCCCCGTAAGGAGAGCCGCCCAGCGTGAAAGAAAGCGCAGCCTGCCCAGGAATGGCGCCGCACACACGGAGAGCTGACACAGCAAGATGACGCAACAAAAAGAGACACAGATTCCCAGTGCGGCCAAGAATGAAAGCAGACACAGAAGAACACACAGCAAATGGACACGAGAGAGCAGACAATGGAGGCGGGGGGAGGGGGGTGGAAGGGGAGAGTAATAAAATAAAACAAATCTTTAAAAAAAAAAAGATGACAGTGTGACTAAGAGCGCTCATACACCACTCAGGGGAAGGTAAAAGGGTGCAGCTATTGCTTTAGAAAACAGACTGGCAGTTCCCCAACAATTTAAACCTGGGGTTACCCAAGGACCAGGCAATTCCACCCCTAGGTACCTGACTGGCAATTCCACCCCTAGCTACCTGCCCTCCAATTCCATTTCTAGCTACCTGCCCTCCAGTTCCACTCCTAGCTACCTGCCCAGCAATTCCACCCCTAGCTACCTGCCTAGCAATTCCACTCCTGGGTACCTGCCCTCCAATTCCACCCCTAGCTACCTGCCCTCCAATTCCATTTCTAGGTAACTGCCATCCAGTTCCACTCCTAGCTACTTGCCCAGCAATTCCACCCCTAGCTACCTCCCAGCAATTCCACTCCTAGCTACTTGCCCAGCAATTCCACCCCTGGGTACCTGCTCTCCAATTCCACCCCTAGCTACCTGCCCAGCAATTCCACCCCAGGGTACCTGCCCTCCTATTCCGCCCCTAGCTACCTCCCAGCAATTCCACCCCTAGCTACCTGCCCAGCAACATGCCCAGCAATTCTGCCCCTAGCTACCTGCCCAGCAATTCCACTCCTGGGTACCTGCTCTCCAATTCCACCCCTAGCTACCTCCCAGCAATGCCGCCCCTAGCTACCTGCCCAGCAACGTGCCCAGCAATTCTGCCCCTAGCTACCTGCCCAGCAACTCCACTCCTGGGTACCTGCCCTCCTATTCCACCCCTAGCTACCTCCCAGCAATGCCGCCCCTAGCTACCTCCCAGCAATGCCGCCCCTAGCTACCTGCCCAGCAATGCCACCCCTAGCTACCTCCCAGCAATGCCGCCCCTAGCTACCTCCCAGCAATGCCACCCCTAGCTACCTCCCAGCAATGCCGCCCCTAGCTACCTGCCCAGCAATTCCACTCCTGGGTACCTGCCCTCCTATTCCACCCCTAGCTACCTCCCAGCAATTCCGCCCCTAGCTACCTGCCCAGCAATTCCACCCCTAGCTACCTCCCAGCAATTCCACCCCTAGCTACCTGCCCAGCAATGCCACTCCCAGCTACCTGCCCAGCAATTCCACCCCTAGCTACCTGCCCAGCAATGCCACCCCTAGCTACCTGCCCAGCAATGCCACCCCTAGCTACCTGCCCAGCGATTCTGCCCCTAGCTACCTGCCCAGCAATTCCACTCCTGGGTACCTGCCCTCCTATTCCACCCTTAGCTACCTCCCAGCAATTCCACCCTGAGGTACCTGCCCAGCAATTCCACCCCTAGCTACCTGCCCAGCAATGCCACCCCTAGCTACCTGCCCAGCAATGCCACCCCTAGCTACCTGCCCAGCGATTCTGCCCCTAGCTACCTGCCCAGCAATTCCACTCCTGGGTACCTGCCCTCCTATTCCACCCTTAGCTACCTCCCAGCAATTCCACCCTGAGGTACCTGCCCAGCAATGCCACCCCTAGCTACCTGCCCAGCAATGCCACCCCTAGCTACCTGCCCAGCAATGCCACCCCTAGCTACCTGCCCAGCAATTCCACTCCTGGGTACCTGCCCTCCTATTCCACCCCTAGCTACCTCCCAGCAATTCCACCCTGAGGTACCTGCCCAGCAATGCCACCCCTAGCTACCTCCCAGCAATTCCACCCTGAGGTATCTGCCCAGCAATGCCGCCCCTAGCTACCTGCCCAGCAATGCCGCCCCTAGCTACCTCCCAGCAATGCCGCCCCTAGCTTCCTGCCCAGCAATTCCACCCCTAGCTACCTCCCAGCAATGCCGCCCCTAGCTACCTGCCCAGCAATGCCACCCCTAGCTACCTGCCCAGCAATGCCACCCCTAGCTACCTGCCCAGCAATGCCACCCCTAGCTACCTGCCCAGCAATGCCGCCCCTAGCTACCTGCCCAGCAATTCCACTCCTGAGTACCTGCCCTCCTATTCCACCCCTAGCTACCTCCCAGCAATTCCACCCTGAGGTACCTGCCCAGCAATGCCACCCCTAGCTACCTCCCAGCAATTCCACCCTGAGGTACCTGCCCAGCAATGCCGCCCCTAGCTACCTGCCCAGCAATGCCGCCCCTAGCTACCTCCCAGCAATGCCGCCCCTAGCTTCCTGCCCAGCAATTCCACCCCTAGCTACCTCCCAGCAATGCCGCCCCTAGCTACCTGCCCAGCAATGCCGCCCCTAGCTACCTGCCCAGCAATGCCGCCCCTAGCTACCTCCCAGCAATGCCACCCCTAGCTACCTGCCCAGCAATGCCGCCCCTAGCTACCTGCCCAGCAATGCCGCCCCTAGCTACCTGCCCAGCAATTCTGCCCCTAGCTTCCTGCCCAGCAATGCCCCCCCGAGGTACCTGCCTGAGATAAATGACAAGTTAGGCCCACCCAAAGGTCCGCACACAAGCGCTCCCAACGGCAACTGTTCCTAAAACTCGAGGAGTGGAAACAGCTCACGTGTAAAATCCACTGGTGAACGGACGCCACGCTGTGGCACCCAGACGAGAGACTATCATTCAGGAATCAAAATGAGGAGACGCCACAGCGGGCACGAATCTCCAGCGCATCAGGCCAGGCTGCCAAAGACCGCGTATTGGCCGATTCCACCACCGCGAAACGCCCAGGACAAGGAAACCCGCGTGACAAGAGCGAGTCCGCGGTGGCCAGGCGCTGGGGGCAGGAGGGGGACCCCCGGGGAGGATGGACGGCAAAGGGGCAGGAGGGGGTCCCCCCGGGAGCGATGGACGGCAAAGGGGCAGGAGGGGGTCCCCCCGGGGGGATGGACCGCAGAGGGGCAGGAGGGGGTCCCCGGGGGGATGGACGGCAAAGGGGCAGGAGGGGGTCCCCCGGGGGGATGGACGGCAAAGGGGCAGGAGGGGGTCCCCCGGGGGGATGGACCGCAGAGGGGCAGGAGGGGGTCCCCCGGGGGGGATGGACGGCAAAGGGGCAGGAGGGGGTCCCCCGGGGGGATGGACCGCAGAGGGGCAGGAGGGGGGTCCCCCGGGGGGGATGGACGGCAAAGGGGCAGGAGGGGGTCCCCCGGGGGGATGGACAGCAGAGGGGCAGGAGGGGGTCCCCCGGGGGGATGGACGGCAGAGGGGCAGGAGGGGGTCCCCCGGGGGGATGGACGGCAAAGGGGCAGGAGGGGGTCCCCCGGGGGGATGGACGGCAAAGGGGCAGGAGGGGGTCCCCCCGGGGAGATGGACGGCAAAGGGGCAGGAGGGGGTCCCCCGGGGGGATGGACGGCAGAGGGGCAGGAGGGGGTCCCCCGGGGGGATGGACGGCAAAGGGGCAGGAGGGGGTCCCCCGGGGGATGGACGGCAAAGGGGCAGGAGGGGTCCGGGGGCGATGGACGGCAAAGGGGCAGGAGGGGGTCCCCCCGGGGGAGATGGATGGCAAAGGGGCAGGAGGGGTCCGGGGGCGATGGACGGCAAAGGGGCAGGAGGGGGTCCCCCCGGGGGAGATGGATGGCAAAGGGGCAGGAGGGGGTCCCCCGGGGGGATGGACCGCAGAGGGGCAGGAGGGGGTCCCCCCGGGGGGGATGGACAGCAGAGGGGCAGGAGGGGGTCCCCCCAGGGGGATGGACCGCAGAGGGGCAGGAGGGGGTCCCCCGGGGGGATGGACAGCAGAGGGGCAGGAGGGGGTCCCCCCAGGGGGATGGACCGCAGAGGGGCAGGAGGGGGTCCCCCCGGGGAGATGGACGGCAAAGGGGCAGGTGGGGGTCCCCCGGGGGGATGGACCGCAGAGGGGCAGGAGGGGGTCCCCCGGGGGAGATGGACGGCAAAGGGGCAGGAGGGGGTCCCCCGGGGGGATGGACCACAGAGGGGCAGGAGGGGTTCCCCCGGGGGGATGGACGGCAAAGGGGCAGGAGGGGGTCCCCCGGGGGGATGGACGGCAAAGGGGCAGGAGGGGGTCCCCCCGGGGGGAAGGACCGCAGAGGGGCAGGAGAGGGTCCCCCTGGGGGATGGACGGCAAAGGGGCAGGAGAGGGTCCCCCGGGGGAGATGGACCGCAGAGGGGCAGGAGGGGGTCCCCCCAGGGGGAAGGACCGCAGAGGGGCAGGAGAGGGTCCCCCGGGGGAAGGACCGCAGAGGGGCAGGAGAGGGTCCCCCGGGGGAGATGGACGGCAGAGGGGCAGGAGGGGGTCCCCCGGGGGGATGGACGGCAGAGGGGCAGGAGGGGGTCCCCCGGGGGGATGGACGGCAAAGGGGCAGGAGGGGGTCCCCCGGGGGGATGGACGGCAAAGGGGCAGGAGGGGGTCCCCCCGGGGAGATGGACGGCAAAGGGGCAGGAGGGGGTCCCCCGGGGGGATGGACGGCAGAGGGGCAGGAGGGGGTCCCCCGGGGGGATGGACCGCAGAGGGGCAGGAGGGGGTCCCCCGGGGGAGATGGACGGCAAAGGGGCAGGAGGGGGGTCCCCCCGGGGGGGATGGACAGCAGAGGGGCAGGAGGGGGTCCCCGGGGGGATGGACGGCAAAGGGGCAGGAGGGGGTCCCCCGGGGGGATGGACGGCAAAGGGGCAGGAGGGGGTCCCCCGGGGGGATGGACGGCAAAGGGGCAGGAGGGGGTCCCCCGGGGGGATGGACGGCAGAGGGGCAGGAGGGGGTCCCCCGGGGGGATGGACGGCAAAGGGGCAGGAGGGGGTCCCCCGGGGGGATGGACGGCAGAGGGGCAGGAGGGGGTCCCCCGGGGGGATGGACGGCAAAGGGGCAGGAGGGGGTCCCCCGGGGGGATGGACGGCAAAGGGGCAGGAGGGGGTCCCCCGGGGGGATGGACGGCAAAGGGGCAGGAGGGGGTCCCCCGGGGGGATGGACGGCAGAGGGGCAGGAGGGGGTCCCCCGGGGGGATGGACGGCAAAGGGGCAGGAGGGGGTCCCCCGGGGGGATGGACGGCAAAGGGGCAAGAGGGGGTCCCCCGGGGTGACGTGGATCCTCCAAAGCTGGGGCGAGGGTCCCCCACTCCGCGGAGGGCCCAAAAGCCGCTCCTTGAAACGGGCGAACTGTGCGGTACGTGCATCACCCCTCAATCAAGGCGGTGGAAATCAAGCCCCCCGAACTCCGAGCATCCCGGCGCCCCCCGCGCCACCTCAAGCGCCGGCGCCCCCCAGCCTCGGACCTCGCTCGCAGGCGGGCCCCGGCCCGGGAAACCGAGGCCCGGGACGCCCGCCCGCCCGGCGCGGCCCCCGCGCGCGCCCCCGGGAGCCCGCCCGCCGGCCCCGCACACCTGCGCCCGCGCCGTCCCTCCATGGTGGTCGCGGCCCGGCGCGGAGGCCGGAGGGCCCCGTTGCCCCGGGCAACAGCGCCCCACGGCGGGGCCGCGACTACAGCTCCCGGCGCGCACCGCGCGGCGGGGTCATAATCGCGGGGCGTCATGGGAGCGGTAGTTCCGGGGGCGGAGCCAATGGCGCCGCAGGTCACAATCGCGGGGCGTGACGGGAGTTGTAGTTTCGCCGCGGGGGCCTCCGGGAGCGGCAGGGGGCGGTTGCGAGGGCAGCCGGCGCGCTCATGGCCGCGTCCCGCGTCCCGCTCTGGGCGGTGTGCGTGCTGCGGGTGGCCCTGGCCACCGTCTACTTCCAGGAGGAGTTCCTGGACGGAGGTGACACGGGCGACGGCCGCCGGGGAGGCGGCGCGAGGACCCCCTCCACCCCCGCTGCCCACCCCGGGCCGGCCATCGCGGGGGGTCTCGGAGCCTCGAGGCCTCGAGGGGAGCCCCCTCCCCGGCCCCTGGGCCTGGGCGAGCCCCCCTGACCCGTGTCGCCTCCCCGGCCCCTGGGCCCCGGGCGAGCCCCCCCGACCCGTGTCGCCTCCCCGGCCCCTGGGCCCGGGCGAGCCCCCCTGACCGGTGTCGCCTCCCCGGGCCCGGGCGAGCCCCCCTGACCGGACCGGTGTCGCCTCCCCGGCCGGGGCGAGCCCCTCCCCCCCCCCCACCTGTGTCGCCTCCCCGGCCCCTGGGCCCGGGCGAGCCCCCGGGCGAGCCCCCCTGACCGGTGTCGCCTCCCCGGCCCCTGGGCCGGGGCGAGCCCTCCTGACCGGTGTCGCCTCCCCGGCCCCTGGGCCCGGGCGAGCCCCCCTGACCCGTGTCACCTCCCCGTCCCCCCCCCCGCAGAGCGCTGGAGGAACCGCTGGGTACAATCCACCAATGACTCCAAGTTTGGGCATTTTAGACTGTCTTCGGGGACATTTTACGGGCATAAAGAGAAGGACAAAGGTTAGTGGAGAAACCACGAGAAGCTCGAGCTCCAAGCCCACCCCCGGACCCCAGCCCAGGGTGGCGCCGGCCAGGGTTTCCCTCCCCTCTCCCATTTCTCTCTCTGCTGGCCCGAGAGCATCCTGGGGCTCAGGGGCCGTTCCTCAGAATTTGGGGACCGCCCCACCCCCCTCCCGGGCCCTGCGGAGACCGGAGGATGTTTTTATTTCCCACGTTATAAAAGAAACCCTGCGGCCACACACGCTCTTTGCGTGTACCCCGTGATGAGTGTCTACACCTCCGGTAGAACCGGGTCGAGCTGCTTCCTTGTGGCTAAGGAGCACCTGTCTTCCAACTTCTCATTTCTGATCATTTCCATCCCCAGTTGGCAGATTGCAAGCCTGCCTGCTGCCTGTTTTTTGGTCCAGCCAGCTGAAGATAGTTTTATGGGTTTTTTTTACTTTTTATTTTTTGTAGATACATAGATCACAAAAAAATATTCCATTAAAAAATATAAGAGGTCCCCATATACCCCCACACCCCACCCCACTCCTCCCCCGTCAACAACCTCCTTCATCGTGGTGGCACATTCATTGCATTTGGTGAATACATCTTGGAGCACTGCTGCACTGCCTGGATTATAGTTTACCTTGTAGTTCACACTCTCCCCGTCTACTCAGTGGGTTGTGGCAGGATATAGAATGTCCAGCATCTGTCCCTGCAGTATATCATTTAGGACAACTCCAAGTCCCAAAAATGACCCCACCTCACATATCTTCTTCCCTCTCCCTGCCCTCAGCAACTACCGTGACCACTGTTTCCATATCGATGCTACAGTTTCTTCCATTACTAGTCACAATAGTTCTATAGTAGAATACCAGTCAGTCCACTCTACTTCATATTTTATTCCTCCACTGAGAAAAGTTTTACTTTTTTTTTTCACAATCGGAGGGAAAGAATGGTATTTTGTGATTCATAAAAACTGGAACAGGGGAGCAGATGTGGCTCAACTGGTTGAGCACCTGCTTCCCATGACCGGGTCCTGGATTCGATCCTTGGTACCTCCTAAAGACAAAACAAAAAAAAACCACCAGCTTCTCATTGGGGAACGGAGGTGGCTCAGTGGTTGAGCACCTGCTTCCCGTGTACAAGGTCCTGCATTCAGTCCCCGGTACCTCCTAAAAACTAGGAGAAGTTCAGTGAAAGACGTAAAACGTCAGCCTCCGTAAAGTTTTATAGGCACACAGCCACGTCCGTTCTTTTACGTATCGTCTGGCTGCTTTTCTTATTACGGAGGCCAAGTCCAAGAGATGCCCCAGAAAGTCTAAAGTGCTGCTCCGGCCCTTGCAGAGAACGCCTGCCAGCCCCTGATTTAGATGACAAGTTTTCCCCTTCACTTTCCGCTCACCCTCGGCTGCGGCCCTGTGCCTCCCATCCGGCAGCCTCTAGCTGTGGATTGTGCAGGCTTTGTTTTGTACGCTACACATTGACCCGAGGAGCCGGTAAAACTTCCGGCTCCGTGGCAAAAATGGAGTGAAAACAGGAGAGACCTTGTGAAAGGAGAGGTTTCTGTCCGGTCTGCTGCGAGGCGTTCTGGGTTTTGTTTTTTCCCTTTCTAACCCTTCCTTGAATTTGGAAGCCTGAGGACCTGAGGCTTTCGTCCACTCGTTCGGCACAAGTCTCCTGCGATCAGAAGCAGGCAAGGTCCTGGGATAGCTGCTCAAAACGACCCCTTCCCTGGTCTCTCCTGGGACCGTGACTTTGAAGTCATGATTTCAAAGTCGAGTGGAACTGGGGGGGGGGGGGGGGGCGGTGAGCGAGAATCAGGCAGGAGGAGGCTGGGAGCCGGCTGACCTCCGGGATGGCCTGGAGGAGGGGATCTGGGGCAGGCGGGGGCTTCGGCTCCCCTTAGAAAGACGCCTGGTACTGGGCAGGCAGCCCCGAGTTCAGGTTTGGACAAACCGAGGCCCAACGCCAAGCTGGCGTCTGCTGGCGCCCAGGCCTGGGGGGCCGGGCCGGGGGAGCCCCTCCAGCTTACGGTTTGTCTGCCAAACCCTGCTACAAGAACAGGATCTGGAGCAGTGCCCGGCGGCCCCCAGGAAGGCGCCGGGGTACGGAAGGGACGGCCCGCGCTCCGGAAGCACACGGGCCGGTCCGCGGGGACTGGCTTGCGGCTGAGGGGTCCCGGGGGCTCCCCGGGCGCAGCAGGCTCCTAAACAGCCCCTCAGCCGCCCCGCCGCGCACGTCCTCCGCGGCTCTTCCGTCTCTTTTCGGAGAATGAGAATCAAGAGAGAGAAACGGAAGGTTCCATCGTGATTTTGGCAGCGCAGGTGCAACACAAGCCTCCAGGCTGGGAGAAGGAGCGCAGGCAAACGTAACCCCGCTGGTCGCTAACTGGAGGCCAGAGTCGAAGCGTCTCGTCGCTTCACGGGGGGGGGGGGGGGACATGTGGAAGTTCCTCGGGCGCAGAGAGCCCGCCGGGGGGGTCCGAGAGCCCGCCGGGGGGGCCGGTGGCGGGACTCGCGGCAGCCCCCCCCCCCGTGCTTCTGGCTTGCAGGACTGCAGACCACGCAGAACGGCCGCTTTTACGCCATCTCCGCCCGCTTCCAGCCGTTCAGCAACAAGGGCAAGACGCTGGTGCTGCAGTACACGGTGAAGCACGAGCAGAAGATGGACTGCGGCGGGGGCTACGTGAAGGTGTTCCCCGCCGACCTGGACCAGAGGAACCTGAGCGGCAAGTCCCCCTACTACATCATGTTCGGTGAGCCCGCGCCCCTGGCCTTGGCCCCCAGCCCGGCTCGGCTAGCGCTCGGCTCCGCCGGGCAGCAGCGCGTCTGCTTAACGCCCCCCCTTTTTTTTTTTTAAATTTATTTCTTTCCTCCCCCGCCCCAGTTGTCTGTTCTCTGTGTCTACTTGCTGCGTCTTCTTTGTCCGCTTCTGTTGTTGTCAATCTGTGTTCCTCTTTGTTGCGTCATCTTGCTGTGTTAGCTCTCCGTGTGTGCGGCGCCATTCCTGGGCAGGCTGCACTTTCTTTCGTGCTGGGCGGCTCTCCTTACGGGGTGCACTCCTTGTGCGTGGGGCTCCCCTACGCGGGGACACCCCTGCGTGGCAAGGCTCTCCTTGCGCGCATCAGCACTGCACATGGGCCAGCTGCACAGGGGGCAAGGAGGCCCGGGGTTTGAACCGTGGACCTCCCATGTGGTAGGTGGACGCCCTAACCACTGGGCCAAGTCCGCTTCCCTGCTTAAAGCTTTTTAACGCTGGTAAATCTAATTACTGTCACAAAAAGGCCACTGTACGTTCTCGCGTGCCCGTGAAAAAGCTGTTCCGTCCCGCCTTGGCGCACTCCCAGATATACCGAGTCTGTCGGGAGTTGTCGAACCAGGGCCCATGGGCCAGACGCAGCCCGCCGCCGCATACTGTCGGCCGGCTCGCACGCCACGCTGGCCTTTTACGTTCTGAAGCGGTTGGGGGGACCCCAAAAGAAGGCTCGCGTTTCACGACACCTGAAAATGGTATGAAGTTCACAGCTCCGCGTCCCCGCGTGACGCAGCGTCAGCCTGCAGCGGCTGGCCCATGCCGGCCCTCGTCGCAGCCGCAACCGTTGGGCCCTGCAGAGCCGAGAGCATTTATCTGGCCCTTTTCAGAAAATGCCAGATCTCCTGACTGTGCCAAAATTTACCTCCCTGGGCCCCGGGAAACAGGCGTCCCCAAAGAGCACGGAGCCAGGAAATACCTCGAGGAAGAGATTCCTAGCTGTCCCCCGTGACGTGGACCCGGGGCTGGCCTTCCAGAGTCTCTCCTCCCCCGGCACGGAAGGCCTCCTCCCAGCAGCCCTCCGTGCTCCGCATCTGGCTGGGGCGGCCGGGGAGGTGCCCTGAGGTCCAGGGAGCCCCGGCTCAGGAGGTCGTTCAGACACGGAACAGCCCCGGTGGCGCGCGCGCCGGCGTGTCCCCGAGCGAGGGGACCTCGGCGGGAGCACGCGAGCCCGGCCCGGAGGAAATGCCGTGCGTTTACCCTTGAGTGTAAAACCGGGAAAGGAAGACGTTTGTATTTCCACCAAACCAGAAGTCACCCTGCCTCGGTGGTGGTGAAGGGCGGCGGTCTCTTACCACCGCCTGGCCGAGGGATGGGAGTGTATCTCAATAAAACCGCTCCTCCGTCACGCGGTCACTGCGCAAGAGGAGCCAGAAAGCGCCGCCGTGTACAGCACGGGAAACAGATGGAGAGGTGGCGCGTTTTCTTCTCTGTCTGCTTTTTGTTTAACTATTAAAATAGTGAAAACGCTCTAATAATGATTGAAGCGACCAACGCGCAACTACGTGACTATAGCAAATACATCGATTGTACATGTTGGATGAACTGTATACTTTGTTAATAAAAATTGTTTTAAAAACCCAGATGGCAAAGCCAGCCAGCCAGAAATTCCCTGTTCAATTAAACATGATATTTCATAGGTATTCGGTGAATGAAACGATGAAACAACCTCCACCAAAAAAACTGTTTGCAAATAAATGTAGCCTCACGTCGGTACACCTGAATTGAGAAGCGGCAAGTTAGGAGTACAACAATTTTAAAAAAGGTCATGCTAAAATTCTGGTGTTACTTTTAACTCAAGGTCAGGTTCGTCTGGTTCGCCCCCCAGTCTGTCACCGTGAGCCTGGCTCCCTGGAAGGCCTCAGCTCTCGCCTTGGGGAGGAGAGGGGTTCGCGGAGGGGTGGGGGCTGGAGGCGCAGGCGGGCAGGCACGTACCTGGGCACCTGCCCCGCTCGGCAAATAAGGAAACCGAGGCACAGAGCTGACGCGCCTTGCCCAGCGTCCACGCAGCCCGCCCCCAGAGCCCAGCCGCCGACGGCGCCTCCCCGTCCCCTCTGAGACGGCTTTTGATCGCCGCTGCCCGAGGATCTCCAGATTCCCCCGTCGGCTCCGGGGCTGCGCAGGGGCTTCAGAGCAGAGAGGAGAAGCCGACCCCCCTTGCAGGAAAAGTGGACGCGCGCGACTCGGCCCCGGGAAGGTAGACCTTCCGTCGCGGAGCTCCTGTTCTCAAGAATCGAGTGGGAGCGCTTTCCGGTGGTGACAGCAGTGTGTCCCTCGAGAACCCACCCGGGACACGCGCCCGGCGTCCTCCGCTGGCCCTCGAGAACGCTCTCGCAGCTCAGCGCAGCCTGAGGCACCCACCGAGGGGCCATCGCCCCTCTCAGGTGGGGCCACCGTGGCTGCCGGGAGGAAAGCACAGCTGGTGCCCGGGGTCCCCGCGAGGTTGGCCCGGCAGGCCCCGGAGCTGGGCTAGCGTTTCGGCGTCCCGAGTGGGACAGCGTGACGGGACGCCGAGGGAGCACCGCGGCCGGTGCAGCTGCGAGGGTCTCCCGTCAGCACCCACGGGCCGGCGGGCTTTCTGGGTGCCTGCCGTAAACCCGGCCCCGCAGGGCCAGAACGACCGCAGCTCCTGCCTCCCCGCCGGGAGCAGAGCGTCGCCGAGGTCCCAGGGTCTCCGTGGCTGAAATGCAGCCCTGCACGTGCCCGTTAAACCTGCCACCCTCGAGGGGAACGCGTTCTAGCTGTTACCCATCATCACGTGCGCACCGCAACCTCTCTCTGCTTACGATTCAGGGTCGTGGAGAAAATGGGTGTAGGCGGCGGACGTGGCCCAGTGGTTAGAGCATCCGTCTACCACACGGGAAGTCCACGGTTCAAGCCCCGGGCCTCCTTGACCCGTGTGGAGCTGGCCCATGCGCAGTGCTGATGCGCGCAAGGAGTGCCCTGCCACGCAGGGGTGTCCCCCGCGTAGGGGAGCCCCACGTGCAAGGAGTGCGCCCCACAAGGAGAGCTGCGCAGCGCGAAAGGAAGTGCAGCCTGCCCAGGAGTGGTGCTGCACACATGGAGAGCTGACACAGCAAGATGACGCAACAAAAAGAAACACAGATTCCCGTGCCGCTGACAACGACAGAAGCGGACAAAGAAGACGCAGCAAATAGAGAGCAGACAACTGGGGTGGGGGGTGGGGAAGGGGAGAGAAATCAATAAATCTTTGAGAAAAAAAAAGAGAAAATAGAAAATGGGTGTATACGTCCGTACGTACTTGTGTACGCGAGAACACACGTGCATATACACGTGGGAATATGGATACGCTGTGTGCAACGACACTTGTTTTAGAGCATAGCGATAATAACGCAACAAGCCGCCAAGCTGGCGTTTCCCCCACGTTAGCCCACCTCGTCGGCAGCATCGCTCTGGCAAGTCGAGCTTAACACCCCCCGCTTGGTGGATGAGGAAACTGAGGCACGGGGAGGCGGAGGAGCGGCCAGCCGGCTCGGCGAGCGGGCACCGGGCCCACGGCCTCCCCCCACCAGCTCACGGCAGCCCTGGGAGCCGGGCAGCGGGCCACCCCCTCTCCGCTCTCACGCTGCTTTAGCTGGGGGTCCGGGGGGGTCCCCGAGAAGGGACCCGGCCTGTGGGGGCGCCGCCCTCTGTTGCCGCGCCGTGACCCCCACAGCCGGCGGCTCCTCGGCCCCCGGAGCGCCCCGCGGCGCCACGAGTGCTCGTCGCGGGGCGCCATCGGGCGGCGGGGAGTGGCGGCGTCCAGCGACGCGGTTCGCGAGGAGATTGAGGGCGGCGAACGTTTCTCCTGTAGGCCCCGATATCTGCGGATTCGATGTCAAGAAAGTCCACGTCATCCTGTATTTCAAGCACCAGTATCACTCCAACAAGAAACCCATCAGGTGCAAGGTAAACGCCGCCGTCGCCAAACCGGGGGTCACGGGGCGTCCCGGCCGACGACGCCACCGAGCCCGGGAGGGTCCTGCGCAGCCCCCTGCCCCCCGGAGGTGCCTGCCGGCCTCGTGTCCCCCCTCCTTGCACCATTTAACTTGTAAGTTTCACCCCATCAGGGGGAAACGCTCGATTGTGCGTTCCGATGTCCCACACTGCCACCAGTGTCCCCCCCATCGTTAACAGGGCATTCAGGCTGGAAAAACTCTAGAAAACCTAAGCCGCCTTCCAAGTTCCAGAACCTTCCGGAAGGGGAGCAGCTCCGAAACGATTACCTTCCTTCCCGCCTTCTCCCCCGCGGAGCCCCGAAAAGAACGTTTTCTCCCTCGGGGGCCACGTCAGGCTGGGGGGACCCCAGGGGACGTCGGGGCGGCTGGCGGCGGCAGTCCAGGGCCTCTCGACAGGCAGCTCGGGTGGGCTCTCCGGGGAGCCCCCGAGGAGTGAGGCTTGCCCATCCTTGGGTGGGCTCGGGGCCCCCCAGCCTCCGACGGCACCCCGAGGCGCCCCCTGCACCTTGGCAGAAGGCCCTGCAGTGTCTCAAGATTGTCCACTGTGCGGCGGGGACGACGGGGCGAGGGCGGGCTTGGCTCCGGCCTGTGACAACGGCGACGTGACAGGTGGCGGTGACGCCCCGGCCAGCGCTGCCCCTGATGTCTGCCCTGCCCGGCTCTTTGCCACCAGGCCCGCGTGCTCTCCCTTCCTCGCTGCGGGGCCCAAGAGCGCGTCTTCACAGCTGCTGGCTCAGGGCGCCCCGGGGTGGGGGGCAGAGGGGAGAGGGCACTCTGCAGGCCGGGGCTGCCGGCCGGGGGGCAGGAGCGCGTGCCCGGGCCCCGCTGGGCCCCACGGGGCTGCACCCGCTGCCCGAGGACTGCCAGGCCTTGCTGCAGCTTTCCCGGCCTCGGTTTCTCCATCAGGAGCCCGGCTGCCGTCGCGGGGCTCTGGAACGTTCCGCGGCAGAGCCTGCCCTGCAGGCGTCCGCGGAGGGCTGGCGTGTTAGGACGCCTGGGGCGCGGGCAGGGGGCGAGGGCACGGAGGCGGTGGCGTTGCCGGGCCACGACGCACAGGCGAGGCTGAGCACGGGGACGAGGAGGGACAGGGCGCGGCCCCTGCCACTGTCCCTCAGGGCAACAGGGTGAGGACGTGCTGAGACCCCGCTGGCGTCCAGGAGAGGCAGCCCGGCTCGCGGGCCGGGGGCCAGAGCCGCTGGCGGCTGCGCAGAAACGAGGGGTGCCACCCGGCAGGAGGCTCCGGCCCGAGGCCGGCGGGCAGGGGAGCGTTGGCGAAGCCGTCGGGGCCACAGACTGCCACCCCGCCACCCCGCCACCCCGCCACCGCGCCACCACCTTTCAGGGTATTTACTGCCTGCTCAGCTGGGGCCTAGCCCAGCGCCGGAAGGTTCCTCCTGCTGCCGAGACCCGGGCTCGTCAGGGGTGGCCTCCCGCTGGCGTCCTTTAGGTGACAGAATGGCCAGCTGTCGTTTCCCGCAGCTCTTCGTAAATCTGAGCGCAGCGAGGGCTGCGCCAGGCCGTTGCCCGCGCGTTTCGGACACCGGAGCCGTGGACGCGGCCCAAGGGGGTCCGCCCCCCGGGAGGAGGCCGTCCGTTGAGCGGCGCTCTCCCCGCAGGACCCCCTTCCTCCAGCCCCGCAGCCTGGGTTCCTCGGCCCCGTCGCCTGGCGTTTGTGACGAGGCTCCGGCCGCCAGCGTCAGCGCCCGCGTCGCCGTGACGCCTCCGGCGTCTCACCGCCGGCCTGTCCTCCCCCCGCACCGCGCAGGTGGATGGCTTCACACACCAGTACACGCTGATCCTGCGGCCGGACCTCACCTACGTGGTCAAGATCGACGGGCAGGCCATCGAGGCGGGCAGCGTCGAGTACGACTGGCAGGTGACCTCGCTGAAGACGGAGCAGGCGTCGGCCAAGCCGCAGGACCGGGCGAGAGCCGGCAAGGCTAAGGTGGGATTTCCCCCGAGCGGCTAAGGGACGCCGCGAGGGTGCGACCGTGGACGTGGCGGGGCGGCGGTGACGGCACCCAGGTCGTTTTGTTGCTTATAAGAGCCTTCAAGGGCCCCTCCCCAAAGCACAGGCACGGGCGCATCTCAGTGTGCCACGGAAGGGTTTGTTTTTATTTAAAGATTTATTTTATTTATTTCTCTCCCCTTCCCCCCCCATTGTCAGCTCTCTGTGTCCATTGCTGTGTGTTCTTCTGTGTCCGCTCGCATTCTCAGGGGCACTGAGAATCTGTGCCTCTTTGTTGCGTCATCTTGCTGCATCAGTTCTCTGTGTGCGCGGCGCCACTCCAGGGCGGGCTGCACTTTTTTCGTGCCGGATGGCTCTCCTTATGGGGCGCACTCCTTGCGCGTGGGGCTCCCCTACGCGGGGGACACCCCTGCGTGGCAGGGCACTCCTTGCGCGCATCAGCACTGCGCATGGGCCAACTCCACACGGGCCAGGGAGGCCCGGGGTTTGAACCCTGGACCTCCCATGTGGTAGGCGGACGCTCTATCCGTTGAGCCACATCTGCTTCCCGTAGCTGCTTTTCTCAGCTCCCGGCAGCCCCCGGGTGACTCTTGGGGCTCTGCCTGCTTGTCTGCCCCCTCTCGGGCCCGGGGACGGCTTTTCTGTCCTGAGCAACAGGAAATCGGTGGCCCCTGCCTCGCCGTCGCTTGCTTAACTGAGCTGATAGCCCTGCCGCCCCCGTACCCCGAGACCACACCCCCCGCCTCAAACCCCAAGCGTGGTCCTTCCCTCCCCGCGCCCCCAGGACTGGGAGAAGCCCTTCCTGGACGCCAGCGCCCGCAAGCCCAGCGACTGGACCGGCGAGCTGCCCGGCGACTGGCCGGCGCCCATGCCGCAGAAGCCGCCCTACCAGGTGAGCCGCGCGGGCCCCTGCCCCTCCTGGGCCCCCCCGGCCGCCCCTCTGCCGCCCCGTCACCCGGCCCCCCGCCCCCATCTGGCTTGTCGCAGGACGGCCTGCAGCCGGAGGGCATTGGCCGCGACGTGTGGCTGCACGAGACGCTGGGCAGCGCCGGCTACCTGCCCACCTTCGACCTCTCCGAGTTCGAGAACATCGGCGCCATCGGGCTGGAGCTCTGGCAGGTCGGGCGCCCCTCCCGCGCCACCCTCCCCTGGGGAGCGCCCGCGACGCGCCAGGCCCGGGCCACCCCCCCCCACCACGGGGGGCAGCCGCCGTCACACCGGAGCCACCCCTGTGTCCACCCGCAGGTGAGGTCGGGGACCATCTTCGACAACTTCCTGATCACCGACGACGAGGAGTACGCCGAGAGTTTCGGCAAGGCCACCTGGGGCCAGACCAAGGTACGGCGTCGCGCACGCACGCACGGGGCGATTTTTCGCCGGTTTTTACAACCGAAGCCCGACGCGCGGGACGGAGCGCTCGGAGGGTTTTGGCTCCGAATCCTCCTGCCGGGTCAGGGCCCAGAGCGCGGCCAACTCTCCAGAAGGCGGCTTCCCCACGGCCCCTGCATCAGTGGCCCGCTCCCAACCCGGGGGTGATGGGATCTGTCCGTGACGTTGGCACAGACGCGACCCCCGGCCAGCTCCGCCCTGGGGCCCAGCCCCCCTGGCCCAGCGCTGGGAGGTGCGCTCGGGGCGCCGCACACAGCAGCCGTCCACCCCTGCCGCGGGAACGTACCGGAACGTGTTCGATCCTCGTGCTGGCGGCCCAGCTCCAGGTGGCTTCTGTGTGCCCGAGGCCGAGCCGGCGTCTGTCTCGCGTGTCCTCGGGCCCTCGTTTCCGAGGCCCGACGGCGAGGCAGATTCCGGGGCAGGTGTCCCGCTCCCCTTCCCTCCTGCAGCGGATGAGTCCGTGTCGGCCGGGCCTCTGGCAGCCGTGTCGATCGAGGCGTGATGCCCAAGCGGTGAACCGGGCCCTTTAGAGCAGTAGAGACCTACACGCGTTGGCAAACGCACACCGCCGAAAACCCAGACGCAGGCTGCGCCAACTCCCGAAAGTGTCCCCGTGCCCGCGTGGCCACCCCGGCCACCATGTGCCCGCGGAGTCGGCCGTTCCCAGAAGGCCGCGCCCTTGGGGTCGCGCTGTGCACGGCCACCCGGGCCGGCTCCGGTCGAGCGGCTGGCCTTCGGGGCCCACCTCCCCGCCCCCCGGCCCGACGCCCGAGCGCGCCTGCCCAGTCCCCTTGCCGGCGTCGGGCCGAGCGTGCGGCTCCGCGGCTCGGCCGACCCCCAAGGGGTGGACGCTGTCCCGGGGCGGGGGGACGAGGGCAGACCCTCTCCTGCCCCGAGCCGTGCCCGGCGAGCTGCAGCCCACGCGGCCCCTGCCTCTCCAGGACCCGGAAAGGGAGATGGACGCCGTGCAGGCCAAGGAGGACATCCGGAAAGCCCAAGAGGAGGACGAGGAGGAGCTGATGGCCGGAAGGCTCGGCGGGCACGAGAGCTATTTGAACAGATTTCACAAAAGGGACGAGCTGTAGCCTCGCTCCGGGTGCACATAAAGACAACTGGTAAACCCTTGTCTGCAGCCGCGTCTGCTTTCAGAAGCGCACACGCCCGCCCGTGCTTTGTCCCGTTTTCTTGGAGAAACGCCCCTCGGCAGGGCCGGTCCCATTGCCCCCACACGACCCCCGGGCCCCGGGCCGCCGCCCTTCCTCGCGGGTCAGCGCGCCGCACGCCCGGGGCGGAACCCCGTGGCGCCTCCTGAGCCCCCAGAAGGCCTTTCTCAGGCGAGGGTTGTCGAAACTCGTCCTGCAGCAGGACGGCCGGGCTCTTCTCTTCCCGCTGTGAGTCGCTCGTCATGGACGCGGCTGCCCCACGGAAGTCCTCACCCGGCCCCGGGGACGGCAGGAGGGGTCGCGGCCTCCGTTATACGTCGGTTGTTTCAGAAAACCTGGGCGTCGTGGACGCCTTTTAAAAATCAATCGTATCGATACGCATTAACAAAGCAGAAATGCATCCAAAGCGTACCGTTGATGGTATCTGGCATAATCACAGAGTTGTTCCTGGTTCAATCCCGGGTTTCGGCACCAAAAAATATTTTTTTAAAAATCACAGAGTTGTGCATTCATCACTTCTGTCATTGTTAGAGCATTGTCGTTATTTCAATAAGAATAATGAATAAAAAACCAACAAGCTCTACTCCTCAACAGTCACCTCGCAGTCTACTTCCCCTGCCATACATAGCTGGGATTCTGTTTCGTCTAATTTATTTGTATGTATATTTTGTGTAGATGGAGTCAATATGTAGTTGCTTTTGTCTAGTTTATTTTACTTCATATATATATATATATATAATTTAAATTCTTAAGGGAAGATTATTCATCTATTACTATATGCTACTGTCCATGCTTTGCTTTGGTTGTATTTTTGCCTGATATTAACGTAACATTAATATACATTGGTTCAGTTTCAAAGAAAAACAGTCTTATATATGCAATATTTCCCACATTCATATTCACATGAGGTTTCACTTATGTTATACAGTTTTGTTACGTATTTTAGCGCCCCTTCTAGGAACACACGTGACCTTAGACTTTCCCTTTTAACCACTGCCATACCGCTGTAGTAGCTCTGCTCGTTAACGACCGCAACGATGTGCTCTCACCATTTCTAGTCATTTCCAAAGATTTACAAACAACCTTTTTTTACCAGTTCTGCACACAGTAACCCTCAGTTTCCCATTCTCTACCCTCCTTCTCTTTTCTGGTGACCTATATTGTAATTATTAATTCCGTGACCTTCCACGGTATATTTAGTTGATAACAGGGCGATCACACTGTGTTCGGCCTTTTGTGCCTGGCTTGCCTCATGCCACGTAATGCCTTCCAGGTTCATCCACGTTGTCATGTGCTTCAGAATTTCATTTTATCCTTACAGCGGCGCAATCCGTCATGCATACACACCACCACGTCGATCTGTTCCTTGGTTGAGGGACACCTGGTTGTTTACAGCTTCTGGCAATCATGACTCACACTGCGATGGACATGGGTGGACAGATTCCTCTTCGTGTCGCTGCTCTTAGTTCTTCTGGGTATATACCAAGCCATGGTATTGCCAGGTCTCATGGCAAGGCTATATTTCAACTTCCTTAGGAACTGCCAAACAGTCCTGGCGGACACTTATTATTTTCAATTAAAGCATTTTTAAATTTTAGAATGAAAGAGGACCCCTACCTCACTCCCTACACAAGAATCCACTCAAAATGGATCAAAGACCTAAATAGAAAAGCCAGGACCATAAAAGCCCTAGATGAAAATACAGGGGGCCGCCTCCAAGATCTTGTGGTGGGCGGTGGTTTCTTGGGCCCTACACCCAGAGCATGAGCAACTGAAGGAAAAATAGATAAACAGGATCTCCTCGAAATTAAACCTTTTTTGCACCTCGAAGGACTTTGCCAAAAGGGTGAAAAGGCAGTTGTCTCAGGGGAAGAAAATATTTGGCAACCACATATCCGATAAGGGTCTGATATCCATGATATATAAAGATGCTATAACTCAACAATAAATAGACAAATGGCCTGATTTTAAAAATGCACGAAAGACTCAGACATTTGTCCAAAGAAGAAATACGAATGGTGGGAAAAAAAAAAACACAAAAAAGTGTTTCAAGTCCTTAGTGATTAGGGAAATGCAAATCAAAGCTACAATGAGAGATCATTTCCTGCCTTTAGACTGGCCACTGTTAAAAAGTCATAAAACTGCAAGTGTTGGAGAAGCCGTGGGGAGATGGGAACGCTTACTCGCTGTTGGCGGGAATGCAGAGCGGTACAGCCGCTGGGGGGAGCTGTTCGGCAGTTCTGAAAGAAAATGTTCCATTTTTCTTTGAAAGTGTTTTGCCTTAACACTGAACAAGTGTATGTTCCTGTTACGTGATGACAGGATATTAACATTAGACCCCAAAATTTATGCTCAGTGAAAGAAATGGGACACAAGGGACTCCATATTGTATGATTCCACTTATATAGAATGAAAAGAAAAAGAAAGAAAATGAAACTATAAATGGTGAGCAGATGTAGCTCAGTGGTTGAGCGCCTGCTTCCCATGTACGAGGTCCTAGGTTTACTCCCCGTTTACCTCCTTAAAAAAATATAAAGATGAGATTAGATTAATGGTTAAGTAGGGCTGGAAAAGGGTAGAGGGATTGAGAGCCCTTCTTTTTGGAGTAATGAATTCTAAAATTTTTTGTGGTAATGAATTTTGTTCTAAAATTTTTGCGTTATACTAAAAGCCGTTGATTGTACACTTTGAATAGATTGGTATGTGAAGATATCTCAATAAAGCTGCTTTAAAGTAAATAAATAAGAATAGCCATAAATAACTATGTACAGCAGGAGAAGCAGAGAGGGACTGAGAGGTGAGGAGTTTTTGTTCTTTATTATTTTTATTGAAGTAATCAAAATTCTCTAGTAACAAGTGAGGTGACAAAGGCACGACTGTGATTAAACCAAATGCCCCTGACGGTACACTTGGGATAGTCTGTATGCTTTATTAATACATATCAATAAATTTGATTTAACAACAACAACAAAGAAAAGCTTACAAAACGGATGAAGTTGGTATTGATGACTGACAAGAAAACACAAAATATCTGGAGAATTATTCCAAGGCCACATGGAAGCAAATACGTGCAACCCACAGATCCACGGGAGTTTCCTTGCCCGGTGAAATCCAGGCAAAAGGGTCTTAACTGTCCCACTTCTGGGTAAGTCCAAGCCTCTCCCAATATTTCACATTCCAAGAGCATAAAATGGTTGTATTTTTTTTTTTTCTTCAAATCATTACTTTGGTTTGGTTTGGTTTGAGGAGGCACCGGGCGTCGAACCCGGGACCTCGTTCATGGGAGGCAGGCGCTCAACCACCGAGCTGCCTCCGCTCCCCTCAATCCCTCCTTTTAACTGGCTTGCCATTCCCATCTCTGAGTGGCAAATCAGGTACATCCCGTAAGAGATCAATTTTAGGTAGTGAAAACCTGGTCCGCCATAGTTAGCAGCAGTATCGTAATATTCTCGCATCGATGTCAAAAAAGGTACTATAGCAGAGCTCAGGTGCACTAATACAGGGTAGGGGTTTTTTTCCTTTGCGACGAAGGAAAATGTCCCAGGGTTTACTGGAGTGATGACGACCCAACGGTGTGACGAAAGCGAGAGGCACTGAGTGTGCACTTTGGCCAGAATGTACGAGGCGTGGGACTGCGTAACACAGCCACGTGGCGGGAGAGGGGCGGCGCATCACAGCTCACGTGGGAACGTGTCCTCCCGTGAACTAGAACGACATACGCTACTAATACACAGCGTTAATAACAGGGAGGTATGGAGTTAGTATAGCAAGCGTCTGCCACGGGCCGCAGGCAGCCGTGCTAGCCGGACGATGCTCTTTCATAACCTGTAACAAACATTCCCCAAAACGCAGGGCGCTGGTGGAGGGCGGACGCGTGGGAATTCTACCCTGTATGCACGATTGTTTTCTAAACTCACCGCTTCACTGAAAAAAAGAAAACAAGTGTTTTTTTTTTAAAGATTTATTTATTTCTCTCCCTTTCCCCCCTGTTGTCTGCTCTCTGGGTCCGTTCGCTGTGTCTTCTTCTGTGTCCGCTCGCATTCTTGTCACGCGGCTCCGGGAAACTGTCACTTTTTTGGGGGCGTCATCTCGTGGCGTCAGCTCCATGTGTGCGGCGCCACTCCTGGGCAGGCTGCGCTTTTTTCGCGCTGGGCGGCTCTCCTTGCGGGGCGCACTCCTTGCGCGTGGGGCTCCCCTACGCGGGGGACACCCCTGCGTGGCAGGGCACTCCTTGCGCGCATCGGCTCTGCGCATGGGCCAGCTCGTCACATGGTCCAGGAGGCCCTGGGTTTGAACCCTGGCCCCTCCATATGGTAGGCGGGTGCTCTATCACTTGAGCCACAGCCGCTTCCCAGTATTGTTCATCGTGATAAAACGTACATAACGTAAAAATCGTCCTGACCATTTTGAGCGGACAGTTCTTTGATTTAGGTACGTTGACGGTACGATGTAACTTTCAGCGCTAGCTCTTTCTAGACTCTTCTTCATCATCCCAAACCAAAACCCCTCCTCACTGAACAGTGACTCCCCTCGCCTGGCTCCCATCACCCCTTGGAACTGCTCTTCTATTCTGCCTTCTGCCTCCTGGAATTTGCTGATTCTAAGTATTTCCTGCAAACAACCCATCCAGTGTCTGCCCTTTTGCATCTGGATTATTCCACGCAACAAGACATTTGCAAGAATCATCCGAGTTGTAGCATGGACCTGCACTTCACTTGCTTTGACAGCTGAAGCGTATTCCATTGCTGGAGAGAGCCCGTTCCGTTTGCCCGTTCATCTGCTGACAGTCACTGGGGGCGCCGCCACCCGTTGGCTCTTGTGGACAGACTTTTTATTTTTTAACATTTTTGTTGAAGTTTATCACGCATACGTGAACATCCGTAAGCAACGAGTGTGTGTATAAGTCGTGAACTTACAAAACAAACGTGTAGCATCCTGCAGTGCTCTCATCTGTCACCCCACCCCCCGCCACCTTGTGTCGTTGTGGAACGTTTGCAACAAATTATGCAAGAGCGTCATGAGAGCATCGCTGCTAACTGTAGCTCGTATCTGACGTTTGCCGTATTTCCCCCCCCAGCCTCCCGGGTATTAACACTTTGGATTAGTATCATAACGTTTGTTAAGGTTCCCGGGAGAACGTTCTCCTCTTGGTCCTGTTAATCACAGTCCACCTCCCACCCTGGGCTCCCGGTGCTCATCGCCCCGTGCTGGGTGCCGTCCACGCCGAGTGTGCGCTCAGCGGCTCTCGTTTCCATTACTTGAAAAGGAAAAGTCCCAGACCCCTTTACAATCCCGTTTTTGTCCCTTAGAATTGATGCGATATCTTCTTTGCCGTTGCTGCAAAAATAATACAACTTTATCGTTAACTACAATCCGTAAGTTATATTAGTGTGATTTTTCTATGTATCGCCGTATTAACATTTTGTAAAGGAAGAACGTTCTTACACTGTTAGGCACAATTTTCACCCACCACTGAAATCACTTACACATTCCCTACGTTATTCTCCAGCTTCCTTTCAATGGAAATATTACATCCACAGACTACCCCTTCCAGCCACAATCGCGTTTCTAAACCCGCCGCGTTAGTTACACCACTGTAGTGTGCAGCCATCAGCTCTACTCATTTCCTCACTTTCACGATAAACCTCGCTGATAACGCTCCATACGTGAAGCCTCAGCTCCCGTTCTCAGCTCACCCGCTTCCTAGCAACCCCCAGTCGCGCGTTCATCTTTGTGAGTTTACGCCTCGTGTTTAGGGCACGTTAGTGAGACCATAGGACGCTTGTCCTTTGGTGTCTGGCTGATAAAAATTCACCATCACGTCCTCGGGGTTCATGCGTGTGGTCACAGGCACCCCGATTTCCTTGCCTCTGACAGCCGAGCGGGCTTCCACTGTGTGTGTGCACCCCATCTTCACCCATCCATCAGTTGACAGACCCCTGGGCTGTTTCCCCCTTTCGGCACTTGTGAACCTTGCTGTGCTCATGCGCGTTTGCGTCCTTCATTTCTTCTGAATACATATTCCTAGTCCCAGGACCGCTGGAGCCCACAGCTGTTCTCCCTGTAGCTGCCCGAGGAACCACCAAACTCTCTTCCCCGGAGGCTGCGCCATTCTCCATTCCCCACGTCCTCCCAGCACTTGTACTTCTCTGTTTTTGAATTAATACCATTCTGTCAGGTGGGAAGTGGTCTCTCAGCGTAGCTTTGATCTGCGTTTCCCTACTGGCTAATGATGTTGAGCGTTTTTTCATGGGCTCTTGGGCCATTTGTATTTCCTCTCTGGAGAACTGTCTGCTTCGAGTCTTTCGCCCATTCGTAAGTGGGTCCCTAATTGTTGAACTGCACGAGCTCTCACGGATACCAAACCCTTATCGGATATGTGGCGTCCAAATATTTTCTCCAATTTGGCGGGCTGCCTTTTCACTTTCTTATCAAACCTGGACAGACACGCTGATGTGCCGTAAAACGAAGCTTTTTCGCCCCGTGACCCACTTCTATGGTCTTTCATTCCCTGGAAACGGAGGAGCGAAGTACATTTTCTCAAGCGAAAATGATGATCAGATGAAAGTTTTCTCTTACCTCAGATAATTTGCCTAGTTTATATTTCAAAATTTATTTTCTGTTTTATTATTTTATTATTTTTATTTTTTAATTTTACTTATTTTATTATCTTGCCTTTGTTTTAGACAGCCCACTCTGCAGGCTTGTCTCTGAACATTCCCCCTGGAATCTTGAGTTTGGGGCCGGGCATGCGCTTTGGGGTGGGCCCTTCTGGGGGTGCCGCCTCGCTTCCCACCGCTTCCTGGGGGTGCAGGACCGGCAGCTTCCTGCACCGGCCCCCCTTTAGGAGACCTCCCGGCCCCCCACTTCTGGCCGCTCCAGTCCCCCCAGCACTTCTCTCCCCAGTCCCCGGGCCTCCAATGGCTGGTTCTCCTGAGTGGCTGAGGCCCACTGGGACCACCGTCGCGTCTTTCCGGCAGGTGGCTCGCTCCCGTGCGTCCCCTCGGCCCCCCTGGCCTGCTGACCCCCCGAGCCACCGTTCTGAATCTCAGCCCGCTCAGAACCCCCGGGGGCTGCCCATGGCTCTTCGCCCAGGGGTGTCCCAGCAGGCCGGGTGCCACCCAGCCCCGCGCCCCGCGCTCTCTGAGCTCTGGCCGGCGGCCTCGCCCGCTCCTCGGCTCATTCCCTCTGCCCCCCAGCCCCCAGCCCCCACCGTCTCCACGGCCCGCTCCGCGTCCCCCGGCCCCTCGTCCCTCGGGTGATGATTTGACTAACGGCCATTTCCTTCCTCTCGGCCGGGGGTTCCCGGGAGGGGCCTGGGCCGAGCAGCACCGCGGGGGGTTGGGGCGCCAGGCCCCTCGCCGAGGGTGGGAGCCCCGCTAGAGGCCTGGGGTGCACTGGGTGCCCCCACCCCACTCTCAGGGCCCATCTCAGGCACCCAAGTTGCGGGGGGGGATGGCAGAGGTGGTCCCCAGCCTGAGCGTCGGGCGGGCTGGACTCACAGGTGCCACCTTGGGTGAGACCAGGTAAGGGGGCCAGCACCCCCTGCGGGCCCAGAGGTGGAAGCGGGCCCGCGTCAGGGTGCGGCCGCCACACAGGTGGGACGCGGCCACGCAGGTGGGACATGGGGATGGCAGGTGGGACGCGGCCACGCAGGCGGGATGCAGCCACACAGGCGGGATGTGGCCACATAGGTGGGACATGCGATGGCAGGCGGGATGCGGCAATGCAGGCAGGACATGGTGATGGCAGGCGGGACGTGGCCACGCAGGAGGGACATGGCCATGCAGGCGGGATGCAGCCACGCAGGAGGGATGCAGCCACACAGGTGGGACGCGGCCATGCAGGCAGGACATGCAATGGTAGGCGGGATGCGGCCACACAGGTGGGATGTGGCCACATAGGTGGGACATGGCCACGTAGGCAGGACATGGCCATGCACGTGGGACAAGGCAATGGCAGGCGGGACGCGACCATGCAGGCAGGACGTGGTGATGGCAGGCGAGACGTGGCCACGCAGGTGGGATGTGGCCATGCAATCGGGATGTGGTGATGGCAGGCGGGTACGTGGCCACGCAGGAGGGACGCGGCCACGCAGGTGGGACATGGCTACACAGGTGGGACGTGGCCACGCAGGCGGGACATGGCTACACAGGTGGGACATGGCCACGCAGGCGGGACATGACTACACAGGTGGGACGTGGCCATGTAGGCGGGACATGCAATGACAGGCAGGATGCAGCCATGCAGGTGGGATGTGGCCACAAAGTTGGGATGTGGCCACGCAGGCAGGACGTGGCCATGCAGGTGGGACAAGGCAATGGCAGGCGGGACGCGGCCACGCAGGAGGGACATGGCAATGCAGGCGGACGCAGCCACGCAGGAGGGACGCAGCCACACAGGTGGGACGTGGCCATGCCGGCAGGACATGCAATGGCAGGCGCAACGTGGCCACGCAGGTGGGACGTGGCCACGCAGGTGGGACATGGTAATGGCAGGCGGGACGTGGCCACACAGGCGGGTTGTGGAGAGGGCAGGCAGGTGGCAGCGATGACCGCGGGGACATGGCCATGATGGCAGATGGATGTGGCCATGCGGGCGGGATGTGGCCACGCAGGTGGGTCAAGGTGATGGCAGGTGGGTCGTGGTCACGTGGGCAGGGCGTGGCCGCGCGCGTGGGGCGTGGCGGTGTCCACGCTGCTTCTGGGCCAGGGCTTCCCCCCGGCACCATCGTCCAGGCTGGGGCGGGCGTGTGAGGCAGGGAGGGGACCGCAGCCGGGGCACCCCGTCCTCCTGAAGGGGCAGCCCAGGGCCAGCGCCCCAGCCTGACTCCAGGCCTGGGAACAGGGCTGCCGGCGGGGCGTGGAGGCTCAGACCCCGGGGGACGGTGGCCGAGCCCCAGAGCTGAGGGCCCCCAGTGCTGAGGGCCCCCCAGTGCAGAGTCCCCCCAGTGCTGAGATCACCAGTGCTGGGGCCCCCCAGAGCTGAGTTCCCCCAGTGCTAAGCCTCCCAGTGCTGAGGCCCCCCAGTCCCAGTGCTGAGATCCCCACAGGGCTAAGCCCCCCAGTGCTGATGCCCCCCAGTTCTAAGCCCCCCAGTGCTGAGATCCCCCAGTGCTAAGCTCCCCAGTGCTGAGGCCCCCCAGTGCTAAGCCCCCCAGTGCTGAGATCCCCCAGTGCTGAGATCACCAGTGCTGAGGCCCCCCAGAGCTGAGATCCCCCCAGTGCTAAGCCCCCCAGTACTAAGCCTCCCAGTGCTGAGATCCCCGCAGGGCTAAGCCCCCCAGTGCTGAGGCCCCCCAGTGCTAAGCCCCCCAGTGCTGAGATCCCCCAGTGCTAAGCTCCCCAGTGCTGAGGCTCCCCAGTGCTAAGCCCCCCAGTGCTGAGATCCCCCAGTGCTAAGCTCCCCAGTGCTGAGGCCCCCCAGAGCTGAGATCCCCCCAGTGCTAAGCCCCCCAGTACTAAGCCTCCCAGTGCTGAGATCCCCGTAGGGCTAAGCCCCCCAGTGCTGACGCCCCCCAGTGCTGAGATCCCCCAGTGCTGAGGCCCCCCCCAGTGCTGAGATCCCCGCAGGGCTAAGCCCCCCAGTGCTGAGGTCTCCCACTCAGCTGACAGTGCCCCCTGTGCTGAGGTTCGCCCATGCTGAGGCCCCCCCAGACCTGAGGTCACCCCCAGAGCTCAGGCCCCCCCCAGTGCTGAGGTCCCCCCAGGCCTGACAGGTTCCCCCCCAGAGCTGAGATCCCCCCATGCTGAAGGACCCCCCAAGCGCTAATGGTCCCCTAAGTACGCATGGTCCCCCACAAGTGCTGACAGAACCCCCCAGAGCTGACAACGCCCCTCGTCCCGAGCGGGTCGTGCCCCGCCCCGCAGCGCTGACGCCCCGGGACGCCGACCCCAGTCGCGCGGCGCCCCCCCTTCCCACCCTCACTGCGGCCCCTCGGCCAGGCCCGCGGGGAGGGGCGCGGCGGGGAGCGGGGGGCGGGGCCGAGCCGGCGCCAGGCCCCGCCCTCGCCCGGCTGCGCGCGCGGGGCCCCGCCCCCGTCCCCGCCCCTCGCCGGGCGCAGCCGCGCGCGCCCCGCCCTCCCGGCGCCCCCGCGCACGCGCGGCCCCGCCCCCCGTCCCGCCCCTCCCTCTCGGTGCCCGTGCGCACGCGCGGCCCCGCTCCCCCCCCCCCGCTCCGTCCCCGCCCTCCCGGCGCCCGTGCGCACGCGCGGCCCCGCTCCCCGCCCCGCCCCCCGCCCTCCCGGCGTCCGTGCGCACGCGCGGCCCCGCCCCCTGACCCGCCCCCTCCCTCCCGGCGCCCGTGCGCACGCGCGGCCCCGCCCCCTGACCCGCCCCCTCCCTCCCGGCGCCCGTGCGCACGCGCGGCCCCGCCCCCGCCCGGCGCTGGGAGCCCGAGTCGGCGGGAAGATGGCGGCGCCGCTCGTGCCCCTGGGCCAGCAGGTAGGGCCGCGGCGGCGGCGCGGGGCGCGGCGGGGGCCCCGGGGGCGCGGGCGGGCGGGGCGCGGCGCGGGGCGGCCCCGCGACCCTCCCGGCGGCGGCGAGGCGGGGCCGCGCGGTCTGCCCCGCCGGGGCGCGTGCGCAGCGCCCGGGCCGCCCGGGGAGGCGGGCGCCGCGGGCCTTTGTCCCCCGGGGGCCACCCCGCGCGCCGCACCCCCGGGCCCCGGCGCCCCCGGCCGCGCGCCCTCCCCGGGCCCCCGAGCGCCGCCGGCCGCGCCTCCCGGGCCCCCCGCCCATTCATCGGCCCGGCCCTGAGGGCGCCGGGCGGCCACCGCGCTGCAGGCGACGCGCGCGCAGAGCGGGGGGCCCCCGGGGTCCCGCCAGGCCCCCCTCGCCTCTCCCCCTGCCGGGAGCCGGCCCCGCACCCAGCCCCGCATCCCCAGCCCCTCGCCGGGACCGCCCGGCCCGGCCGAGGGACGCGGCCTGGCCCCTGTCCCCCGTGTCCTTGGAGGAAGCCCTCAGCTTCCTCCTCCGGACAGGGGACCCCCAGCGCTGCCTCCGCGCAGCGGCACAACGAGCAGGTGCCGCACAGCCTTGACAGCAGCGTCGTAAGCACTCACGCCCCCGGCGACGCCGTCATCCCACCATCGCGTAGCTGGGTCGCAGGGCCTTCGGGACTCCAGATCAGAGCCAGGAAGGACGCCCGGCTGGAAGAAAGGTGACAGGCGACGAGACGGTTCAGCCGGCCGGCGGAGAGACCCCGCCGCCTGTTAGATCTTGCCAGAACCAGCCAGCTTGCACCGCTGTCACTAAATTAACAGCACCCCGACCGGCGGTTGTTGACCAGCCAGTTCTGGTGTCCTGAAGCGCTTTGTGAACAGAGCGGGAAGGCGCTGCAGGTGTTAAGTGTCTCGTTGGCAGCTGAGGTTGTGGGTGAGGCTTCTAGGCTCGTTGAATGAGAACGCAATCCTGAATTTCTTTTAAAAATATTCCATCCAACCTCCGCGCTAGCTGTCATTTGATGACATCGAGAGCTGGTGCTTATCGCACTTGACCTCAGCCGAAAGGCTGAGAAGCCACCACAGCTAACGCTTTTTGGGTGCTAAAGCGTTTGCAAACACGCCGCCTCACGTTCCCCCGGCAAGGAGGGGCTTCCTACGTCACAAAGGAAGGGTTCCTAGTGGAGGGGGACATTGACCCGCCGCCGTCGCGCAGCCGGCGAGGAAGCGTTCGAAGGCACGGAGGAGGTCGCATCCCGCACCTGCTCAGAACCTTCCCGAGGCTCTGCCCTGCCCTGGGCACCCGGACGCCCTCCCCGGCGCCCACTCTGGGCCGCGCGTGCCGCCTCCTGCGCCGTCCTCCCGGGGCCCGCGCCTTCCATCCTCCAGGGGCTCCCCGTGGGCACCCCTCTCCCCAGAGGCCCGCGCTGGCCGCCTGGCACGCGTCGCCCACGGCAGCCCCCCTCACGCCTCCCCTGAGACCACTGACCACGGCCCACGGCGTCTTTATTGATGGATTTTTTAATTTATCCCCCGCACCGTTGTCTGCTCTCTTGTGTCCATTCGCTGTGTGTTCTGTGTCCGCTTGCATTCTCAGTGGCGCCAGGAATCTGTGTTTCTTTTTGTTGCGTCTTCTTGCTGTGTCAGCTCTCCGTGTGTGCTGTCATTCCTGGGCAGGCTGCACTTTCTTTCGCGCTGGGCGGCTCTCTTTCGGGGCACACTCCTTGCGCGTGGGGCTCCCTTACGCGGGGGACACCCCTGTGTGGCACAGCACTCCTTGCGCGCATCAGCGCTGCACATGGGCCAGCTCCACACGGGTCATGGAGGCCCGGGGTTTGAACCGCGGACCTCCCATGTGGTAGGCGGGCGCCCTCTCGGTTGAGCCACGTCTGCTTCCCGGCCCACGGCGTCTAGCTTTCTGCTGGGAGCCCCGTCGGCTGGACGGGCCGCGGCTTCCAGCACCTGGGAGACGGCAGCATGAAGCCAGCACGGGGAACGCGCCTGCCAGCCCTGTTGCCACGTGACTTTCCTTCTGGGGAGGGTTGGCAGCGGAAGTGAAGGAGGAGTTGTAAGAAGGGCCTGGAAGCCCCCTGTTCTCTGGCACCAGACGGGTGCAGTCGCTGGTCTCTGTGTTTTGTTTCTGTGCCTTTCCGTGGACGTTGGTTGAAGGATGGCCGGGCCAGGGGTCTCGACTTCCTAGGGATGCCGTGCAGGTGGCCACAAAAGCCACAAGGACTCCCTATCTGGAGGCCCGAGGCCTGGGATCAGGCGTGGCAGGGCCAGGCTGCCCCTCACGCCGCGGGGGGACGCCCTCCTGGCCTCGCCCGCTTCCGGCGCTTGCGAGACCCCCGGTGCGCCTCGGCTCACGGCAGAGCTGCTCCTGCCCCTGCCCTCATGGTGCCCTCCTCCTGGGCCGAGCCTGTGTCCACATTGTCCTCTTCCAAGAGGCCCGGCCGCGCAGGACGGGGTCCCCCCCTCCGCTTGTCTGGCCTCCTCTGAAATCATCATGTCTCCAGAGACCCCGCTTTCCAAGGCCTGTCCGGCACCAGAAGCCGGGACCTGGAGGCGCCTTTAGGGGACACGCGGGTCACGGCGCCTGGCCTTCTGTCGTGTTGGTACGCCGAGGCCTGTCCACGCCCGTTCCCGAGCGGAGCCGGGTCCTCCCAGGCGCCCGCGGACTGGCCGGGGGGCCACGCGAGCTCACGGATCGCCACCATCGTGTGGCTCCGGGGTCGCCGGGACCCCCCCGGCACAGTGGCGGCAGGGGGTGTCCTCCATCCCAGCCTGCCGGGGCTTCTCCCGTCAGCCTCTCTCTGATCCGCGCTGTTCTCGCCACGTCACCGGTGACGTCCCCCCAGGAGTGGCGCCCCCCCCCCCCCCGTTTTCCTTCACCCTCTTAAACGGCTCTTGTGGGTGCCCGCGTCTCCATTCGACTCTGCCCCCGCCCCTCGCCCCGCTGTGCCCCCCACTTGGGCCTTTTCCCCCGGGCTTCTCCCCGGAGGCTCTGAAGCCCGCCTGGCGTCCAGTGGCGCCGCGCGTCTGCTCCCAGCCCCGCATTCCCCCCTTGCGCCCGCAGACTCGGTCTCCCCAGAACGCGGCTTTGCGCGCCTGCTCCAGGGACCCCCACGGAGTCGGCCCGGCCGGCCTGTGCCCCGCGGCCCCCGGCCCCCTCGTCGCCCCCTCGTCGCCCCCCGAGCTCGCTGGCCTCGGCCTGGTGCCTCCCTCCGGCTCCGTGGCCGCCGGCTGCTTGGGGGGCGCCCGCCTGGCCCTCCCTTGGCCTCCTCCCCGCCCCGTCCCCGCCTCCCGCCCGGCCGCTCCTCCCGGCAGCGGGGCCTCGGGCGCAGCGACCCGTCCCCGGGCACGGCAGCGCGGCGCCCCGCCCCGTCCACAGACGGGGACACGGAGCCGGGGTCCCCGCCGGCTGGCCCCCCCAGAGCGCGCCCCAGAGCCCGGCGGACGGAGGGGCTGAGGCCTGACGGGCGGTGGCCGCTGTGTCACGGTGCCACGGACCGCGCAGGCCGGGCGTCTACAGCCGCGCCCCCGGAGTCTCCGTGGGCCGCCGCCATCTCCTCAGCGCCCATCTGTCCGTCCAGTTCCCCCCGCTGGGGACACCGTCACGGTGGCTCGGGGCCCGCCATGGCCCGACGAGCCCCGTCTTCAGGGGCCCTGTGTCCAAACGACGCCCTGTTCCCGCCGCTGCCGCGGCCTTGACCGCGTCCTCCTGGGGGACGCGGCCCACCCCGGAGCAGGCCGGCGGTGGGTTCCTGTGCAGCCCCCCCCACCCCGGAAGAGCCGTGCCGCCTCAGCTGCCCTGGGCTGGCTACGCGGCGCCCGGGAGCTCGCCGCCCTGTCCCCTCCACACTGCCCGTCCCCTCTGCACCGCCCCAGCCCCTCCACACTGCCCAGTCCCCTCCGCGCCACCTCGTCCCCTCCACGCTGCCCTGGCCCATCCACCTGCCCCCTCCACACTGCCCGTCCCCTCTGCACCGCCCCAGCCCCTCCACACTGCCCCGTGCCCTCTGCACCGCCCTGGCCCCTGCGCGCCACCCGGGTCCCTCCACCTGCTCCCCCCATGCCGCCCCATCCCCTCCGCGCCACTTCGTCCCCTCCGCGCCGCCCCGGCCCCTCCGCGCCGCCCGGGTCCCTCCGCCCCGGCTCTGACTGTCCACGGGGCCCCCATCCCCGCCTCTCCCCCAGCCCCGCGGGGAGCAGGGCCGCCGCGCGCACCGGCCCCCGCTTTCCAGTTCTCCTCCTCAGGTCGGGTCCCGGCTCCGCGCCCACGGACAGACAGATGCCGCCTCTGCCACCCGCCGCCCGGCCCGCGAGGACGCCGGCGGCGCTGCGGGGGGCCGGGCCGTCGCCCGAGACACCTCGTCCCCGCGTTAAGGTCCCCGCTCTCGGCTGGCCCGCGCCCGCCGCAGCCCAGGCGCCCCCGTGCGGGTTCAGGGCGATGCCCCGGCCCGCGGCACCCGCCCGCGCACGTGCGGCTCCTCAGCGCCCCGCTCCGGCCGCGAGGGAGAGCGCGGGGGGTCCCCGCCCGACCCGTGCGCTCGGGGAGCTGCGGCGCAGGCGTGTGGGTAGCGTCGCTGTCACCCGGGAAACCGAGGCCCAGGGACGTGGTCACTCACCCACGGCGCCCCCCGGGGCTCGGGCCGACCCGGCGCCTGCTCCAGGCTGGCCCTTTGCCGCACGGTCCCTCCCTGTCCCGGGAAGTTTCACTGCCAGTATCATCATCATCACTGTTACTATTACCACTGTTATTATGATCGCCGTCGTCGTTAGTGCTACGAAGCATCGCCACGGCGTCAAGCCTGTTTTGTTTTGAGAATTCAAGTTTCGTCGATATCTGTATATACACACGTATGGTTTTTGAGGTGCTGGGGCAGGGGTCAAACCTTGGACCTCGTGTGTGGGAAGCCGGCGCTCAGCCACCGAGCCGTATCGGCTCCCCTGAGTCGGTTTTTTTGTTTGTTTCGCTCGTCGTTTGTTTTTCTCAAGAGGCACCGGGAACCGAACCCGGGACCTCCCGTGTGGGAGGCGGGCACTCAACCGCTCGAGCCGCATCCACTCCCGGCCGTATGCTAATAAAGGGCACGGTGCGTCCAGAGCGTACAATCGAAGGTCTCCGGCGCAATCCCACACGGCCCGTTGGATTTTGCGATGCGGTCGTGGCACCTCGTCGTCGCGTCTCACGGAGGCCGAGCGGAGAGGGAGCCGCTCGCTTCGGCTGAGCTCTGTTCTGAAGCTCGCCGCGCCAGAAGTTGGGGGGCCGGGGAGGCCCCACGGATCTCTTCCCACGGGGTTCCGTGGGGGCCCCCTGCCACGGCGGGGGCCCGCGGCCCGCGCGCCCATGAGTTGACCGCGTGCAGCCCGCGGGACGGGGGTGGCTGGGAAGGAGGGGCTGGCGCGGGGCGGGGGCGGGAGGCTTGCCCACGCGGGGGTGCGTCGGCGACGGCTGCACGGAGGGCGCTTGGCCGACGGGGGAGGCGGGCGGCGGGCAGCGGCCTGCTGAGTGCCCGCGAGGCCGGGATCCAGCTCGGGGGGCCCCCGAGCGAGGCCGGCGGGCGCTTCGGGGAAACTGAAAGGAGTGGGCGCACGCCCCTCTTCCCGCCGGCGCGGCTCGGGCGAGGGCAAGGGGCTGGTGAGTGGGGCACGGCTCCCTGCAGGGTGCCAGCTCCCCCGGGACCCGCTGCCGCCCCCACCCGCCGGCCCTGCCCTGGGCAGGCCCCAGCCCTCTCCCCCTATCCGACTGGCCGGGCGGGTCCCGGGCAGGGTGACAGCAGGCGGGCGCTGTCCCCACCCAGGTGGGCACTGTCCCCACCCGGGCGCAGGCAGAGGAGGCGCCTGGCCCTGCCCCGGCCCTCCTGTCAGCCCCCCGCCCGGGCTCCCTCCTGCCTCAGGGCCCTTGCACGCGCCTGCTCTTCCCTCCTTCTGGAATGTTCTTCCCCATCGCCTCTGCTTACGCCCTGCTCTTCCTGTCCCGGCCAGGCCAGCCCTTCCTCAGGGAAGCCTGAGCAACCGGCTCCCAGACCGGCTCCGACTGCTCCCGCCGGCTCTCCTTGCCCTGCCCTTTCCCGCCTCCCCGCCTCAGTTTCCCCCGACCTCCGCCTGGACGGAGCCTGTAGGCTGGCCCCGCCGGCCGGCCCTCGAGCCTCCGGGTGCCCAGGGCTGCCAGGGGCAGCGGGCAGCCGGCGCAGGCCCTCGAGCAGTGCGGGGACGCGCGCAGGGGTCTGGCCCTTTCCCCGGGCAGAGCTGGAGCTGGAGCTAGCCCAGGGCCGGAGCTAGCCCAGGGCCGGAGCTAGCCCAGAGCCGGAGCTAGCCCAGGGCCGGGGCTAGCCCAGGGCCGGAGCTAGCCCAGCAATGTGCGCGGTGCTGCGGGCAAGGGGGGTACAGGGGGCACGCAGCGGGGGGGCTGGTGCCGGGTGACGTGGGGAGAGCGAGGGCCAGTGCCACACGCACAGGGGTGGGCTGTGGAGGCGGCGGCGGCCGGAGCAGGGACCGCGGGGCCGTGGGCTGAACCCCGGGTCGTGCGCCTCAGCCCCGAGGCGGCTGGGGGCGCGGGGGTCCCTCTGGGCGGTGGACGGGCCCCGGAACCCGGCAGAGCAGGCGCCTGCAACGTGGTGACCAGGTGGCCGCCCCCTCGACGACTTAGTATTTCTTTTACTTTTAAAAAATTAACTTATTGAAGTATATCACTCAGACAAGCGTGCATAAACAAGAAGTGCATAGTAATTGTTGTGAACCTACAAGACAAACGTACATAACCTCATACAGGACTCGCATAACCCACCCTGCTTGCAGTACCTTGCGTTGTAAACCACTTTAACTAATGATTAAAAGAGCATTGTTTCAGCCAAAGGGGCGCTGATGCAAAACACCAGAAACTGGTTGGTTTTTATACAGGGTATTTATTTGGGGTGGGAGTTTACAGATACCAGGTCATAAAGCGTAAGTGACTTCCCTCACCAAAGGCTATTTCCACGTGTCGGAGCAGGATGGCTGCCGACGTCTGTGCGGGCTCAGGCTTCCTGGGTTCCTCCTTCCAGGGTCCGGCTTCTCTCTGGGCTCAGGGTCCCTCCCTTCCAGGGTCCGGCTTCTCTCTGGGCTCAGGGTCCCTCCTTCCAGGGTCCGGCTTCTCTCTGGGCTCAGGGTCCCTCCTTCCAGGGTCCGGCTTCTCTCTGGGCTCAGGGTCCCTCCCTTCCAGGGTCCGGCTTCTCTCTGGGCTCAGGGTCCCTCCTTCCAGGGGTCCCTCCCTTCCAGGGTCTGGCTTCTCTCTGGGCTCAGGCTCCCTCCCTTCCAGGGTCCGGCTTCTCTCTGGGCTCAGGGTCCCTCCCTTCCAGGGTCCGGCTTCTCTCTGGGCTCAGGGTCCCTCCCTTCCAGGGTCCGGCTTCTCTCTGGGCTCAGGGTCCCTCCCTTCCAGGGTCTGGCTTCTCTCTGGGCTCAGGGTCCCCCCTTCCAGGGTCTGGCTTCTCTCTGGGTTCAGGGTCCCTCCCTTCCAGGGTCTGGCTTCTCTCTGGGCTCAGGGTCCCTCCTTCCAGGGTCTTGCTTCTTCCTGGGCTCAGGGTCCCTCCTTCCAGGGTCTGGCTTCTCTCTGGGCTCAGGGTCCCTCCTTCCAGGGTCCGGCTTCTCTCTGGGCTCAGGGTCCCTCCTTCCAGGGTCTGGCTTCTCTCTGGGCTCAGGGTCCCTCCCTTCCAGGGTCTGGCTTCTCTCTGGGCTCAGGGTCCCTCCCTTCCAGGGTCTGGCTTCCCTCTGGGCTCAGGGTCCCTCCTTCCAGGGTCTTGCTTCTTCCTGGGCTCAGGGTCCCTCCTTCCAGGGTCTGGCTTCTCTCTGGGCTCAGGGTCCCCCCTTCCAGGGTCCAGCTTCTCTCTGGGCTCAGGGTCCCTCCTTCCAGGGTCCGGCTTCTCTCTGGGCTCAGGGTCCCTCCCTTCCAGGGTCCGGCTTCTCTCTGGGCTCAGGGTCCCCCCTTCCAGGGTCCAGCTTCTCTCTGGGCTCAGGGTCCCTCCTTCCAGGGTCCGGCTTCTCTCTGGGCTCAGGGTCCCTCCTTCCAGGGTCTGGCTTTCTCTCTCCTCTGGGAGCTGACTTCCCGAGGCTCCAGCGTAAGGCTTCAGCATCAAACTCCAACATCAAAACTCTAGCATCAGAAACCCCCCACTCTGTCCTTTGCCTTGTATCTGAGTCCCCACCCACCAAGGGGTGGTGACTCAACGCCCTACTGGCACAAGAGGTTTACATAATTACTTAATCAAGTAAACCTATAAATTCCATATAATCTCATATGCTCAGAGGAAAAGATCAGTTTACAAATATAATCCAGTATTTCTTTTTGGAATTCATCAGTAATATCAAACTGCTACAAGTGTTGTCAAAATATTACTACTAACCATTGTATTTTCCCCCCAACCAAACCTATTATTGTCATCTTTATATCGTTTATATATGACCATAACATGAACAATTAAGTGTACAGTAAAAGTTGTGAACTCACAAAGCAAACATGCGTAACATCACACAGGGGTCCCTACATCAACCCTCCACCAGCACCTTGCATTGTCGTTGGACATTTGTTACAAATGATGAAAGAATATTGTCTTATAGTTCTTATCTTACATTTGGTGCTTTTTCCCCTAACCCACCCTATCATTATTTTTAAATATATTTTTATGACAGAAGTTGTAAACTTAGGAAACAAGCACATACGTGCAGGATTCCCACACAGCCCCCCTCTATCAGCACTGTGGTGGGACATTGGTTGCAGATAAGATCACATCCTCAGATTGTGACCACGTCCGTAGTGTACATTTGGCTCATATTTTCCGTGCTGCCTCATTATCAGCACAGTATATCTTCCGCACAGATGTGGAAATATCATATTATTACTGCTAACTGCAGTCCATGGGTCACTCCAGCTGTATTTTCCCCGTGCGTCTCCACATTCCCACGACCCTGCAGTAGCGATGTACGTTGGCTCTAGCTCACAAAGGACACTCCTGGGTCTGTACCTTGAACCACGATTCTCACCCACCTCGTTTACTGTGCTAATCAGCCCCTGGATTATCCTCTAGCACTGTGTCGGTTGGCATTTACGTACGCAGACAGCCATCTTCAACCACATCCCCATTTATGAAATAGCTGTTACTCACTGTGTGCTAACATCCACCCTGTACGTTTCCACACGTTTACAGTAAAGCTAATTAACCTCTTTCTACATCAAACATCAGCAGTCCGCTCAGTCCTCCTCTTATCTCTTTTAAGAATCCACCACCCTCCACTAGGTCTTGGAGATATTTTCCTGCAGTTTCTTGTGGAAGTTTTCTGGTTCTTGCTTTTATTTTTAGGTTTTTGATCCTTCCTGAGTTAATTTCTGGATAAGGCGTGACATAGGGGTCCTCTTTCCTCCTTTTGCTGTGGTTACTCCGTTCTCTCAGCTCCGTTTTTCGAACGGATTGCTCTGCCCGAGCTGTGTGGGTTTGACAGGCTAGTCAAAAGCCACTCGACCATACCCGTGAGGGCGTGTTTCTGAGCCATCTATTTGGTTCCGTTGGTCTACGTGTCTGTCTTTAAGCCAGTACCCTGCTGTTTTACCACTAAGCTAGGTAATGTGATTTAAAGTCTGGAGATGGGGGTTTGCGTTTCCTTTTTATGATGTTTTTGGCTTATTCAGGATCCTTACCCTTCCAAATTAATTTGGTGATCATGTTTTCAATATTTTTAATGCTGGTGGAATTTTTATCGGGATTGCATTGAATCTGTATATCAATTTTTTTTTTAAAGATTATTTATTTCTTTCCCCTTCCTCCCCACTGCCGCCCCAGTTGGCTGCTCTCTGTGTCCACTCACTGTGTGTTCTTCTGTGTCTGCTTGCATTCTTGTCAGCGGCACCGGGAATCTGTGTCTCTTTTTGTTGTGTCATCTTGCTGTGTCAGCTCTCCCTGTGTGCGGCACCATTCCTGGGCAGGCTGTGCTTTCTTTGGCGCTGGGCGGCTCTCCTTACGGGGCGCACTCCTTGCGCGTGGGGCTCCCCTATGCGGGGGACACCCCTGCGTGGCAGGGCACCACTCCTTGCGTGCATCAGCACTGCGCATGGGCCAGCTCCACACGGGTCAAGGAGGCCCGGGGTTTGAACCACGGACCTCCCATGTGGTAGACGGATGCCCTAACCACTGGGCCAAGTCCAGTTCCCTGAATCTGTATATCAATTTGAGTAGAACTGACATCTTGATATTTACTCGTCCAATCCATGAGCATGGAATGTTCTTCCAGTTACTTAGGCCTTTTTTGATTTAACATTGAGTTGCAGGTTTCTGAATCCAAGTGTTTTACATCGTTGGTTAAATTTATTCCTATTTGAGTTTTAGCTGTCATATTTCATTTTCACCACTCTTGACACTTTTAGTTAATTCTATTGATATAATCTTCGTTTCTAGACTCTTTTCCAGGCCTCTCTCTCCTGTCTTTTCTTTTCAGGCTCTAGCACACCCCTTAGTATTTCCTGAAAATCTGAACCTTTGCTTAGAAATTCTCTCAGTTTCTGTTTATCCGTGAATATTCTAATCTCACCCTTATTTTTGAAAGACAGTCTTGCTGGCTATAAGATTCTTGGCTGGAAGTGTTTCTCTTGTAGTATCTTAAATATATCAGACCACCGTCTTCTTGCCTGCATGGTTTCTGGTGAGAAATCAGCACTTAATCTTATTGGATATCCCTTATATGTTATGCATTGCTTTTCTCTTGCTGCTCTCAGAATTCTCCCTTTGTCTTTGGCCTTTGCATTCTGATGAGTATGTCTCTTGGAGTTGGTCTGTTTGGATTTTTCTGGATGGGAGTATGTTGTGCTTCTAGGACAGAGATATCTGGATCCTTCAATAGGATTGAGCAATTTTCTACCATTATTTCTTCAAATATTCCCTCTGCCCTTTTCCCTTCTCTTCTCCTTCTGAGACACCCCTGACACGTATGTTTGCATGCCTTTTGCTGTCATTTAGTTCCCTGAGACCTTGTTCAACTTTTTTCCATTCTTTTCTTCATCTGTTCTTTTGTATGTTCACTTTCAGAGGCCATTTCTTCAAGCTCATCAATGCTTTCTTCTGCCTCCTCAAATCTGCTATTATATGATTCCAATGCTTTTTAAATTTCATTGATTGCACCTTTCATTCCCATAAGATCTGCTCTTTTTCTGTGTATGCTTTCAAATTCTTCTTTGTGCTCATCCAGTGTCTTCAAAATATCCCTAATCTCTTTAGGCATCTCATTGAATTTATTAAGGAGATTGTTTGACCATCTGTAATTAGTTGTCTCAACTCCTTTATGTCATCTGGAGGCTTTTCTTGTTCCTTTAACTGGGCCATAGCTTCCTGTTTCTTGGTGTGGATTGTACTTTTCTGTTGGTGTCTTGGCATCTGGCTTACAAGAGTATTTATTCTAGGTGTAGTTTTTCTCTCTAGTTTAGGGCTTCCTATCCTTTCTCCCTTGCTGGTTGTGCAGTAGGAGCCAAGCATGTAGTTGGTGCTGCAAGCTGTGGAGGCTCAAGCTGCCCTCGTTGCCCCAGGGACCAATGAAGCTTCTTCCAACTTCCTCCTTTGCCGGGTAGGGACAGAGTCACAGCTGTGTGGAATAATCCACGTACAGACCTAGACTGTCGTTGCCCAGAGAGACTGATGGAGCCTCACGCCCCTTTCTCCCCTGCCTGGGGCGGGGATGGAGCCGCAGGTGCGGGCAGCGTCTCTGCAGTGCGGGTGCAGGATGGGGTGCAGGATGAGCGCAGCTGCCCTGGTAGACTTCTGATTTTCCGCCTGTGGCAGCCAGAGCTCCCTGCATCACCTGTGTGGGCTGGTGCAGGGCTCCTCAGCCTCCTCCCCCCCAGAGGCGGGGCCGAAGCGAAGACAGGGTGCAGGCGGATCTGCGTGAAGGAAACCGGTCCCTGCTGTCGCTGTGACTTTCCTGTGACTTTCGTCCCGGCTTCCCCTCACCTGGGGGCGGAGTCAGAATGGCGGCCACCTGTCTCCTTCCGGCTTGGGCAGATTCACACCCCACCCTGTTCCCAGGGGGATCACTTAGCCAGCCAAGTCTACAAGCAGCAGCCGAAACCGGCAGCCAGCCGTCTCCTCCTCCCCCGTTTTGGGGAAGTGGCGCCTTCGATTCCAGCCACGGAGCAGCTCCCGAGGCGGGGGATGGCCCCGGCTTCTTCTCTGCAGACGGGCATCTGCTCCTTCCGCTCCTTCAGGGATGTGGCAGGACGCCTTCTGGCCCCCTGGAGCCCCCGGACAGGCGCCTCAGCAGCTCCAGAGCGCGCTGCGGGTTTGTAACTGCCCCGGAGCAGGAGCTGACTCCAGGAGCCCTCACTCCGCCACCGTCTGCCGGGTGTCCCCTTACCACTTTTTTAAGTTTCCAACAACGGGGAAGAAAAACCACCCTCCCGCCGTAGCCGCAGCAGGGAGAACGCAGACCGCTCTGCGTCGAGGAGGGCGGAATGGAGACGGGGAAAAACTGACAGCGCAAAAGCCAAGCGACCCAGACGCAAAACAGCCCGGCCCCGCGCGGGCGCCGGCCCTCCCCGCACCTGGCGCCCGCAAGGGGGTGCCCGGGCCCCACGGGGGGGAGGGCGCAGGAGGGGACACCCCCAGCCGCCCCCCGCCCCCTCTCCCGGCCTCCTCTCGCCCACCATGTCCTTGACATCTGCCACCGAGGGGTCGCGGGGGGCGGGGCACGCCGCGCACTGAACACGCCCCCCGGCTGCCCCCCGCCCTGCCGCGGGCATGTCGCCCCCGAGCCCCCTCCCGGGCCCGCGGACTGCGAAGGAGGACGGGGGCCGCCTGGCTCGGGGCCTGCGGGGACACAGGGGGCCCTGGAGTGACTCCCGAGGCGGGAGGCGGCACCCTGCAGGCGGGGGCGTGGCGGTGGGCAGGGCAGGGCTGCCGCGTCTCCCCGAAACCCTCCAGCCCGTTCCCAGGACCCCTGCACCCCCCGCCAGGCCGTGCAGCCCCCCGCCCCGGGCCTGGGGCGCCATTCCCTTCACCCGTGCCCGGCGCGCACTCGCCCAACGAGCGGGTGGGTGAGCTCACGCGCCCAGAGCGGGGGAGCCCAGAGCGGGGGAGACGGCGCACGCAGCGCACTTGCTCTTTGTGCAGGGCCTGTGCGCAGTGGGGGAGCTGGGGGCTCCGGGGCGGGGAGGGAGGGTCTCGGGGCACGGTGCGGCTGCTCGTGGAGAGGCCATGGCTGCATGGCGCGTGAGGTGGCGGTCGCCGGCGTTTGACCGCCCTGTGCTCACCTTGGAAACTGAGGCAGGGGCCGGCCCGGCAGCCTCCTGAGGTCCGCGTGTCCTCTGTTGACCCCCGTGCTGGGCACTTCCCCGGGAGGGGGGTGGGCGAAGGGAAGTGGGGGTCCCGTGGGGCCGACGGCGGCGGGCTCGGTCCTGGAGACCCCTGGGGTGCCCTGCAACCCCCCAGGCCCTGGGCACGGAGCCGGGTGGCGGCTGGGACCCGCGCCAGCCTCCGCGGGGCCCGCCCGAGCGCCCACCCGCCTGCACACCCAGCCGCCCTCGTCTCTGGGCCGGCGCCCGCGGGCCGGGCCTCCCGAGCGATCGCAGGCCAAACTCCCGCCCTTCCCGCCCGGCGCGCTCGCCCCGCGCCTGGGGACCAGCGGCCTCCGGTACTGGCGCCCGCAGCCCCCGGCGCCTGCGGTCAGCGCCCGCACGGACCCCCCACCCTGGGACCCAGCCCCGGGCCCCCGCCGCGAGGCGCCCGAGCCCGGCGAGCGAGAAGTGCGTCGGGCTGCCCGTGTGGCCCTTAGACGCGGCAGGAGGGCCTGCGCCGCCCGCGCCCGAGACCCCCGGCCTGTGGCCCTCTCCTCTGCCCGCCAGCCTCGGAGGCCCCCAAACACAACAGTTTTTTTAAAAGACTTATTTATTTTTCTCCCCCTTCCCCCCCCCCCCACTGTTGTCTGCTCTCTGTGTCCATTGCTGTGTGTTCTTCTGTGTCCGCTTGCATTCTCGGCATCACCGGGAATCTGTGTCTCTTTTTGCTGTGTCATCTTGCTGCGTCAGCTCTCTGTGTGTGTGGCGCCATTCCTGGGCAGGCTGCACTTTTTTCGCACGGGGCGGCTCTCCTTACGGGGTGCACTCCTTGCGCGTGGGGCTCCCCTACGTGGGGGACACCCTGCGTGGCAGGGCACTCCTTGAGCGCATCAGCACTGCGCGTGGGCCAGCTCCACGCGGGTCGAGGAGGCCCGGGGTTTGAACCCTGGACCTCCCATGTGGTAGACGGACGCCCTGACCACTGGGCCAAGTCCACTCCCCACATACACGCTTTGATTCCTGGGAACTCCTGTTCTCCGCCCTCCCCAGCAGCGCGGCTCCAGCGCACCCCGCGGTTCCCACCGCCCTCCCTACGCGTCTCTGCGCCGCCGCCCCCCTCACGGGACGGACGGCGCTTCCTCAGGATGCTCTCGGGCCCAGGCCCGCGGCGGCGCTCCCTGTGGTGTGAAGACGGCCCCGAGCTGCCTCACCGTTAGGCCTCTTCAGCCTTTATTTCTTCCGTTTAAGCATTTAGCGTGGAGGTGGCTGCAGCGTGGCGGGCAGCCCTGAAGACTAACAAATGCAGCGAGGCCACGGGCTCCCCTGGCCTCCAGCAGAACCGCAGGGCGAGCAGAGCCACGGGGCATCGACACGGATGCGGTCACGCTGCAGGTGTGCCCTCGGCCCCGGGGCCTCACCTCGGCCCCCCGGCCACCACGAAGCGGTCCCCCGTTTCTGCGCTTTGTCGTGGAGACCTTGTGGCCCCTCGGACCCGTGCAGTGCGTGGCCTTTGCGATCAGTTCATTCCATGCGGCATGGCTCCTTGAGATCGTGCCGGAAGGCCACGCGGGCCCGTGCTTCCTCCTTGCTGCCGCGTGGTTCCACGGCACGGGCGGGAGGCGGTGGGCTTGTTCCCCGCTCACCCGCCACAGGGCGGCCGGCGCCGGGCTCTCAGGAGTAAAGCACCCATGGGCGCTCCGCGCGGCCCGGCCCCGGTTTCTCTGCAGTCGGCGGCCGGGCCGCGGGGCTCGGCGTTCTCGGGACTCGCCACCCTCCCCGGCGCGGCCCCCGGCTCCGAGGCGAGGGCCGCGCCTCCCGGCTGCCACGCGCTGCCCGGCGTCCCTGGCGGCGGGCGCTGCCGGGCCCTTCGCCTCGCGCCCACGTCCTCCCCGGGCTGCCGCGCCTCGCTTCGGGAGTCCCTCGCGGGCTCTGGACCCCGCGTTCCCAACCAGGGGCCACGGCCTGGGCCCGTGGCAGGGTTCCAGGGGGCCCGTGCGCTTGCGCGGACAGTAAAGGAGCGCACTGTTCCGCGGGGCCGCGTGGCGGCGGGCGCGGCGTGCTCACGAGCTGGCGCGGCGCGTTGTGGACGTGGCGTCATTTCTGTCCGGAGGGGGCGACTGGCAGAGGGGTCCGCAGAACAGAGAAGGCTAAGCCCCCGCCCTTCGTCGGACGCACGGTTTGCAAACGTTTCCTCCCCGTCTGCGGCTTGCTCTCCGTCCCTCGTGGCGGGGCCTACCGCGCAGGCGCTTTAGAGGGCGGTGGCGCCCAGTGCACCGCGCTTTCCCTTCCACGGCGTGCGCCCTTGGCGCCGCGTCTAGGCCCTGTCCGCACGGGGTCCTCCCGGCGTCGCTTCTGGATGCCGTAGTTGGACGCTTGGCCCCCGAGCCCATGTCCGCCCTGGTAGAATTCCCTGCGCAGGGCGCGAGGCTGTCCTCTTTGCCCCCCGGCCACCCGCGGGCTCCGGCGCCATGTAAGAGCCCGCCGGGCCCCTGCGCCCGAGGCCCTGCCTCTGTCCAGGCCAGCGGGCCGCTCCCTCCACCTTGCTGCTGGCCCCGTCCAGCGGGCACCTGCCAGCCTGGCGCGGCCTCTCGGTGGCCGCGCCAGAGCTGGGAGGGATGGGGCACCCAGCTCCTGTCCCCGGGCCTGCCGTTCCGGATCATTCCAGCTGCGCAGGGCCCGCGCCCCGACCTGCCCATTTTAGCGCAGCCTCCTGGCGCGGGGTGGGAGCGGCGTGCGCCCTGCCCGTCAGGACGTGGCTGCGTCGCCCGTGGGAAGGCCGCGTGCTCTCCGCGCCCGCCAGCAGGACAGGCGCCTGCGGCCCCTCTGACACTCTGTGCGCCACCTGCCTGCGGATAGACACCTAAGGCCCCAACCAGTGTCCCGTGCCACCTGCACGAGCTTCAGGTGCTCCAGGCCCAGCCTCTCCCTCCTGCTCTCCCTCAGGTGCTCCAGGCCCCGCCTCTCCCTCCTCCTCTCCCTCAGGTGCTGCAGGCCCCGCCTCTCCCTCCTCCTCTCCCTCAGGTGCTCCAGGCCCCCGCCTCTCCTTCCTGCTCTCCCTCAGGTGCTCCAGGCCCAGCCTCTCCTTCCCGCTCTCCCTCAGGTGCTCCAGGCCCAGCCTCTCCTTCCTGCTCTCCCTCAGGTGCTCCAGGCCCAGCCTCTCCTTCCTCCTCTCCCTCAGGTGCTGCAGGCCCCGCCTCTCCTTCCCGCTCTCCCTCAGGTGCTCCAGGCCCAGCCTCTCCTTCCTCCTCTCCCTCAGGTGCTCCAGGCCCCGCCTCTCCCTCCTCCTCTCCCTCAGGTGCTCCAGGCCCCGCCTCTCCCTCCTCCTCTCCCTCAGGTGCTCCAGGCCCCCGCCTCTCCTTCCTGCTCTCCCTCAGGTGCTCCAGGCCCAGCCTCTCCTTCCCGCTCTCCCTCAGGTGCTCCAGGCCCAGCCTCTCCTTCCTGCTCTCCCTCAGGTGCTCCAGGCCCAGCCTCTCCTTCCTCCTCTCCCTCAGGTGCTGCAGGCCCCGCCTCTCCTTCCTCCTCTCCCTCAGGTGCTCCAGGCCCCGCCTCTCCCTCCTCCTCTCTCTCAGGTGCTGCAGGCCCCGCCTCTCCCTCCTCCTCTCCCTCTGGTGCTCCAGGCCCAGCCTCTCCCTCAGGTGCTCCAGGCCCCCCCTCCCTCCTCCTCTCCCTCAGGTGCTCCAGGCCCCGCCTCTCCTTCCTGCTCTCCCTCAGGTGCTCCAGGCCCAGCCTCTCCCTCCTCCTCTCCCTCAGGTGCTCCAGGCCCAGCCGCTCCTTCCTGCTCTCCCTCAGGTGCTCCAGGCCCCGCCTCTCCCTCCTCCTCTCCCTCAGGTGCTCCAGGCCCCGCCTCTCCTCCCTGCTCTCCCTCAGGTGCTCCAGGCCCCGCCTCTCCTCCCTGCTCTCCCTCAGGTGCTCCAGGCACCCCCCCCTCCTTCCCTGCCCTACCTCATCCCCTCGCCCCTGCCTTGCACTCCATCCCCTGCTTCCCTCTGTCACATCCTGTGCTTGTTTCGTAATGGCTCCTGTGCCCTCCCGTGACTCAGGAGCTCCCCTGGCACCTTGCCTCTCTGGGCAGAGCCCTCTGGGGTGCAGAGCGTTGGAGCGGCGAGTCGAGGCGGCGGCCCGGCGTGTCCTGGCACCCGTGCACGGCGGAGCCCTGCCCCGGTTCTGCCCCAGTTCTGCCCCGTGCTCCCCTGGGACCTGCCCGGCACGCCCCCCTGCAGAAAGCAGGTGACCTGCCTGGAGCCCGGGGAGCCGCAGGTGCACGGTGTCGCGAGCGGCGTCCAGGCCGCGCTCCTGTCGGCACGTTCTCCCAGTTGTCTGCTCTCTGTCCATTCGCTGTGTGTTCTTCTGTGACCGCTTCTATCCTTATCAGTGGCACTGGGAATCTGTGTCTCTTTGTTGCGTCTTCTTGTGTGTCAGCTCTCTGTGTGGGTGGCGCCATTCCTGGGCAGGCTGCACTTTCTTTCGCGCTGGGCGGCTCTCCTTACGGGTGCACTCCTTGCGCGTGGGGCTCCCTTATGCGGGGGACACCCCTGCGTGGCAGGGCACTCCTTGTGCGCATCAGCACTGCGCATGGGCCAGCTCCACACGGGTCAAGGAGGCCCGGGGTTTGAACCACGGACCTTCCATGTGGTAGGCAGACGCCCTAACCACTGGGCCAAGTCAGCTTCCCTTGTCTTCCTTTTTGTTTCTAACCAAATAGTATACTTTGAATCAAGAAGTGAACGTAGGGGAAGCGGATGTGGCTCAAGCAGTTGGGCGTCCGCCTCCCTCACGGGAGGTGCCAACTTTGGTTCCTGGCATCTCCTAAGGAAGGCAAGCAGACAGTGCGTTGATGCAATGGACTGGCACAGTAAGCTGATGCAACAAGATGACGCAACGAGGAGACACAATGAGAGACACAGCAAGCAGGGAGCGGATGTGGCTCTAGCAAATGTGTGCCTCCCTTCCACATGGGAGGTCCTGGGTTTGGTTCTCAGTGCTTCCTAAAAAGAAGACACAGGCAACGAGAAGGTGGAGAAATGAAATCTTAAAAAAAAAAAATACCTAAGTGTGAAAAGTCACCATCGTGGCATTTGGGCTGCATCTACCCGTGACACGGCCGTGCCCTCCTCTTCCCTCAGCTGTCCCGTCCATGGAAGGACATTTCTGTCCCCGCGAGAGGAGACTGAGCCGCAAATCTCTTTCTGGTTCTCTCAGCATCGAAGTCGAGGAATCTTCTTCCGATAAGCCAGCGGGAGTGGGAACGTTTTGCCAGAGCAAAATCTAAATGTCTTAGTTCTTTCCAAGGTGCGCGCAAAATGCCTTTAGCACGCATCGGCATTAACGAAGAAGTTTCCGCGTCGTCCGTCCCATCGGCTCCAAACCTGTGCGCTTCCTCGGAGCCCGGGCTCGCGTGGGCTCCAGTGCCGTTGTCGGGTCCCCTGTAGCCCCGATTCTCCCAGCGGCCGGCTTCTCGGGCGACCTGATTTTTCTCTGTCGGGTTTTGAACGTTTGTTGGGGAAACACACGCAGCACGACGCTTCCCACCGCAGCACGCACGCGTGCGCCTCCGGGCCGGGGTTCCGTTCTGCTGTGGCGCCCTGCCGCGGCTGCCTCCGCAGGCGCGGGCTCTGTGGCGCACTGGCCGCGGCCCGGGGCTGGACGGTTGTCCCCCCGCCTGTCAGCGGACCCCACCCGAGGAGCCGAGCGGCTGTGCCCCGAGTCTCCAGGCGCGACGCCAGCCGGTGCCGCAGCGCTGTTGGCCAGCGAGGGGGGCCCGCTCCGGGTGGCGGGAGACGGCCACTTTACCGGGAGGGGGCTGCCCGGGGGGCGCAGCCGGACGGAGCGAGGGCGAGAGCCGGGTCCCGGAGCCACACGCGCCGCCGTCCTCCTGCGCGGCCGCCTGCCCCCGGCGCCGTGCGGGGGCTCCTGGGCTGAGGGTGGCGCGGGAAGGCCATGGGCACGCGAAGGCATCGGGAGCTTGAAGGCTCGGGGAGCTGCCGGGGACGGCGTGCCGGGGACGTCGGGCCTCTGGACGGCCGGCACCCGGGCGCCTCGGCCTGTGGGTGCGGCCTCGTCCACCGCCCCCGTGCGCCCCGGTCCCACGGCGTGGCCGCCCGCCCGGCCCCACCTGCCCCCGTGCCTCGTGGCTGCCTTGCCCAGGGCCGAGGGGGCAGCCAGCGCAGCCCGTGGCCACAGAGCCCCTTCTCCCGCCTTCGCTCCAGCTCCACCGCAGCCCCCGCCGCCCCCCAGGGAAGGGCAGTGAGCCCGGCCCATGGGGGTCCCTCAGGCAGGGCCAGGGGCCACCCCCCGTGGATGAGCCCTTGGGGTCCATCCCCCCAGCCCCCCCTCAGGGGCCACTGTCCAGGCGTCCCGGGCACGGCGACCCCCAGCACCCCGGCCCTTGTTCCTGGGGCCCCTGGAGCCCATCGGCCTTCGGGAGCTCAGAGGCGCCACCTGCTGGGTGCCCGCCCTCGCCCGCCCTCGCCCCCGCCCTCACTCGCCCTCACCCGCCCTCGCCCCATCCTCGCCCCTGCCCCCGCCCCTGCCCTCGCCCCATCCTCGCCCCTGCCCCCGCCCCTGCCCTCGCCCCATCCTCGCCCCTGCCCCCGCCCCTGCCCTCGCCCTCCCTCGCCCCTGCCCCCCGCCCGCCCTCACCCTCGCCCGCCCTCGCCCGCCCTCGCCCCCTCGCCCCACGCCCGCCCTCGCCCCTGCCCCCGCCCCTGCCCTCGCCCTCCCTCGCCCCTGCCCCCCGCCCGCCCTCACCCTCGCCCGCCCTTGCCCGCCCTCACTCGCCCTCACCCCGCCCCCGCCCCCTCGCCCCACGCCCGCCCTCGCCCCATCCTCGTCCCTGCCCCCGTCCCCCCTCGCCCCCGCCCCCGCCCCATGCCCGCCCTCGCCCCATCCTCGCCCCTGCCCCCGTCCCCCCTCGCCCCCGCCCGCCCTCGCCCCCGCCCTCGCTCGCCCTCACCCCGCCCCCGCCCCCTCGCCCCACGCCCGCCCTCGCCCCATCCCTGTCCCTGCCCCCGTCCCCCCTCGCCCCCGCCCTCCCTCACCCTCACCCGCCCTCGCCCTCGCCCCTGCCCCCGCCCCCGCCCTCGCCCTCCCTCACCCCTGCCCCCCGCCCGCCCTCGCCCTCGCCCTCGCCCTCGCCCGCCCTCGCCCTCGCCCTCGCCCTCGCCCTCGCCCTCGCCCGCCTCGCCCGCCCTCGCCCTCGCCCGCCCTCGCCCGCCCTCGCCCGCCCTCGCCCGCCCTCGCCCGCCCTCGCCCTCGCCCGCCCTCGCCCTCGCCCTCGCCCTCGCCCTCGCCCGCCCTGCCCTCGCCCTCGCCCGCCCTCGCCCTCGCCCTCGCCCTCGCCCTCGCCCGCCCTCGCCCTCGCCCCTGCCTGCCCTCGCCCTCGCCCCGCCCTCGCCCTCGCCCGCCCTCGCCGCCCTCGCCCGCCCTCGCCCGCCCTCTGCCCTCGCGCCTCGCGCCCTCGCCGCTCAGCCCGCCCTCGCCCTCGCCCCTCCGCCCTCGCCCGCCCTCGCCCTCGCCCTCGCCCGCCCTCGCCTCGCCCTCGCCCGCCCTCGCCCTCGCCCTCGCCCTCGCCCTCAGCCCCTCGCCCTCGCCCTCAGCCCTCGCCCGCCCGCCCTCGCCCTCGCCTCGCCCTCGCTCGCCCTCGCCCTCCCTCGCCCTGCCCTCAGCCCGCCCTCGCCCTCGCGCCCTAGCCCTCGCACGCCCCTCGCCCGCCCTCGCCCTCGCCCGCCCTCGCCCTCGCCCTCGCCCTCCCTCGACCGCCCTCGCCCCCTCGCCCCGCCCTCGCCCTCGCCCGCCCTCCCTCGCCCAGCCCTCGCCCCGCCCTCGCCCTCGCCTCGCCCTCGCCCCCCTCGCCCTCGCCCGCCCTCGCCCTCGCCCGCCCGCCCTCGCCCCCTCGCCCTCGCCCTCGCCCTCGCCCGCCCTCGCCCTCGCCCTCTCGCCCTCGACCCGCCCTCGCCCCTCGCCCTCGCCCTCGCCCTCGCCCCGCCCTCGCCCTCCGCCCTCGCCCTCGCCCCCCCTCGCCCTCGCCCTCAGCCCGCCCTCTCGCCCTCGCCCTCAGCCCTCGCCCTCCCTCGCCCCTCCGCCCTCGCCCTCCGCCCTCGCCCTCGCCCTCGCCCGCCCTCGCCCCGCCCCGCCCTCGCCCTCGCCCTCGCCCTCGCCCTCGCCCTCGCCCGCCTCGCCCTCGCCCTCGCCCTCGCCCTCATCGCCCTCAGCCCTCGCCCTCGCCCTCGCCCTCGCCCTCGCCCTCGCCTCGCCCCCTCGCCTCGCCCTCGCCCTCGCCTCGCGCCTCGCCCTCTCTCGCCGTGAGCCCCGTGGCCCGGCGCCTCTTCCTTCCCCCAGGAGGCCTCGTCAGAGCCCCGGGTGCACGCGCCCCCTGCCCTCGCCCTCGCCCGCCCTCGCCCTCGCCCTCGCCCCTCGCCCGCCCTCGCCCTCGCCCGCCCTCGCCCTCGCCCTCGCCCTCGCCCTCGCCCTCGCCCTCGCCCGCCCTCGCCCTCGCCCTCGCCCGCCCTCGCCCTCCCTCTCTCGCCGTGAGCCTCGTGGCCGGCGCCTCTTCCTGCCACCAGGAGGCCTCGTCAGAGCCCCGGGTGCACGCGCCCCCGCCGGTGACCTCGGCGGCTGTGCTCCCGGGAGGCGGGACAGCTGGGGACAGCGCGCCCGGGGCCGCCCTCTGCGGGCAGCGGGCGCGGAGGCCGAGGGAGCCTGGCGAGTGCCCCCTCGTCCCCCGGCGCCCGCCTTCCCTCCCCAGGCCCGCCCGGCCCGCCAGCCCTCCCCGCGCGCCCTGTCCCCCGCGCCGCTCGGCTGCTCTCCCGAGAAGCCCCCCCTGCCCTGCGGGCCCCTCTCTGTCGCGGCCCGGGACCGCCCGCTCCGCTCCTCCCTGTGTCCGCAGGCGCTGGCGGCCCGAGAAGCTGCCTGCCGCCCCGGCGTGGCTCTGGGCCCGCAGCCGCCCCGTCCCCACGAGCAGCGGGGGCCCGCGTCCAGGCTGAGGAAGGGTCCCCCGCCCCCCGTCCCCCGCCAAGGGAGCGCTCAGGCGCCGCGGGCTGCGTCTCGGAAGCCGGGTTTTGGGTGGAGGGCACGGGCAGTGCCTCATGGCCCCCGAGCCCCCGTGGAGCTGGCGTGCGGGCGCTGCTGGGCGGCCTGTCCCCGCGCGTCGGCCGCGGCCACAGCCCGTGAGGGTCCGCGGGGGCCCGCGGGGGCCCGCGGGGGGCCGTGGCTGTGACAGCTGCGCCATGCTCCCCGGCCTGTTCTCATGCGGCGAAGCACACGAGGCACCTGATAGCGTTTTCACTTCACCTACAGGAGACACCTGCTGCCCGCCGTCCCCGTGGCGGCGTCCGCGGGCCAGGCCTGCGCCCCTTCTCGCGGCATCGGGGGGCTGTGCGCGGGGGAGCCCACCCCGCCCGCTGTGCCGTCTCCTGCGCGGTCTCCTTCCTTCCCCGGGAAGCCCGTCACCCTCCCCTCTGCGCCTTCAGCTTCCCCCCTCCCTTCCATGAAGCACCGCCGCCCCCCGTGTGTCTCTCTGGCTCCCCCCCGTGGCGCGGGGCACGGTGGGCAGCTCAGCCACCTGGCCGGCGACGGGGCGGGGTCGGCGTGGCCTCCCGTGGCCGTGGCCTTGGGTCGGGCGGTCGCTGCTACAAGCATCCTCTCGCGTGGACTCGGTGCCCCCTTGCGCTCGTGGGGTTTGGCGCCGCCGCCGTGCCCTGGCGCCGGTCACTTGCACGTCCCTGATCTCCAGTGGCCCGTGGGTGGGGACCAGCGCCGGGCAGGGGCCCCCGGGGTCCACGCGCCCAAGGCGGGCAGAGACGCCTCTTCTGACGTGGCGCGGGCGAGCAGCCTGGGCCGGGGCTCAGCCCCCCGAGCTCTGCGGGCAGGGGCGTCCATCCTGGCGCGGGGACCCGCCGGCCGCGGGGACCGCCCAGGGAGCCGGTAGGCGCCTTGGCACGGGAGAGTGGGCAGCGCCGCGCCGCGGGCGGGCGGAAGCGCACGCCGGGGCCGTCTCAGGGCCCCGGCCGGCGCTGACCGCCCCGTGCTTCTCCCGGCAGATTCCCACCGGAAACCCGCTCTACGAGTCGTACTACAAGCAGGTGAGTGCGGCGCGCCCGGGCCGGGCTGGCGGCGTTGCCCGCGCGGTCGGCCGGGGTGGCGGTGCGCTGACCCTGGCCGCGGGGCGCCCCAGCTGTGCGTGTCCCACCGCAGGTGGACCCCGCGTACACGGGCCGAGTCGGGGCGAGCGAGGCCGCGCTCTTCCTGAAGAAGTCGGGGCTCTCCGACATCGTCCTCGGCAAGGTACGGGCGGCGGGGCGCGCCCTCGCTCTCCGGGGCGCCCTCGCTCTCCGCGTCCAGCCGCGCGGTCCCGGGCAGGCCACCCCCCCCCGAGCTGCCCCGCGCCCGCCCGCCAGGCGCGGCGTTAGGCGGGCACGCTCACGGGCGTCTCGGTGTCTCCGCAGATATGGGACCTGGCCGACCCAGAAGGTAAAGGGTTCCTGGACAAACAGGTACATGCCCCCGGGGCGCGCGGAGGTGGCGGGCCGAGCCCTGCGCCGGCGGGGCCTGCGCCTACCCGGAGCTCGGGGAGGGGGTGCCGCGGGGAGAAAGCTCTTTCCTCACCGAGGCCGCTGCTGCGGTCGGCTTGTCTCTCAAGCCCCCGCGTTTGGAGACAGCCGTAGACTGTTGCGGGGGTTCCCGCGTCCCCCCGCAGCGCCCCCCGGCCGCCAGAGCCAGGAAGCGGGCGTGGGACGAGCCCCGGGCAGATTCGGCCACATTCGCCACGTGCTCGTGTCTCCCTCCTCGGTGGCCGTGGCTCTGTGGGCTCCTACCCCCAGCTTAGACTCAGGGGCCCCCCACAGTCAGGCACGCGCCGCGCCACCCCCCCGACGAGGCTCCCCGGGCCCCACCCCGTAAGGTGGGGCCTTGAGGACGGGCGGCCGTGGCATCCTCGGGTCCCCCCAGCTCAGCAGGCCCCAGGCGTCAGCGCTTGCCGAGCCCCTTTCGTCCCACTCCTCCCGTGGTGCTGGAAAGCCCTGAAGCCCGCTCCCCCCCACCGCGCGGCCCGCGACGCACGCCTGCAGCTCCCAGGCCGGGGAGAGGCCCGCTGGCGCAGCCACCCCGGGGCCCGCAAGCCCTGTGGACGGCGTCCCGTGGCGCGCCCCGCGAGGCTGCGCACTGGGTGCCAGCCCGTGGCCGGAGACCGGTGGAGGCTGGGCGCAGCGGCCGTCGCCGTCCAGCACAGGCCCCACGGCCCCTGCGCGGGAGACCACAGAGGGCCACGCCGGGGAGTCCCAGTTGGGGCCGAACTCACGGGGGATCTCGGTCGCGATTGCCAGAGCTGGTGGCGACCACGTCACGCCGCTGAAAAGACGTCGGCGCGCATCTCTGCCGCGTCCTCAGCCCTGCGGGCCGCGCCAGCGGGCGTTTCCGGAACACGCCGCCCTTGGGTGTCCTCCCGGGCCCGGGGCTGGGCCCAGCCGCCTCCCCCCGAGGCCCGCGGTCGCCGGCCGCCCCCAGCCGCCGTTGCCGGGCGCGTGGCGTCCCCCCGACCCCCCCGCCTTTTGACTTTCAGGGTTTCTTCGTGGCGCTGAGACTGGTGGCCTGCGCGCAGAGCGGCCACGACGTCGCCCTGAGCAACCTGAGCCTGAGCATGCCGCCACCCAAGTTCGTGAGTGTCCAGCGCCGCGCGCTTGCGCTGCCCCCCGCCCGCGGTCGTCCGTCCCCCTGCGTCCGTGTGCCCGTCTCGCTGGCGCCTTGCGCCTCCCACCCCGCCGTCCATCTCCGCGCGTCCTCCCCCCGCTGACGGGGCCTCGTCCTCCGTCCTCCTCGGCCAGCACGTCCCCGTCATGTAGTCCGGGGCCCGCGGCCGCGCCCACCGTCTCTCTCTTCCTCGCAGCACGACACCAGCAGCCCCCTGATGGTCGCCGCGCCTTCCACGGAGACGCACTGGGCTGTGCGGGTGAGTGGGCCGGCCGGGTGGCGCGGGGCAGCGTGAGGCCGCGTGTGGCGCCGGGCCCAGACCTTCCGTCCCCGCCCCTGTTGCGCGTGAGCGGCCTCGGGCGGGGCACGTTTCCAAGTCGAAGTCTCTGGAGACGGCTCCGACCCTTCACCCCAACGCTGGGTGGGCGCCTCGGGCAGCGAGCCGCGCCCCCGGAGTTGGGCTCTATTTTTATTTGTTATTTTTAATCTGTTACTATATCTTCTTTTATTTTTTAAAAGGTTTATATTTATTTATTTCCCCCCCCCCCATTGTCTGCTCTGTGTTCCTTTGCTGTGTGTTCCTCTCTGTCTGCTTGCTCGTTAGACGGCTCCGGAACCGATCCTGGCACCTTCCGGAGTGGGAGAGAGGCGATCACTCTCTTGCACCACCTCCGCTCCCCCGTTCTGCTGTGTCTTCTTATTGTCTCTCCTCTGTGTCCCTTGTTGCGTCATCTTGCCGTGTCAGCTCTCTGAGTCGGCTGGCACTCCTGCGCGGGGCCCAGCTCACCTCGCCAGGGGCCCCTGGGCATGGAACCCTGGACCTCCCATATGGTAGACGGGAGCCCAGTCGCTTGAGCTACAGCCGCTTCCCTGCAAAAATCAGTTCCTTTTTTTTTTTTTAAGATTTATTTTAATTATGCTTCCTCCTCCCCGCTGCTGTCTGCTTCCTGTCCCGTCACTGTTTATTCCTCTGCGTCTGCTTGTCTTCTCATCAGGCGGCCCAGGAACCAATCCCGGGACCTTCCGGAGTGGGAGAGAGGTGATCGCTCTCTTGCGCCACTTCCGCTCCCTGGTCTGCCGCATCTCTGTCTCTCCTCTGTGTCTCTCCTTGTTGCGTCATCTTGCTGCGCCAGCCCCCCTGCGTGGCGCAGCATTCCTGGCCGCCGCCCTGGGACCTTCGCCTTGTCCCGCGGCGCCCTCGTGACGCGCTGTCGTCCAACCGACGGCTCCCCGCCCTTGAGCGCGCCCCGGCCCGTCCCTTGCTGACCTCTCCAGTTAACCGCCGCGCCCCGTCGGCCAGCGCCGCGGTGACGTCTGTCTATTCGGCGTCCTCCTTCCCATCTTGGCGGGTCCCCGGGACGCGAGTACAGGAACCTCCTCGCCGAGGAGACGCAGCCCGGCGCCAGCCCCGCCCCTCGGCCTCGGGACCCAGCACCAGGGCCGCCGGAGACGGGCGGGAAGGCCGTCCCGCCGTGTCCACGGCAGCGCCCGGCTCGGTGCCCCTCTCCTCCGCTCACGCCGCTCCCGCTCCCCGGCCAGGTGGAAGAGAAGGCCAAGTTTGACGGGATCTTCGAGAGCCTCCTGCCGTCGGCGGTTTGTACTGTCGGAGACAAAGTCAAGCCGTCCTCATGAACTCCAAGCTACCTCTCGACGTCCTGGGCCGGGTAAGCGGCCCCCTCCCCGCGGGGGCCCACGGGGCCTGGGGGGCGCGGGGCCACCCCCCACCCCGGGGGGCTCGGGTCCCGGCTGGGAGCTGAGGCCGGCGTCGGCGCCGTGCCGGGCCCGAGCGGACGGCTCTTCTCTTCTTTTCCGGAGGTCCCGGGACTTGAACCAGGACCTCGTATACAGGAGGCGGGCGCCCAGCCGCTCTCCTCTGTCATGGCGTTGTCCCAGCCAATTTTTTCCGGCCCGTGGTACATTTGTGGCGAAGGTACTTTCGCCTCTGCCAAAAATTGGGGAAACTTTGGACCTTTCCTTTTCTTACAAAGAGCCCCCGTTTCCGTTTGTGTCTGTCGAACACAGGGCCTTTAGCCGGGCTCCCCTGCCCGCGCGTGGCCGTCGCCGCGCCGCCTCCGTGCCCGGGCCCCTGTGCTGAGCTCGGCGGTGACGGTCGTTGCCCTTGGGGTGGGCGCATGGCCTCGGCGCAGGTCCTTGCCCCGGTGCGTGAGCGCGAGCGTGGCTGTCACACTCCCGGGCCCCCCCTCATGGTGCCAGCCTCGGGGGCCCCGGGCGCCCCATGGGGTGGATACGGAGGCAGCTAAGGAAGGGTCCCCCACGCCGCCGCCTCAGCTGAGCCGGGACGCGGTGCAGGCAGAGCGTGGGGGCCCGGCCCCCGCCGGCGGTGCGCTGGCCTCGGGGGCGTGCGCGACCCACGCGCCGGCCCTGCCCGCTCCTGGGTGTCGCCCGGCCGCGTGCACCTGGCGGGGCAGGGGCACGGGCAGGGCCTGAACTCGCTGCCCGCGGGCGCTCTTGGGAGCCGGGGGCCGGGGGGCGGGCTCGGCGCAGCGGCCGGGGGCGCGGGCGCCCTTCTCCCTCCCGCCTCCACCTCCGCCCGCCACCTGCCCCACGTGTGTCCGTATCCCACGGGACTGAGCACCTGCCCCCCTGCACCTGTATCCCAGCACCCACCTGTCCCTGCACCCACCCGTCCTTCCTCCCGCCCGTCCTTCCGTCTGTCCTTCCACCCTCCGTCCAGCGCCCTCCCGCCCTGCCCCGTGCCCCCTCTCTCCCGTGCACCTGTGCGCCCGTAGCCCTGCGCCCGCCCAGCTGCTCGGCCCTTCCCAGAGCCCGCCCTGGGCCACTCGCTGTGCCAGGCACGGGGACAGGCGGACGCAGGCTCGGCTCCCTGCTTACCTCGAGTGGCCGTGGCACTGGCACTCGTCATTGGCCGGGGGCTGGCTGGCGCTCTGCGCGGCCCGCTCGTTGGCTCTGGCCCCCGCCTGTCAGGAGTGGGTGGGGAGGCGGGGGGAGCGCTCAGCGCACCGCCCAGGGCCGCCTGGCGCAGGCCGCGGCTGCAGGGGCGGGCGACCCGGCGGGCTCGCGGGCCTCGGAGTCGGGCAGTGGGCCCGGAAGCCGGCGCTCGGTTCAGAGACCAGCGCCCGCCTCGTCGTCCTGGCGTCCGTCCCCCGGGGGAGAGGACGGACCCACCCCCCGGGCTGCCTGAAGGCGCCTGCGGCCCCCCCGTGCTGGGGACGGGTCGGGCGGGCCCCCGACTCCAGCAGCCCCCGGGCCGAGGCCAGCGCCGCCTCTCCCGCCTCGGCTCTCTGCGTAAGACGGCGGAGAAGACACCAGGCGGCCTTGGGGGGCCGCGGGCGTGACGAAGAGCGTGCGCGTCAGAGGACGAGCGTGCTACGTGACGTTCTGGAAAGGGTCTCGGAGCGGACGGGGGCGTCCTCTCGTGGGGTTCCCCGTAGACGGGTCTGCAGACGCGCCCCACGGCCCGTCCCGGCCTCGGCGCCAGCCCCTCCGCCGCGCCAGCCTTGCCGCTCTCCCCGCAGGTCTGGGACCTCAGCGACATCGACAAGGACGGCCACCTGGACCGGGACGAGTTCGCCGTGGTAGGTCCCGCGCCCCGCGGCGGGGAGGGGGCTCCCGGGGGCCCCCGGTGCCTCCTTCTTGTTTTAAGTTTCCAGAAGTGTTTGTTTCGATCCCTTTGAGACTTAAAGAAACCACAGCAGCGGTACAGAGGAGCCACGTGCTTGCTCTTCTCCCAGATGCCCTGGGACAGTATTTTCCCCTCTTTTTTTATTTAAAAAAAAAAAAGTTTACTTGCCTCCAGTCCTGGTAAGATACACAGAACATGAAAATCACACGAACCGTTGGAGGCGGGCCGCCCTTGGACGCTCCGTGCGCCGGCCAGCCCAGAGCTCTCGCCACCGTCTCTTACCCCAGCCGCGTTCATTGTCCCGAGCCCGGACTCCTGCTCAACTAGCAAAACCTCCCCACGCCCCTGCTCCGGCCCTGGGGCCCGGCCTGCCGCTCCCAGCCCCTCAGTGCCTTGTCCTCAGTGTCTCCTGGAGGCGAAGTCAGACAACACCTGCCCCCTTGTGTTGCCACTCACCGGGACGCCTTCCAGGTTCCCACGTGTCGAGACGTGGGCCAGCTCCCCACTTCCTTTTAAGGCTGAGAGCACCCTACTTCCTTTTAAGGCTGAGAGCACCCCGTCGGGCGTATACCACGCCTCGTTTATCCCTTCTTCTCTCGGTGGACACTCGGGCTGAGTCCCCACTTCGGCTCTTGTGAATAAAGCCGCAGTGAACGCTGGGGTGCAGGCAGCTGTCAGGGTCCCCGCGTTCCGTTCTTCAGGGCGCTTACCTAAGGGGGATTGCCGGGTCACGTGGTCATTCTACGGTTGACTTCCCGATGAGCTGCTGAGCCGTCTTCCACAGCGGCCGCGCCGTCCGGCCTTCCCGCCGGCAGTGGCCGGGGGCGCCTGTTTCTCCACGTCCTCGCCGGCACTCGTTGTTTTTCGCTCTTTTAGCAACAGCAGTCCTCGTCGGTGTGAAGTGGTACCTCATGGTCGTTTTACTTCTCTGTGGTCTGAGAAGAGTCTTGGTATGCTTTCACTAATTTTAAGTTTATTAAGATTTGATGTGTGGCCTAATTTGTGGTCTATCCTGGAGAATATTCCACGTGCCCTTGAGGAGAAGGTGCCTTCCGCTGTAGATGTGCGTTGGGTCTGCTGGCTAGTCCTCTTATTTTCTCGACAATCTTCTGTTCAGATGTTCTGTCAGTTATTAAAAGTGACATTTTGAAGTCCCCAACTATTTGCTAGAAATCTCTCTTTCTCTCTCAGTTCTATCCGTTTTTGCTTTATTTTTGGGGCTCTGTTGTGAGGTGCATATATGCTTATAATTGTTGTACCTGATCACTGGAGTGACCCTTTTATCAACGTATAGTATCAATCTATATGCAAAGAACAGCAACACAGGATTTTCTCTTTACCTGTGTGTGGTTACTGTTCCCAGTGTTGTTTTAAAAAATTTTTTTTTCATTAGAGAGGTTGTGAACTGGTAAAACAACCATGGACAGGTGTGGAATTCCCATGCAGCACTCCTCCTCTGAGACGCTGCGTTGCTGTGAAACCTCTGTCACAGGTGATGGGATAACATCGTCAGACTCTTACCACTAACCATGGCCATAGCTTACATTTGGTCTATTTTTTCCGTACCCCCCTGTATTCTTCAGCCCCAGGGGCGCTGATGCAAAATGCCAGACATCTGCTGGCTGTTATAAAGGGTGTTTATTTGGGGTAGGAGCTTACAGGTACCAGGCCATAAGGCGTAAGTTACTTCCCTCACCAAAGTCTGTTTTCATGTGTTGTAGCAAGTTGGCTGCCGACGTCTGCGAGGGCTCAGGCTTCTTGGGTCCCTCCTTCCAGGGTCTGGCTTCTCTCTGAGCTCAGGGTTCCTCTCTTTCCGGCACTTGCTTCTCTCTCCTCTGGGAGCTGACTTCCTGGGGCTCCAGCTTAAGGCTTCAGCATCAAACTCCAACATCAAAACTCCAACATCAGAAACCCTCAGCTCTATCCTTTGCCATGTATCTGAGTCCCACCCACCCAGGGGCGGGGACTCCATGCCCTAATGACGTGGCCCAATCAAAGCCCTAATCATAACTTAATCGTGCCCAGGTTCAGACTAGATCACGAACATAATCCAGTATCCATTTTTGGAATTCATAACCGTATAAAACTGCCACCCGCCCTGTTATTATTACAGTATGTCTTTGGCACTGATGCAAGCACATTAAAGTACTGTGCTAACTCGTCCATAGGTTACGTTAATTGTATTTTCCCCTGCTTCTCTACATTCCCACCACCCTGCGATAGTGACGTCTCCCATTCTAGTTCTCAGGGGACACTCTTGCATCTCTCTATACCATCAACCACAATTCTCCTCCTCTGGGGTTCACTGTGTTACTCAGTCCCTAGATCATCCTCTATGACATTTACATCCCTAGACCACCCTTTTCAGCCACAACCCCATTTATAAGCCATCTGTGTGAGTCCTACTCACTATGTGTCATCATCAACTCTCCGTTTCCACACTTTGACTGTCAACTTAATTAAAACTTCTGCGTATGTTAGGCACCAGTACTCCTTCTCAGCCCCCCCATCTCCTGATAACCCACGCTCTCGGCTTTAATTCCAGGCATTTGTTCTTCGTATGTATTTCACGTTAATGAGACCATGCAGTATTTGTCCTTTTGCGTCTGACTGACTTCGCTTTGCATCACGTCTTCAGGATTCACCCGTGTTATCACGTGTCCCAATTGTATTTCTTCTTACGGCAGCCGAGTCTTCCATCGTGTGTCTGTACCACGTTCTGTTTATCCACTCGTCAGTTAACGGACACGCGGGTCGTTTCCGTCCTTCGGCGACTGTGAATAACACTGCCACGAGTGTCGGCGTGCACGCGTCTGTCCGCGTCGCTGCTCTCGGTTCTTCTGAATGTATTCCCGGTAGCGGGATTGCCGGATCATATGGCAGTTTCCTGAGGAACCGCCCAGCCGTCTCCCCGGAGGCCGCACCATCTCACAGTCCCGCCGACGGGGAAGGGACGCGCCTGCTTCTTCACTTCCTCTCCACACCTGCTCTTTTCTGCTTTTTTAACGATGGCCATTCTCTGTGGCGTGAGATGCCATCTCGTCGTCGTTCTGATTTGCGTTTCCCTAATAGCTCCTGGTATGGAGCATTTTTTTCACGTGTGTAGCACTTTGATATCATTGATGAATTCCGAAAAGAAATATTGGATGATGTTTGTAATCTGACCTGTACCTGGACATGATTGAGTTAACATTAGGGCGTGGAGTCCCCACCCAGTCCCCGCCCCTAGGTGGGTGGCGAGGGTTTCTGAGGTTGGAGTTTGATGCTGAAGCCTTAAGCTGGAGCCCTGGGAAGTCAACTCCCAGAGGAGAGAGAAGCCAGACCCTGGAAGGAGGGACCCTGAGCCCAGAGAGAAGCCAGACCCTGGAAGGAGGGACCCTGAGCCCAGAGAGAAGCCAGACCCTGGAAGGAGGGACCCTGAGCCCAGAGAGAAGCCAGACCCTGGAAGGGAGGGACCCTGAGCCCAGAGAGAAGCCAGACCCTGGAAGGGAGGGACCCTGAGCCCAGAGAGAAGCCGGACCCTGGAAGGAGGGACCCTGAGCCCAGAGAGAAGCCAGACCCTGGAAGGGGGGACCCTGAGCTAAGAGAGAAGCCGGACCCTGGAAGGGGGGACCCTGAGCCCAGAGAGAAGCCGGACCCTGGAAGGAGGGACCCTGAGCCCAGGGAGAAGCCGGACCCTGGAAGGGAGGGACCCTGAGCCCAGAGAGAAGCCAGACCCTGGAAGGGAGGGACCCTGAGCCCAGAGAGAAGCCGGACCCTGGAAGGAGGGAGCCTGAGCCCAGAGAGAAGCCAGACCCTGGAAGGAGGGACCCTGAGCCCAGGGAGAAGCCAGACCCTGGAAGGGAGGGACCCTGAGCCCAGAGAGAAGCCGGACCCTGGAAGGAGGGACCCTGAGCCCAGAGAGAAGCCAGACCCTGGAAGGGAGGGACCCCTGGAAGGAGGGACCCTGAGCCCAGAGAGAAGCCACTGTCTGGGGTCGTTTTAGCTCAGCTGAGGAATGCTCCCTTTAGTGTTCCTTGTAGGGCGTATCCCCCAGGAGAAGCCCGCCTTCAGCTTTTGTTTGTCTGTAGGTGTCTTCGTTTCTCCTTCATTTTCCTTTCGACAGATCATTTTGTCGGATGTAGAAGTCTTGGTCGATGGTTTCTTTAATGGCTTCATGTCACCCCCCGTCTTCTGGCCTCTGATTTCCAATGAGAAACCCCCGTTAATGTATCGGGGAGCCCTTGTGCGGGACTCGTTGCTTCTCCCGCGCCGCTGTCCATGTCCTCTCCTCGTTGGACGGTTTCACTCTCGTGTGCCCTGGTGCAGCCCCTCCGGGTCTGTCCCACCAGGAGTCTGTGCGTCTTCTATCAGACGTGGGAAGTTTTGGCCTTATCCCTTCAGATACTTTTTCCGCGCCTTTCGCTCGCTGGGCCTCCAGAGAGGCACGTGTGGGCCGGCTTGTTGCCGGCCCACGGGTCCTCTAGGTTCCCTTAGTTTCCCGCCCCTGTTTTTAATCCCCGCTCCCCACACTGCATACCTTCAACTGTCCTCTCTCCGCGCTCACTTGACCCTTCCGCCTGTTCAGATCTGCTCTTGAGTCTAACGAGTTTTTCATTTCAGTGACCGTGCTCCGCAGCTCCGGCATTTATCTGATTCTTTTTTTTTTTTAAGATTTATTTATGTACTTATTTCTCTCCCCTTCCCCCCGCCCCCCGGTTGTCTGTTCTCTGTGTCTATTTGCTGCGTCTTCTTTGTCCGCTTCTGTTGTCAGCGGCACGGGAATCTGTGTTTCTTTTTGTTGCGTCATCTTGTTGTGTCAGCTCTCCATGTGTGCGGCGCCATTCCTGGGCAGGCTGCGCTTTCTTTCGCACTGGGTGGCTCTCCTTATGGGGGCGCACTCCTTACGCGTGGGGCTCCCCTGCGCGGGGGACACCCCTGCGTGGCAGGGCACTCCTTGCGCGCATCAGCACTACGCATGGGCCAGCTCCACACGGGTCAAGGAGGCCCGGGGTTTGAACCGCGGACCTCCCATGTGGTAGGCGGACGCCCTGACCACTGGGCCAAGCCCGCCGCCCCCTCTGATTCTTTTTTAATCTAATTTTTCTCTGTTTGGTTTAGATGGTGTTTTCCTGGTTTCTTCTAATTTGTGAGTGGATTCCTTTAGCTCGCTGAACATGTTTAAGTCAGCTGGTGTACAGCCTCCGACAGTTCCAGTGCACGAACTTGCTCAGGGGTGGTTCCTGGCAAGTTCTTTCTATTCTGCGAATGGGCCACGCTCTCCCATTTCCTTGCGTGTTCTGTAATTTTTGGCCGAGATCTGGACATTCTGAGCGTCACGTCGTCGGGACTCTGGAAATCTACTCCCGCAGCTCCGGGGCCGAGGGGTTTTATTGTCAAGGGCTGCGGCGGTCAATCTCCGTGCTTTTCTCAAAGCTATGTTTGCTCCCAAATGGGTAATAGAAAGCTAAAAAATAAAAGGTAAAAAAGGTAGTGCTTGCACGAGGCTCCTCCGCCCCGTTTCCCTGAGCGGTTGGCGCAGTGGTTTCCCCCAGCGCTGGCGCTCCCGCCATCAGACCCAGCGTCCCGGACCCCGCGGCCCACCCGGCCCACCGGCTGTGCCCGCCGTCCAGCTCCTGCTCTGCCGGGCGCTGCTTCGCGCTCCCCTGGCCTCTGGGCGTCCAGGGCCAACACGTTTCCTGCCGGCTCTGGGGCTGTTGGGGTGCTTGGCCGATCCCGGGGCCTCTTCCCCTGCCTTCTTCCCACCTGCAGGACTGTGAGTCCTTGTTTAGACGAGTCTTTCCCTCCGCCTTCTCCTGTGCAGCCCAGTATGTCCGTCTGTGGCGTCTGCCCTGTCTCTGAAATACCTTGGTGGACAGGTGACTGACGGCTTTCTTCTCAGACTGGGACTGGAAGCCGCGGAGCCCCGCGTGGCACCCGCCTTCGTGGCGTTCCTGTTGCTCTACTTCAGGCTCATGGGATTGGGCAGGTGTCCCTGTAATGGGTCAGGTGTCGCGTGATGCGCAGTAATGGCGCGGTGTCCTGTGCTGGTGCAGGTGTCCTGTGCTGGCGCAGGTGTCCCGTGATGTGCAGGTGTCCCTGTGCCGGCTCAGCTGTCCCGTGACGGCGCAGGTGTCCCGTGATTGTGCAGGTGTCCCGTGATGTGCAGGTGTCCCTTTGCCGGCTCAGGTGTCCCGTGATTGTGCAGGTGTCCCGTGATGGCTCAGGTGTCCCTCTGCCGGCTCAGCTGTCCCGTGACGGTGCAGGTGTCCCTCTGCCGGCTCAGCTGTCCCGTGACGGCGCAGGTGTCCCGTGATGTGCAGGTGTCCCGTGATGTGCAGGTGTCCCTCTGCCGGCTCAGCTGTCCCGTGACGACGCAGGTGTCCCGTGATGTGCAGGTGTCCCGTGATGTGCAGGTGTCCCGTGATGGCTCAGGTGTCCCTGTGCCGGCTCAGGTGTCCCGTGATTGTGCAGGTGTCCCGTGATGGCTCAGGTGTCCCATGATTGTGCAGGTGTCCCGTGATGGCTCAGGTGTCCCGTGATTGTGCAGGTGTCCCGTGATGTGCAGGTTTCCCTGTGCCGGCTCAGGTGTCCCGTGACGGCGCAGGTGTCCCGTGATGTGCAGGTGTCCCGTGATGGCTCAGGTGTCCCGTGATGGCTCAGGTGTCCCGTGATGTGCAGGTGTCCCTCTGCCGGCTCAGGTGTCCTGTGATGGCTCAGGTGTCCCGTGATTGTGCAGGTGTCCCGTGATTGTGCAGGTGTCCCGTGATGGCTCAGGTGTCCCGTGATTGTGCAGGTGTCCCGTGATGGCTCAGGTGTCCCGTGATGGCTCAGGTGTCCCGTGATGTGCAGGTGTCCCTGTGGCGGCTCAGGTGTCCCGTGATGTGCAGGTGTCCCTCTGCCGGCTCAGGTGTCCCGTGATGGCTCAGGTGTCCCGTGATGTGCAGGTGTCCCTGTGCCGGCTCAGGTGTCCCGTGATGGCTCAGGTGTCCCGTGATGTGCAGGTGTCCCTGTGCCGGCTCAGGTGTCCCGTGATGTGCAGGTGTCCCTGTGCCGGCTCAGGTGTCCCGTGATGCGCAGGTGTCCCGTGATTGTGCAGGTGTCCCGATGGCTCAGGTGTCCCTCTGCCGGCTCAGCTGTCCCGTGACGGTGCAGGTGTCCCTCTGCCGGCTCAGCTGTCCCGTGACGGCGCAGGTGTCCCGTGATGTGCAGGTGTCCCGTGATGTGCAGGTGTCCCGTGATGGCTCAGGTGTCCCGTGATGTGCAGGTGTCCCGTGACGGCTCAGGTGTCCCGTGATGTGCAGGTGTCCCGTGACGGCTCAGGTGTCCCGTGATGTGCAGGTGTCCCGTGATGTGCAGGTGTCCCGTGATGGCGCAGGTGTCCCGTGATGTGCAGGTGTCCCTGTGGCGGCTCAGGTGTCCCGTGATGTGCAGGTGTCCCTCTGCCGGCTCAGGTGTCCCGTGATTGTGCAGGTGTCCCGTGATTGTGCAGGTGTCCCGTGATGGCTCAGGTGTCCCTGTGGCGGCTCAGGTGTCCCGTGATTGTGCAGGTGTCCCGTGACGGCGCAGGTGTCCCGTGATGTGCAGGTGTCCCTCTGCTGGCTCAGGTGTCCCGTGATGGCTCCGGTGTCCCGTGATTGTGCAGGTGTCCCTGTGCCGGCTCAGGTGTCCCGTGATGTGCAGGTGTCCCTCTGCCGGCTCAGGTGTCCCGTGATGGCTCAGGTGTCCCGTGATTGTGCAGGTGTCCCGTGATTGTGCAGGTGTCCCGTGATGGCTCAGGTGTGTCCCGTGATTGTGCAGGTGTCCCGTGATTGTGCAGGTGTCCCGTGATGGCTCAGGTGTCCCGTGATGGCTCAGGTGTCCCATGATGTGCAGGTGTCCCGTGATGTGCAGGTGTCCCTGTGGCGGCTCAGGTGTCCCGTGATTGTGCAGGTGTCCCGTGATTGTGCAGGTGTCCCGTGATGGCTCAGCTGTCCCGTGATGGCTCAGGTGTCCCGTGATTGTGCAGGTGTCCCTGTGGCGGCTCAGGTGTCCCGTGATGTGCAGGTGTCCCTCTGCTGGCTCAGGTGTCCCGTGATTGTGCAGGTGTCCCGTGATTGTGCAGGTGTCCCGTGATGGCTCAGGTGTCCCTGTGGTGGCTCAGGTGTCCCGTGATTGTGCAGGTGTCCCGTGACGGCGCAGGTGTCCCGTGATGTGCAGGTGTCCCTCTGCTGGCTCAGGTGTCCCGTGATGGCTCCGGTGTCCCATGATTGTGCAGGTGTCCCTGTGCCGGCTCAGGTGTCCTGTGATGTGCAGGTGTCCCTCTGCCGGCTCAGGTGTCCCGTGATGGCTCAGGTGTCCCGTGATTGTGCAGGTGTCCCGTGATTGTGCAGGTGTCCCGTGATGGCTCAGGTGTCCCTGTGGCAGCTCAGGTGTCCCGTGATTGTGCAGGTGTCCCGTGACGGCGCAGGTGTCCCGTGATGTGCAGGTGTCCCTCTGCCGGCTCAGGTGTCCCGTGATGGCTCAGGTGTCCCGTGATTGTGCAGGTGTCCCTGTGCCGGCTCAGGTGTCCCGTGATGTGCAGGTGTCCCTCTGCCGGCTCAGGTGTCCCGTGATGGCTCAGGTGTCCCGTGATTGTGCAGGTGTCCCGTGATTGTGCAGGTGTCCCTTGATGGCTCAGGTGTCCCTGTGGCGGCTCAGGTGTCCCGTGATTGTGCAGGTGTCCCGTGATGTGCAGGTGTCCCTCTGCTGGCTCAGGTGTCCCGTGATGGCTCAGGTGTCCCTGTGGCGGCTCAGGTGTCCCGTGATTGTGCAGGTGTCCCGTGATTGTGCAGGTGTCCCGTGATGGCTCAGGTGTCCCGTGATTGTGCAGGTTTCCCTCTGCCGGCTCAGGTGTCCCGTGATGGCTCAGGTGTCCCGTGATTGTGCAGGTGTCCCTGTGGTGGCTCAGGTGTCCCGTGATGGCTCAGGTGTCCCGTGATGTGCAGGTGTCCCATGATGTGCAGGTGTCCCTGTGGTGGCTCAGGTGTCCCGTGATTGTGCAGGTGTCCCTGTGGTGGCTCAGGTGTCCCGTGATGGCTCAGGTGTCCCGTGATGTGCAGGTGTCCCGTGATGTGCAGGTGTCCCTGTGGTGGCTCAGGTGTCCCGTGATTGTGCAGGTGTCCCGTGGTGGCTCAGGTGTCCCGTGGTGGCTCAGGTGTCCCGTGATGGCTCAGGTGTCCCGTGATTGTGCAGGTGTCCCGTGATGGCTCAGGTGTCCCATGACAGCGCAGGTGTCCCGTGATTGTGCAGGTGTCCCTCTGCCGGCTCAGGTGTCCCGTGACGGCGCAGGTGTCCCGTGATGTGCAGGTGGCCCGTGATGCGCAGGTGTTCCTGTGATTGTGCAGGTGTTCTTGTGATTGTGCAGGTGTCCCGTGACGGCTCAGGTGTCCTGTGACGGCGCAGGTGTCCCGTGACGGCGCAGGTGTCCCGTGATGTGCAGGTGTCCCTCTGCCGGCTCAGGTGTCCCGTGACAGCGCAGGTGTCCTGTGATTGTGCAGGTGTCCCGTGATGGCTCAGGTGTCCCGTGATGGCTCAGGTGTCCCTGTGCCGGCTCAGGTGTCCTGTGACGGCGCAGGTGTCCCGTGATGTGCAGGTGTCCCTGTGGCGTTCTCAGGTGTCCCATGATTATGCAGGTGTCCCGTGACGGCGCAGGTGTCCCATGACAGCGCAGGTGTCCCGTGATTTTGCAGGTGTCCCGTGACGGCGCAGGTGTCCCGTGATGTGCAGGTGTCCCTGTGGCGGCTCAGGTGTCCCATGATTATGCAGGTGTCCTGTGACGGCGCAGGTGTCCCATGACAGCGCAGGTGTCCCGTGATTGTGCAGGTGTCCCGTGACGGCGCAGGTGTCCCGTGATGTGCAGGTGTCCCTGTGGCGGCTCAGGTGTCCCATGATTATGCAGGTGTCCCGTGACGGCGCAGGTGTCCCATGACAGCGCAGGTGTCCCGTGATTGTGCAGGTGTCCCGTGACGGCGCAGGTGTCCCGTGATGTGCAGGTGTCCCTGTGGCTGCTCAGGTGTCCCATGATTATGCAGGTGTCCCGTGACGGCGCAGGTGTCCCGTGACAGCGCAGGTGTCCTGTGATTGTGCAGGTGTCCCATGACGGCGCAGGTGTCCCATGATACGCAGGTGGCCCGTGATGCGCAGGTGTTCCTGTGATTGTGCAGGTGTTCTTGTGATTGTGCAGGTGTCCCGTGATGGGCGCAGGTGTCCCGTGATGCGCAGGTGTCCCGTGATGGCGCACGTGTTCCTATGACTGCACAGGTGTCCCGTGATGGGCGCAGGTGTCCCGTGATGCGCAGGTGTCCTGTGATGGCACACGTGTTCCTATGACTGCACAGGTGTCCCGTGATGGGCGCAGGTGTCCCGTGATGCGCAGGTGTCCTGTGATGGCGCACGTGTTCCTATGACTGCACAGGTGTCCCGTGATGGGCGCAAGTGTCCCGTGATGCGCAGGTGGCCCGTGATGCGCAGGTGGCCCGTGATGCGCAGGTGTTCTTGTGATTGTGCAGGTGTCCTGTGATTGTACAGGTGTCCTGTGACAGCGCAGGTGTCCTGTGATACACAGGTGTCCGTGATGGGCGCAGGTGGCCTGTGATTGTGCAGGTGTCCCATGACGGCGCAGGTGTCCGTGACAGGCTCAGGTGTTCCTATGACTGCTCATGTGTCCTGTGGCAGCTCAGGTGTCCTGTGATGGCTCAGGTGTCCCTGTGATTGTGCAGTTGTCCGTGACGGCACAGGTGTCCCATGATGCGCAGGTGTCCCGTGATGGCACACGTGTTCCTATGACTGCACAGGTGTCCCGTGATGGGCGCAGGTGTCCCGTGATGCGCAGGTGTCCTGTGATGGCGCACGTGTTCCTATGACTGCACAGGTGCCCTGTGGCAGCTCAGGTGTTCCTGTGATGTGCAGGTGTCTGTGATGGGCACAGGTGACCTGTGATGGCTCAGGTGTCCCTGTGATTGTGCAGTTGTCCGTGATGGCGCAGGTGTCCCGTGATGCGCAGGTGTCCCGTGATGGCACACGTGTTCCTATGACTGCACAGGTGCCCTGTGGCAGCTCAGGTGTTCCTGTGATGTGCAGGTGTCTGTGATGGGCACAGGTGACCTGTGATGGCTCAGGTGTCCCGTGACGGCTCAGGTGTCCCGTGATGGCGCAGGTGTCCTGGCCGTTCACGCGCGGCAAGCTAGCTGAGGAGGGAGGCCTGCCCTCCACGCTGGGCCTGGCGCCTCCTCAGCGCGCCCGGGCCATCCCCGCCACGGCGCCGTCACGCCCGTCTGCCCCGCAGGCCATGCACCTGGTGTACCGGGCCCTGGAGAAGGAGCCGGTCCCCTCCGTCCTGCCCCCGTCCCTCGTCCCGCCGTCCAAAAGGAAGAAGGCGGTGTTCCCGGGCGCCGTGCCCGTCCTGCCCGCCAGCCCCCCGCCCAAGGACAGCCTGCGCTCCACGCCCTCCCACGGCAGCGCCAGCAGCCTCAACAGCACTGGCAGCCTGTCGCCCCGGCACAGCCTGAAGCCCGCCCAGGTACCGTCCCCCGGCGGAGCCCAGGGGGGCCCAGGTGCAGCCCGGGGAGCCCAGCGGGGCCCAGGTACCGCCCCCAGGTGGGGGGGGGTGTCCAGGTGCTGCCCATGGAGCCCAGGTACCGCCCCCAGGTAGAGCCCGGGGGGGCCCAGGTACCGTCCCCAGGTAGAGCCGGGGGGGGGGGGGGGGGGGGGGGAAGGGGGGGGGGGGAAGGGGGGCGTCCAGGTGCAGCCCGTGGAGCCCAGGTACCGCCCCCAGGTAGAGCCGGGGGGCCCAGGTACCGTCCCCAGGTAGAGGGGGGGGGGGGGTCCAGGTGCAGCCCGTGGAGCCCAGGTACCGCCCCCAGGTAGAGCCCGGGGGGGCCCAGGTAGAGCCCGGGAGGGCCCAGGTATGGCCGTCCGCAGGTAGAGCCTGGGAGGGCCCAGGTGCGGCCTGTCCACAGGTAGAGCCCGGGGAGGGCCCAGGTACGGCCGTCCGCAGGTAGAGCCCGGGAGGGCCCAGGTACGGTCGTCCACAGGTAGAGCCCGGGGAGGGCCCAGGTGCGGCCTGTCCCCAGGTAGAGCCCGGGAGGGCCCAGGTGCGGCCTGTCCCCAGGTAGAGGCCAGGGAGGGCCCAGGTACGGCCGTCCGCAGGTAGAGCCCGGGAGGGCCCAGGTACGGCCGTCCCCAGGTGGAGCCCAGGGAGGGCCCAGGTACGGCCGTCCCCAGGTAGAGCCCCGGGAGGGCCCAGGTACAGCCGTGCCCCAGGTAGAGCCCGGGAGGGCCCAGGTACGGCCGTCCGCAGGTAGAGCCCGGGAGGGCCCAGGTACAGCCTGCCCCCAGGTAGAGCCCGGGAGGGCCCAGGTACAGCCTGCCCCCAGGTAGAGGCCAGGGAGGACCCAGGTATTGCCTGTCCCCAGGTAGAGCCCGGGGAGGGCCCAGGTGCGGCCTGTCCCCAGGTAGAGGCCGGGGAGGGCCCAGGTACGGCCGTCCCCAGGTAGAGCCCAGGGAGGGCCCAGGTATTGCCTGTCCCCAGGTAGAGCCCGGGGAGGACCCAGGTATTGCCTGTCCCCAGGTAGAGCCCGGGGAGGGCCCAGGCGTGGCCCGCCTGCACACCGGGCGCAGGCACAGGAGGCGGCCCTTCCACGGTCCTGCCGCCAGGGGGCGCGCGCGGGCTGTGGATGCCGCGCCTCGGCCGGGCAGCACCTGCGCCGCCGGGAGGCCCCGCGCCCCGCCCCCGGCGCCCCCCGAAAGCACACCCAGCAGACCAGGGCCCGGGCCCCCGGGGAGCCAGGGCTCGGGGGTGCGCCCCCCCGGCCCCCGCCACCTCAAGAGCTCCAAGCAGCCTGGCCCCCGCCCCAGCCCGCAGGGACCTGGGTGGTGCCGGCGGCGGACAAGCTGCGCTTCGACGAGATCTTCCTCAAGACCGACCTGGACGCCGACGGCTACGTGAGCGGCCAGGCGGCCAAGGAGATCTTCATGCACTCGGGCCTCTCCCAGGGCCTCCTGGCGCACATCTGGTGAGCGCGGCGGCGCCGGGGGAGGCCACGCCTCAGCCGCAGCCCGTCGGGGCGCGGGGCTTAGCCAGCCCGGGGGCCCGGAAGGTTCCGTGAGGGCAGCGTGGGCTCCGGGAGCGGCCGAGCCGCCCGCGCGCTCCGGCCTCCTGGGGGTCCTGGGCGAGGCAGCCGCTCCCCTCCCCGGAGCCCGGGCGACCCCCAGGACGATGGATGGCCGCACAGGACGGCCCCCGGGCGGTGGCGCGGGGCAGGGGCGTGCCGGTGGTCCACGTGGACCGCCGTGCCACAGCCCTGCCGTGGCCGAGGCCAGCAGCGTGGGGAGGATGTCCAGGGACCCTGTGCGTGGAATTCGGTGGCCTGTGACAGGGCCCGCGCCGCTCGGCGCAGCGTCCACTGGGCCCCGGGTCCCGACAGCTGGAGTCACCGCCGTTGGCCCGTTGACCGCCGGGGCGGTCAGGAGGCCAGGCGGGGGCCCTCGCGGGCCCTGGGGGCGCGGGGCGGTGCGGGGCGGTGGGCGGGCCGGCGGCACCCCTGCCCATGCCTCGGCGGCGGGCGCCCACGTCACCGCCCCCGTCCGCAGGGCGCTGGCCGACACGAGGCAGCTGGGGAAGCTGAGCAGGGAGCAGTTTGCGCTGGCCATGTACCTCATCCAGCAGAAGGTCAGCAAGGGCGCCGAGCCCCCCCAGGCCCTCTCGCCAGACATGGTGCCCCCCTCGGAGCGCGCCACGCCCGGCCCGGTGAGTCCCCGCGCCCCCACCCAGCGCCCAGCGCGGGTGCTTCCCCGCCGCCTCCAGGCGCTGCGGCCGCGGGGCGGGGTGCAGGGGGCGAGACGCAGACGGGGCCAAGGAGCCCCGAGTTAGAAACAGACGAGGCGGGGGGACGGGGGCCCCGAGGGAGACGCAGACGAGACTGGGGGGCCGGGGAGCCCCGAGGGAGACGCAGACGAGACTGGGGGGCCGGGGAGCCTTGAGTTAGAAACAGACGAGACTGGGGGGATGGGGGGGCCCCCGAGGGGACGCAGACGAGACTGGGGGGCTGGGGAGCCCCGAGGGAGACGCAGACGAGACTGGGGGGCCGGGGAGCCTTGAGTTAGAAACAGACGAGACTGGGGGGATGGGGGGGCCCCCGAGGGGACGCAGACGAGACTGGGGGGCCGGGGAGCCCCGAGGGAGACGCAGACGAGACTGGGGGGCCGGGGGGCCCCCGAGGGGACGCAGATGAGACTGGGGGGCTGGGGAGCCCCGAGGGAGACGCAGACGAGGCAGGGGGGACGGGGGGCCCCGAGTTAGATGCAGACGAGGCTGGGGGGATGGGGGGCCCCGAGTTAGACGCAAACGAGGCGGGGGGGACGGGGAGCCCCGAGTTAGATGCAGACGAGACTGGGGAGGCAGGGGGGCCCCAAGTGAGACAGACGAGGCCGGGGGGGACGGGGGGCCCTGAGGGAGACAGACAAGGCTGGGGGCGGGGGAGCCCCGACTTAGACGAGGCTGGGGGGAACGGGGAGCCCCAACTTAGAGGAGGCTGGGGGGATGCGGGGGTCCCCGACACAGACGGGCTGGAGTGTGGGGCCTCCCACGCGCCCCTGGCGGCGGCCGCCCGTCTGTGAACGAGGCTCACCGTCCTCCCGGCCTTGCCACCCTCGGCCTCCGCGTCGCTGTCGCCGCCTGTTGACGCCCCGCCCTGCGCCCGCGTCTCTTTCCAGGACGGCTCGGCGGCGCCCGGGCCCGGGGAGTTCACCGGCGTGAAGGAGCTGGACGACATCAGCCAGGAGATCGCGCAGCTGCAGCGGTGCGCGGGCACGCCCTCCCACCCCCGCGGGCTGGGGACCCCCGCTCAGGCCTCCCGCGCACTAGTCCCGGGGGCTGCGCGCTGCGGGGGCCGCCCTACCCGCTCTCTGGCACGTTGGCGCGCCGGAGCGCCCGCCGTCCCCACCCGCGCGCAGCCCGTGTCGCACCCCGCCCGCCCCGGGGCCACCGTCCACTCCCCGGCTCACGCCCATTCCCAGCCCTCGGCCGGCGTCTCGGGCCCGTCGCCTCGTCGCGGGGCCAGCACCCGACGCTCCACACAGCCTCCCGGGAGTTTCTAGATCGGCCCGGGGAGCGCGAGCAATCCCGTCCTCAGTTTGGTTCTGTTTGGGCCGGCACCTGCGGCCATGCCGTCCCGGGCCCGTCCCCACGCGGTTGCGCCTCCTCCGGTGCTCCACAATGGGACGAGGGCGTCGGTCAGCCACGGCTTGGGGCGGCGTCGCCGGGCCCCGCAGCGGCGCCCGTCCCGTGGGGTCAGAGGCCGCTCGGCCGCCCGCTCGGGGCGCAGCAGCTCCTTCCGCCCCCGGGATGTCGGGGCGCCGGGCAGCGGCAGAGACCCCCGGGGCTCCGTCCAGGGGTCAGGGCTCGTGCTTGGCTGGAAACGCCACCTCTGCCCCCCAGCTGTGCCGTCCACCCGCCGCGCCTGCGGGCGTCACCCCCGGCCGACGGCCTGCCCTTTGCCCGCACCGCGGCCTCGCCGGGCCGGTCCCGGGGCTGGAGCTTTCTAGAAAGCAGCCCGCGGCGCCGGGCGGGCTGGACCTGCGAGATCGTGGGCCACAGGCCGGACGCAGGACGGGCCTGGAAGTGGGGGCGCCTGCGGGGGCCGGGGCCGCCGTCGGGCATGGGGGAGCCTGCCACCCCCCCCACACACACCGCCCGGGGCTCGGTGCCGCTGCTGGGGATGGCGTCTGCGGCCTCCTGCGCGCCCCGTCCTCGAGTCCTGCCCCCCGGAGTCAGCGCGGTCGCCGCGAGGTGCACCTGGGAGGCGCCGTGTGTTCTGGGGGCGTTCCCCCCGACGTGGGGGGCGACTTGCTAGTCCCCAGGCAGGCGGCGCGGCTCACGGACGCGCACACGGCAGTGAGGGGGCTGCCATGGCGCCACTCGGGGAAGCCGCGCTTGCCCCTGTGCAGGCGTTGCCACTTCCTGCCCGCTGGTCTCCCCTCCCCGGCACCCCCCTGCGGCACCCTCTACGCCTCGCGCTGCCCCCCACCGTCCCACGTCCTTCGTGGCTCTCCCCGCGTCCCAGGCCGCTCCCAGCGTCACCCTGCACAGCGTCCTTTGCGGCCGCCTGTCCCTCCCACACCTCCTGGTGGCCCCAGAGCTCCTGACGAGGGGGGGTCCCCGGCCCCACACATGGCTTCCGAGCAGGGCGCGCCGCGAGCGGGGCCCAGAGGGCGTCCGTGGCCTGTGGACACAGCGCTCCCAGCACCCGAGGCCCCGGGTCCCAGCCCCGGGGGGCAGGGCTCGCCCGGCTCTCGGTCCAGGCCCCAGGAGGCCCGGTCAGGGCCCCAGCGCCAGCCTCTCCCCGGGGGCTCTGGCGAGAACGCACCCCCAGGCTCGTGGGGTGTCGGCAGATCCCCGCCTCCTTGCCGGCGCCCCGCGGGGGCTGCTTGCGGCCGCCACGTGCTCTCACGCGAACCCCGTCTGCTCTGTCGCCAGCGCCGCGGAGAGGCCGCCCCACCTTGTCCCTCCGTTGTCCCTTCTGCTGCTCGGGTCAGGCTGGGGGGGGTCTCACCTGCCCTGCAGCCCCCCGCACGGGCAGATGGGGTTCGAGGTGGGCCCCGGGGGCGTCCTCAGCCCCAGCCCCTGCAGAGGGGCGCCCGGGCGGCTCGGTTGCGGGGACTGCTGACAAGCCTGGGGGTCGCCGTTCTCGTCTCCCGGCCCCGTCCGCTGACGAGGTGAAACCTCTCCGGCCGTGCAGGGAGAAGTACTCGCTGGAACAGGACATCAGAGAAAAGGAAGAGGCCATCAGGCAGAAAACGAACGAAGTCCAGGTGAGGCGGCGCCTCCCTGCCGCGGTGGCGCGGCGCGTAGAGCAGACGAGGCCAGCTCGGGCGGGGGGCCGGGGAGGGTCTGCCCAGGGGGATTGGGCTCCCCCAGGCCGGAGTGGACGCGCCGCACGTTCTCGTCACCGCGGTCAGGACTTCTCTTTTCTGGTCGAGACGGAATTAGGTTGGTGCAAAAGGAATCGCAGTTTCGGCCCGTGAATTTTAAATCGTTATAACTAGGCTCGAACGCATCTTTATTAACCAAAACAGGAACCCTAACAATCACGCATCTGCCAACAAGAAATAAGTTTTTTATTCCCGTAGCGTAAAAACCCACGTGTTGGCATTCGACGAACTCGTGGGAAGCATTTCCTGCGTCCTGCTGATTTTGGAAGCATTTCCCCTGCAAAAGGTAGTCGAGCTGCTTAAAGAAATAATAGTCTTTTGGCGAGACGTCAGGTGAATCTGGCTGAATCTGGCGGACGAGGCAAAACGTAACCTGATCCCTTCACCTTTTGAAGCGTTGGTTGTACATACAACGTGCCGTCGGGCGTTGCCGTGGAGAGGAATCGGGCCCTTTCTGTTGACCGATGCCGGCTGTAGGTGCGCAGTTGTCAGTGCCTCTCATCGATTTGACGAGCAGACTCCTCAGATGTCATGGTTTTGTTGGGATCCAGAAAGCCGTAGTGGAG